>NC_084734.1:65901938-66079438 GCF_033978785.1 Entelurus aequoreus | reverse complement strand
AGATGTACTTTATTAATCTTTTGAAAGAGAAAACTAATTTGCCTTAGCATAAAACATTTACATAGACGCATATAAAAACACACATTACCAGACTTCTTAAAAATACACTACAAAAAAACCCACACACATTTGTGGGAGAAGTGATAAAGAATAACTGACAACAATAAGCACATTATAAACATAAATATGAATACAACTAGCGTATATGGGAATCTGGTAGTTCTTCCAATTCCTCAGCCTGCATTGATAATTGTCAAATAAATGTGTGTCGGTACATACTTGTTAAAGATACAATAAGTATTAATTAATAACATAGATACTGTGTTTCCCTGTTTAGAATTAGAGTGACCTGACATTATTTCTATGTGCTGTGACTGTGGACAGTGTTCTGTGTCGTGACACTCATGCTTGTTTAATTAAAAAGGGACATATGATGAATTTAATTTACAATAAAATTACTCCCTTGTGGTCCAGATGATATGTATTGCTGTCTTTGTTATAAATGTTGCTCCACATACACTTTTTTAACCTACTTTTTTCACATGTCAGCAAGACGTTCAATGGTGAAGGCGTTCACAGATTGCAATTTAAACCGCACTCCACCTTCTCCAAAAGTACCATGATGTATTTGTTCAAATTGTAGACAGTTTGAATATACATCTTGGAAGTAATCACCAATATTTGTTTCCAGTCACGATTGAAGATAAACTTCATAAACATTATATAGATTCACCTTATCATTACGTACACCTCATACTTGCCCACCCTCCCGAATTTTCCGGGAGACTCACGAATTTCAGTGCCTCTCGCCAGTCACGTTTTAACATCTACAGCTTTTGGCGAGTGCACAACTGCACACACAACAAGAAGGAGACGAAGAATGAAGAAGAGACAGTCATGGCGACGACGAGTGACAGGGAATAGAACGAGGATGGACAATTCAATTCTAAACTCACTCCTTTCCTGCAAATTAAATTTCACAGATGCTGCCTGTAATAGAGTGATCTAAGTTGTTTGTTGCCATCTCCTGGTGAATGTTGGGTATAGTGTTCTGTGGTTACTTTTTGGTTGGCCAACGGTTTACGTTGTATTGCGCACCCTGACGGCAAGTGTGGGAGTCGGTTCTAAAGCATGAAGTAGAGAGACGTAACTTCATCACCTCACCTGGTTATTGACTCCAACCCAGAATATTACACTGGCCATACCTATGCTCCTTCAAAGGCTGTGCTACTGGCTGCAAAACATTGCACTTTCAAATACAACAGTGAATAGAGGAGTGTTATGTGTGTGTATATGTGTAAATAAAAGAAACACTGAAATTCAAGTATTTATTTTATTTATATGTGTGTGTATATATATATATATATATATATATATATATATATATATATATACTGCTCAAAAAAATTAAAGGAACACTTTGAAAACACATCAGATTTCAATGGTGGAAAAAAAAATGTCGGATATCTATACTGATATGGACAGTTTAATGTCTCAGGAACAAAAGGATGCCACATCTTTTGATGGAAATACAAGTTTTCAGCCTACAGAGGGCTCAGTATATAGACACCCCAAAAATCAAAGTGAAAAAATGATGTGGCAGGGTCGTCCATTTTGCTTAAATTCAATTTCTGCAACTCAAAATTAGTTTCAATATCTTGTGTGGCCCCCACGTGCTTGTATGCATGCTTGACAACGTCGCGGCATGCTCCTAATGAGACGACGGATGGTGTCTTGTGGGATGTCCTCCCAGATCTGTCTAAGGGCATCAGTGAGCTCCTGTAAAGTCTGAGGAGCAACCTGGCGGCGTCTGATGGACCGAAACATTATGTCCCAGAGGTGTTCTATCGGGTTTAGATCAGGTGATCGGGAGGGCCATTCAATTGTGTCAATTCCTTCATCCTCCAGGAACTGTCTGCATACTCTTGCCACATGAGGCCGGGCATTGTCGTGGACCAGGAGGAACCCAGGACCTACGGCACCAGCGTAGGGTCTGACCATGGGTGCAAGGATTTCATCCCGATACCTAATGGCAGTCAGACTGCCGTTCTCTAGCCTGTAGAGGTCTGTTCGTCCCTCCATGGAAATGCCTCCCCAGACCATCACTGACCCACCACCGAACGGGTCATGCTGAATGATGTTGCAGGCAGCATAGCGCTCTCCTTGGCTTCTCCAGACCCTTTCACATCTATCACAAGTGCTCAGGGTAAACCTGCTCTCATCTGTGAAAAGCACAGGGCGCCAGTGGCGGACTTGCCAATTCTGGTGTTTTATGGCAAATGCCAATCAAGCTCCACGGTTCTGAGCAGTGAGCACAGGGCACACTACAGGACGTCGTGCCCTGAGGCCAAGGGATGATACTCGAAACCGGTTTTCCCGGTTGTTCGATAAGAAAAGAACAGAGTCCTCGAACTCGAATCCGTTTTTGAGAACCGGTACCCATTATCGAGACCACTATAGTAAAGAAAAAGAGTTGGTTCTTTATTCAAATCCCGTCCCGACCAGAAATGCTCCGTGGGACATCACAAGAAATTACGTAACGTAGCTCAGTCATTAGACGCAGATAGCGAAAGCAGGAAAACAATGGACCTGAAAAAGCGCTCCAAGGTGTAATAAAGTTCAAAACCAAAGGTATAATCTAATGAATAACTTTACTGAGAGATTTGAGCAGGGTACAAACACATGACGAACACTTTTATGACCAACCGGAAACATAGCAACCAGGCTAGCAACGCACCTCCTTTACGGCAGCTGTCGCAACGTTCTTAAAGCAACCGCAGCACATACATATTGATACAACATTTATGACATGATCTCCCTTTTTTAACTTTTGTTTTTCTTTCCTTGTAAACAAAACAAAATCACACTGAACATGTGTTGTCTGTCTAATTATAAATAATGCAGACGAATCGTGTTGGCTGAGTTCTTGACGTTTACTTTCACAGCGTGTTCATAACCTCATTCTTAGCTGCCGGGTGGCGACGTGCACAACACTTTTCGGGGCTACTGCGCATGCTCGTCACTCCCGTTGCATGCTGGGTAGTGTAGTTGTTATTTTCCCTAGCTCATAACATCACATCTTGATCTTTCCCCCTATAAAGAAATAATGTTAACTCAATAAAGTGTATTTCTTTTTTTAGCTTTAACTTTTCATTTTTTAGCATTGTAACCGCATTTGCAAACAACTTTTCTCTTCATAGAATTTTCTTTAAATAAAGAAATAAAGTGCAAAAATGTCAAAGCATCATAACAAACAGTTATGTCAAATAGCAGCAGAAGTGCACTTTTTGGAGAGCTGTATTATTTTCAGTTTTGTGCCCAAGGGACTGATTTTATTTAACACTATATTATTATTTATACACCTATAGTGATCACAGAGACAGGTTGTTTTTGTGTTACTGTATATATTTGTTTTTCTGAAAAATCCCACTTAATATACTTTGGGTAACAACAGTCAATATTTATTTATTTTATTTTATTTTTTTAGGGGGGGTAACAGTCAATATTTATTTATTTATTAGATTTTATTTTTTTGTTATATAATAAAAGTGAGCTTTTGTTAAACCAAACATTGTGTTTTTTTTCTCCATATACAACAACCTATCTGGACTCGATAAGAGAATCGATAAGGAATTGGTTCGATAAGAGGATTCGATAATGGGCTCGAACTCGATAATTTCTTATCAAACATCATCCCTACATCTAAAACTGTGTGCAGGCTCACACCCAAATACAATAAACTTATTATTTGATGCTCTGACTTTGTTTAACATAATTATTCAACATTGTAACACTTACAAGTCAGAAAAGAGGAAATTCATCACAGGTCGCCATACAATTGACAAGCTCTTGCACCTAACGTGCAAGCATATTGTTCATTACAGTAACTTGTACCACCAGAAATACGTAACGGCTTTGTTCCAAACAATGATGAAAGCCTTGTGAAAGGGTGTATAGACACAATTGAATGTCATGCCACTTGAGTTACCCTTAATTTTTGTCGTTGTTAAATTTTTCTAATCAAATCTTCGGTCTAATTCCGAGATGGTCAAATGCCAAACTGTTTCACTTCTGAGAGTCCACTGTAGAGTAGCAAACGCAGCAGAAAGTATCGGTAGCTGAAAAGGTGAGAAGTAATGCTGTGTTGGAGGTGAGTAGTTCAGCACTTTTTAAATTAAAACAAGTATAATTTCATTTTTCTTCAAGTGGAAAACATGTACAAATGTATGATTATGATGATCAGCGTGAAGTTTGAGGGACTGACTCCATAGCAGAAACATTTTGGATGGAGCATTTTGTTGAAAAAGTCTGTGGCAGAGCATGGAAGTGCCTAATTAGGCTGCTGTCCAGGAGGCTGTAGCGTGTGTGAGAAACGCCCAGTCTTTGGCATTTAATCTGAGCCTGTCACATCCACTTTGCCTGCTTCGCAGCCCCCCCAAGAGGTGCTGTGAATGCATGACTGAGGTGATACTGAATGTATTCTGTAATTTTCTCTTTGCAGAAATCATGCTGATAAGCCTCTCGAATGACACCAGCGGATGGCTTTCCAGGCTGCGCCCTGCTTTGCTCATGCAAGAATGAGAATGAATGGGTTCACTTGTGTCTGTGTATTAGCCTGAGGACAAAATTATACAGTTTATTTTAACTAGTTCAAACGGGTTAACCATGATAACCACCCAATCACACATGTGGTTGTTGCTGATGAGGCATTTAGGCAACATTGGATTAAAACAAGTTATTTCCACAAATGTAAACTCTTTGGAACTGTCAGTATTGGCATCACTCCAATGTTTTTACAAGTCTACAAAATTGTAAACGTACATATTACAAAGTCTAAAAAAAATAACTTTGGGCTGGCAGTATAATATTTAACTTTGAAATTGACACTCGTCAGGATTTTACGTTTTATTTCTAACATTTCCTTAATTTTAAGAGCTGTTTACTTAATTTTAGTCATTGACTAATCTTAATTTTAGCACGAGCAGTTATATTTTTTCTATTTTATTTTATAAATGTTAAAATTTAGAAAATAACTATTCAAATAAGATATTTTGGTTTCCCACCCACGTGGAAAATATTGTTTAATGATTCTGCAACATCTCGAGGATGCTTAATTTAGGTATTGCAAATTGTATAATGTTTGTTTTCAGAATAAAATACTTAACTCTATGTTAAAAGTCCTGCTAATTTCTGGATATACCAAATCTTAATTTTGGATGTCTTATCAAGTGCAATTTTCCATCCATGCAGCGAATTAATTTGACTAGCTTTTTTGTATTTTGTTTCCTATTTTTATTTTTTTTCTAAATCTTTTATATGTTAATTTTATTTTCATATTTTGACAGCTCTTTTTTGCAGTGTACACATTCTGGAAAAGAGAAGACATGCCTGAAAGACAACAACAGGGTTAAATAAGACACGGCTGCAAATCAACTACAGAGATAAAAGTAAGTGTAACCGAGGAACCACTTATTTCATTATTGAAATACATTTAAGGCCAGTTTAACTTTAAAACAATATATTTTGAAAAAAAGGTAGATAAGTAGAGGGTCGCCAATGCATCTCTACTTCAGTTTTGGGTTCCATGGTCTGGAAAACAGTGAAGACTCCTGCTATAGTAGTTAAATTCGGGTATACTTTAAAATAGTCTGTGTATAGCCTTTTTAGTAGTATAGATTTATTATTAAGGGTGCATTTTTAAGAGTCAATAAAAAAAATGTGTTTAGTCCACCAAGGCTTTGTAACCTGTAACTTGTTTTGAAAATGTTTTATTATAACTACTTTACCAAATAATACATTACGAGAATCAGTGTGAATCAAGAATCTGAAATAAGTTAATCTAATTGTCACCCCATACTCTGAAAATAAGTCAACACACAGCCATTAATGTCTAAACAGCTAAAAACAAAATAGGCATCGTAATAATTGTGCCTTGCTTACAGTCAAGCATGGTGGTAGACAGGGATGTCAAAGTGGTGGAAGACACACATACACATACTATACATATACATTCACTGTACAAACACACATATACACATACTGTACATATACAAGTACATATGCACACATACGCTCTTGCACATAATCATGTTTCATCAAACATATATTAATGTTGTTGCCCTAGAGTAAACTGGGTATAACACATGGCACTCTGACAAAGCTTAACCTATTGTTACTATAACAATCTACAAGGTTAATGTAGGTTGCTTCTCTTTCTTCCCCTCCATTTTTCTGCATTCTTTCGTATCTCAAGTTATCATTACGTATATGTTATGTATTGTTGCATTTGAACAACTGTATTGTTAAAAATAAAGGTAAAGTATTGGTATTGTTCATTATCAATAGCGCTATTTCTATTGGTATTTGTATTGCTCCATTTTTAGTGTAATAATGCTCATTGTCATTCCTGTATTATTTTTTATTTTCGCTAACTGCTTATTTGCTATTACTTTTATTATCATATGTGTACATGTCGTATTTGCTGATGTTGCTCATGGTTGTTGTTGCTGTGTTTTCTGTTGTTGTTTTTTTCTCTCTGTCTAATCCCCCTCTTGTCCCTACAATTCCCCCCTCTGTCTTCCTTTTTTTCTCTTTCTATCCCCTCCTGCTCCGAATGATAATATAAATACATTGAATAAAGTCAAATACAAATAAGGCAACAATAAAAGTATCGTACACTTGTCTTTTGTAAAGTAAATCTGAACAGCCGATATGGGCATCTACATCAACTATATGATTTGCCTGAGAAGCTGGACAGGACAAAAAAATAAATAAAAACAAATTTTCAAAAAAATAAAAAAATAAAAAGGTGGTGGAAGAGTAAATGAGGATGTTGTGCGGGGACCCTAAGCAAAGTTTTATGATTTTTCTGTCATTTAAATACTGTAGGTAAAATATGAAAATAAACTACTTCATAAATAATGAAAATAAATGAATATGGCCGTGGAAGTGTAATAATAGGGTTGCTTGAATACAACTTCAAAACGGTGGTGCCTTCAAGGACCCTCGATCAAAGGTAGAATCAGAGGTGTCACTAGATGTTATAGGCTATGTTCAGACTGCAAGGTCGGCTTTCCAATTCTGATTTTTTTGTTAAAACCGATCTTTTTAAAATATATATATATATATATATATTTTTAATGTGGATGCAATCTGACCCGCATACGTAATGCAGGCACTGCAGTGTTTACGGAATGTTTACTTCCGCTTCTTGGGCTCTATTTGGTCTCAGTATTGGCGCACTTGTGGCAATTTCAATATTTATGTTCATTGTCCAAGATGACAAGTGCCTTGCTAAGGAAGCTGAAGGTGATGGAGTGGCTAAGTATGTCTCCTTCGGACTTTACCCTACGAGAGCCTCTGTGGACCATCCTCAAGCGGAAGGTGGCGAAGCGCAAAGATTCTAACATCCACCTGTGATGTCATCATGAAGGAGTGAAATAGGTGAATACCATGTTAAAAGGAATAAGGAGGCCAAGATAACAATGGCGCTCACACTAAATATTAACAATTTGGTCATTTTCACCATGTGGTGTACTCACTTGTGTCGCCAGCAATTTAGATAATAATTGCTATGTGTTGACTTACACACAGAGGACAGTAAATACCCTGTACTGTATGTCGCCCACCAAACTATACACTGGTGTATTAGTTATAGCCAAGTGATATCATGCATGGATTTCTATGTACCTTGCTGCTGTTGTCTTCACATTCACTCTACAACTGCTGCATGTATGCTGCCATTGTTTTGGGTACCATTTAGGTCAGGGATGTCCAAAGTGCGGCCGGGGGCCATTTGCGGCCCACAGGTCATTTTTTAATGGCCCCACGGCCCATTTTAAAATACGATTAAAACAATTAAAAACATAAAAATTGGTATGAAAGACCAAACAGGTGAAATGTAACAAGAAAGTGTTGCAATGTTTACTCTAAAACACAAAGCTGCCATGCAGGCTGTTTCTTTCTTTTAAAAAATAATAATGAATCAAAATCAATGTTATTATGAATTATTGACCTATCCAAGGCTCCAATTACGTCACATTAAATATTGCACTTTGAGATATTTTTTTTGGGAAAATGTTGCATATTTTGTGTTTGCCATATAAAAAAATGTTGCTTTTTTTTTTTTTTTTAAAGAAGTGCCTAAAACGAACAAACAAAAAACATAAACAATAATACAACGTATAATTGACGGATAGACCTGAAGTTGATCTCGAGATTATTGTGTTAAAAGTAAACAGTAAAAAAGATGTATAATTTATTTTTTAACACTTTAATGAGTAGGACCCTTTTGGTTCCCCAATCATTTTTGTGTGATTTGTTTTTAAGTGTCATTGCTCAAAAAATAATAATGAATTAAAATCAATGGTGTTATGAGTTATTGACCTTTTTAAGGCTCCAATTATTATATATACTGAAATAGTCCTCTTAAAAAAATTTTTGGGTGAAAATATTGCATATTTTGTGTTTTTTCTATAAAAAAACAGGGTTTTCTTTGACAAAAAGAGCATACGACTTAAATCTTTAAAAACGATCTATATTGACAGATAGACCCAATTTTGATCTACAGATAATAATACTGAATAATGACACATTTTAAATATTTTTTTGACCAAAACCCTTTGGGGTCCCCGGGATCAAGCTTGAGTGGACGCCTTAATTTATATTTTTTATGCATATATTGTATTGGTTTTTAAAATAAAAAAATATCAAAAAGGCCCCCGCTTGCTTTGATTTTTCAGTGTGCGGCCCTCAGTGGAAAAAGTTTGGACACCCCTGATTTAGGTAGATTAATATGATTATGTTCTTGGTCATTCACTCATTTAAGGTGATGTACCAACAAAAGACAGCTTGTCTTTAATGCAGTTAAGATTTACCTCACCGCAATTAGCCTTAGTAATATGTCTATACTGAAGACGACACCTAAGTCAAAGTTGTTGGAAATAATCAACCTGTGTTCAGCCACCCTGTGCTGTGTAGCCAAGTGTAGCAATGCTGTATAAATGATGTAATTGCTTTACTGCCTCACTATAATGGCTATATTTACATGGTCATCAATAATATTATTAATAAGACCATATTTTCATTAAATTGCTTGTAAAATCCTCCAATGGGAATCCTGTTTACATGTTACAGAACATAATCCCAGCATGGATTTATGCCAACATAAAGTCTCTGTGTCATGTGTTCCCTCTGGTGTACTACATTCAGATCTGACTCTAAAATGGACCATGTCCACATGCGTAAAAATGTTCCTTTACATTCATTCATGAATATTAAAGCAAAGGGCTGTTGTTACATGTGCCGCTCTAGATAATGAATGTGATACTTTTTTTTCCCCTGTGAAATGTACATTTAGGGCCTTATTTATCTACTATAGGTTTGTGTGTATTGAAACATGTGCAACACACACGCTGATCTTCTAAGCTCATGCACAGAGCATTGCATCTCTTAAAATGAGCAACATAGAGTGTGTTCGTCTTCATGTACATGCAGATTGTATGCAGATTATCAGAAGAGCCACATTACTTGGAGAGGGAGATGGAAATATAATCATTTAGCAGTTGCAATGTGATTTCTCAAGAGTGAAACTGTCCTGTGACTGCTGTTCTGCGTCTATGTTTATTTATATTATTGAAATATTTGTGCAAATTTTTACAGTTACGCACAAAAGGCTGAGAGAAAGGTGGCGATCGCGCTGCAAAGACCATGGACGGAGAATCCTGCTCCCCGTGTGTGTGTCAACATATTTGGACTGCCATAAATATACAATATTAGATATATGTTATAAATCTCTTGACAAGCAGGAAACCTGCGAAACAGGCTTGTAGGGATGATAAAGCCTCTTGTGTTTTTTCCTGACCTAACGTATCTCCCGCTTGAGCACTGTATAACGGATAAACGCAGAAACCTTGAATATACAATAATAGATATACGTCTTTCATAATATCATTTTATCATTTTACAGCCGTTGGATGACTGAATAAAACACATCAAAATAATTTGTTTTGGTGTCTGCCAGTGTTCCATTCTATTGGCATTTTTGGCAATATATATATTATGAATGCAGCTGAGATAGGCTCTAGCGCCCCCCGCGACCCCAAAAGGGACAAGCGGTAGAAAATGGATGGATGGATATTATTGACTTCCTGCAGCATGCATTTTAATGCATTGTTGCATGTATTTCTAAATGATTCCAGACGCACTATAACAACACCAGCACCTACCAACGCCCCAATTTAATTACCGTAATTTCCGGACTATAAGCCGCACCTGACTATAAGCCGCACCAGCTAAATTTAGGGGAACATACAGATTGCTCCATATATAAGCCGCACCCGACTATAAGCCGCAGGGTTTTGATGTGTAATTACCGTAGTATATAGGGGTTCCTGCTACCACGGAGGGGATTGTCGGGACAGAGATGACTGTTTGGGAACGCAAAGCGTCCCATTTATTAACAATAAATCTTTCAATCATTCAATCAAACTTTCACATCTTTGACATGGCGAACAGCATTCGTGCAGAGTACAAATAATACAACGGTGCAAAGTAATACAAAGTGCTCACCTGTACGTTATCAAAATAACCAGCCTACCGGTATATGAAAAGTCAGTCTTTAATCATTGTGTCATCGTCTTCCTCCTGCGTACTAAAACCACCGAAATCCTCTTCGTCGGTGTCGGAGAAGAACAGGCCGTAAATAAGCCGCACCCTTGTATAAGCCGCAGGGACCAGAACGAGGGGAAAAAGTAGCGGCTTATAGTCCGGAAATTACGGTATGTACAATGTACAGGATTAAAAGTATATTTTTAGACCAGGAAGACAAACTGTTGTTGCAGTGGTCCTATGTTGGTGCAGTCTGTTTGTGAAAAGACAAAAACTTGCTTGTCATGTATACAGGTCTTCAGAACCATGACTTTCCTGTTCACAATGCACAGTGTTACCTTGGTTTTCGTACACCCGACCTTTTTTGTGGTGCAATTTTCGATGAAAACATTTGCCAACATTTTGCTCAGGTATTCGTAAACCGTCACAATCATGTACGGCCAAACATTGCGTGTAACAAGCTGGCTTGTTTGATTGCGTATCTCTCAGCAGGATCACGTGCCCAAACACAGAATCCCTCCTCCGCTAATCACCGTCACTGACTTTTTCAAGACCTATCTTGTGTTTTTCTATGTTCTTGTCTGCATCAAAACAAAGTATCACAGGTGGGTCACTTGCTTTGGGAACCCTGTTGCGAGAAGCCAAAAATGTGAAGATGTTTTTATTTCAATCTTAATTTTCCTCAAGATGCTGGACTTCTCTGAACATCTTACTTAATTGTCATGACTTTTACATTGTATTCTTCCACTTTGCACAGTGACAGTAAGAAATAAATTATCAGTGTTTAACAATTTAATCATAACTGTGATATCATTCATACAAAAGATTAAACCTTGACAATTTAAAAATTCTGACTGAATGTTTGACCACCAGTGAAGCTTTGATTTGAGTTCCCCACCTGCATATTGCACAAGAAATAGCATCCAACGAGACCTGATATTCTGACCTTAAAGCGACACATGACTCTCTTATTAAAGGAGTTTTAAGACCCTTATGGAGGGCATCACTGACATATCCTTTAGTAGTTATTATATTTTTTTTTTTTACTTTTTAGCTACCATATTGGATGAGGAATGTTGGGTCATGGTGTCTAACTAGTACCCCCTTGGAAGAAGCTGCTCCTGATCCCAGCTCCATTATCAGTATTCTTAATGATCCTGTGGGAATGCTGCAGACATAAAGCTAAAGACTTTGCTATCTCACTGCAGTTTCACCCGAGGGATCTTCCAGGTGTCGCTCTTGCTTGCTCTGCTGTCGTCAACCACATTGACACTTGCAAGCGCACAATAAAGCCCACCCTGTTAAGCTCATCGATATAACGCCGACTTAAAGGTTCATGCGGCAATGAATACATCATAATCACAGAAGAACGCAGGAAGTGAGGCCAGCAGGCTTTTAATAGCTTCAGATGGATTTGTCTTTGTACGGCAGGATGAGGAAAAGAGGCAAGCTACTCACATTGACTTGTTGTGACCTTCTCCATAGCGACAGGGAAATGTCATCTCCATTAGGCCAATCACATGCTCACTTTCTGTCACGTCTGGCCAAAGGCACATGCTGAGGAATTTTGACATCTGGATGAAAACAGAGCAAATTGCTCCATTAGAAACGTTTTGAAGTGGAATCTACAGATAATTGATTCCAAAGATTTACAATGTCCTCTATTTGAATGCACAGGCTGCATGATTGGCTAACGACATGTCCAGCCTGTTATTACCGCATGTGTCAAGGAGAGTGTGCCATTTGATGTAAGTTTTGATATTGTTTAATAAAACAGCAAGGAAAAATGTGTCATTACGCGCAACATCAACCTGCTATATTAACCCAATAGGAGACATTAATTTAAATCATTTATGCGCCTGGTCATGCCATATCTAATTTTAGTTGCAATCACTGAGCTGATATATCTGCATTGTTAAACAGAAACCTCATATACCTGCTAAGCTGCTTCATTAATCAACTGGTAATCATTGCGATATTAATTTCCCCCCTGGCATGTAAAGCCTCCCAGGTACTTAGATTTTCTCACATGAGCCCACAAGTGCACACTCTGGTCTGTCTGTGTCCCTCTTCGGCCATAATGTACACATTTGGAATGAAGGCGCCCCATTGGGTGTGGTGACCTTGGTTCTGCACATAATATGAAATAAACCATGTCTTTTTATTTCATTAATGCATCGTACGTGTAGCCCTTCAAGCCCTATAGTTTCTGCCTTAACATTTAACCAGTCTTTATTGCTTGCTGACTAAGCTCAAGACAGCAAGGTCAATTACCAAGAGTTCTCCTAAGAGGCCACTTTACCGACCTCATCATTTTGCATAAAGTCTCCAAAAGTAACCATAATGACCCTTTTAAATACCAGTCAGAGGGATTAAAGACAATGCCTTTTGTTTTGATACATTACTGTTCTGCAGTTTAAACCAGGGCAAAGAAATAAAATGAAGAGAGAGAGAGTACAGTGAAATGGTTGGTATACAGTGAATACGACCCGGTTCCAGTTTAATACAGTGGTATTGTTGGCATCCCTTTTTAATGAGTTGGTTTACACCAGTCCTTCTCAAATAGTGGGGCAGGCTTTTGACATTGACACATTTTTCTATTAAAAATAAACATTCTTAACTCGAAGGATTAAGACAAGAATAGAATAAGCACAAGCACATTTACTACTATAAAATAAGCCGCTAACTAAAGCAACTACTTTTTCTAAGCCTTATTTGCCAATTTAATGACACTCTTGCCATACATACCAGCTTGACCATAAACAGTATGTGAGAAACAAAAAATAAATTAAGTAAATCTGTTGAAAATAGGTAATAAATTAAACATTTTAAAATGATTTTCTGCATCATACAACTATTGACACACATGTGCAATACTTGTACATTAATGACTGTGTGTGAGTTTAGTTGTTTAACTTATCTTGAGCTATGTTTAGAGCTTATATTTTATCCGTCTTTTTACATACATACATACATACTGTACATATACATTCACTGTACAAACATACATATACACATACTGCACATATACAAGTACATATACATACACAAACTCATGTATATAATCACGTTTCATCAAACATACATTAACGTTGTTGCCTTACGGGAAACTGGGTAACACATGGCACACTGACAAAGCTTAACCTATTGTTACTATAACAATCTACAACGTACATTTAGTTGGCTTCTTTTTCTTCCCCTACATTTATCTGCTTTCTTTTGTATTTCAAGTTGTCATTATATATATGCATTGTTGCATTTGAACAATTGTATTGTTGGTAATAGAGGTAATTATTGTTATTATTCATTATCAATAGTGCTATTTCTATTGGTATTTGTATTGCTCCATTTGCAGTGTAATAATTTAAATTATTTACTTCACTAACTGCTTCTTTGCTATCACTTTTACCATCATATTTGTACATATCCTATTTGCTGATGTTGTTATGTTGTTGTTATTGCTGTGTTTGCTGTTGTTGTTGTCTCTCTGTCTTATCCCCCTCTTGTCTCCGCAATGTCCCCCTCTGTCTTCCTTTTCTTCTCCTCTATCCCCTCCTGCTCCGGCTCGGCTGCACCAAATAATAATTTAAATCCATTTAATAAAGTCAAATACAAGTAAGGCAACAAGAGAAGAGTCCCACACTTCTCTTTTGTAAAGTAATTTTGTACAGCTGATAAGGGCATCTACATCAACAATATGATTTTCCTGAGTAGCTGGACAGGACAAAAACATAAATAAGTAAATTAAAAACAATGTATATATATATATATATATATATATATATATATATATATATATATATATATATATATATATATATATATATATATATATATATATATTATCCGTTTTTACTTCTTATGTTTTTAGCTATTCTTATTTCTTAAATTGTAGCTATTTTTATTTATTATATTTACAGAAATGTTTGAGCTATTTTTTTTTTGACTGTGTGATAATTAATTTCATAGTACATGCAACATGTTACAAGAACAACGAAAAAACAAAACACAATGTTTCCTTAAGGACAGCTTGTAACACAACATTACACCGCCACAGTTGCTCACTCTCCTTCACCTCACTGACTCGCCACAAGTATATCTCGTAAATGTATGCATGCACACACAAAATTACTCCTGACAAACACATTTCTGCTCATGAATCGTAAACCTTGCACAAACGATGGTAATCACACTGGCCACGCATGAAGTGCTCCACCACCCACTGGCAAAACTTTAATCAAAGGTCAAACATAAAAAGAAAAAAGTGCTAGTGTAATTGTTACACGGCTAATTTAGTAAATCATTGTATAAGCTTTAGGCTGTTGTTTGCCATCGATTTGTGTTATCGTAGCTCTATTTGCTTTAATAACAGTACAGTAGCCATTCCCCTCCAGTGTTTATGGCATGCTTATTACATTATGTCCAATAAATAAAATGTACTGCATGTACATGATCGGAGCTTTTGGTGCTTATTGCTTAAGATAAAAATGGCTGCACAGTTGTCTGCGCCATGCCATTGCAGTTGTAATCTAATTCTTTCGAGCAGGATTGATACTGGGAGATTTGTTCATCTATAGCTGCCTGACAACCACATATGACTCCTCCTTGAAGATTAATTTAAAAGGTTGGCTCAGCTGACCTTTTTCCCCTCAATTGCAGATAACTCTTCATGCTGGAAACTAATTAACAGGACATTTAGTTACATCTGATGCCTGCAACGACAAGAGCATAAAGTTAAGCTTGCCACATTTCAAAAATACATTTGTATGTAGCAGTTAACAAAGGTGGTATTTATGAAAATGGCAAGTTTATTAAGCAACTCTTGTGGTTACACTTTTCAAAACACTGTTCAATATGTGCAAAAAGTTGACAAGTCCCTAATCATTTTTTTGTTGTTGTAACCTTTATTTCAGACACTAACCTCTGAAATAAACAACACAGTGGGCTTTACTAAGATCCAATTACCATGTGCTAAATAGCGTCTGCAACTATAAGATTGCATGTACTAATGGTGGGCGTGTTGCGTGTGATCTACTAAGAATGCATGTACAATTGATAACAAGTACAAAAGTAGTGCAGACCGCCCTATTTTGCATGTATCAGCAGGTACAGTTTGCCCAAGAAATACATTTCCGTCCTAATTCATGACATCATTCTTCTGCCAACTCGTTTTCAGACATGCTGTAGTGAGAAACTGAAAAATATGTGATGTACCATATTGTAATAGCATGCATGTTTAAAATGTATTAATACCATAACCATAACTGTAGGCTCCAACGGTTCAACCTTTGCTGTTTTAATATGTCGTGGAATATGCAGCTCACACCACTTTTGATGGGCAGTATACTGTGAAAGTGTAATCTAAACCAGTGGTCCCCAACCTGTTTGTAACTGCGTCAACTAAGTCAACGCTGGAAAATTTGGGGGGGGGGGGGGAGTATGATAGGTTTTTTTTTTTGTCATAAAAAAATACAATCATGTGTGCTTACGGACTGTACCCCTGCAGACTGTATTGATCTATATTGATATATAATGTAGGAACCAGAAATATTAATAACAGAAAGAAACAACCCTTTTGTGCGAATGAGTGTGAATGAGTGTAAATGGGGGAGGGAGGTTTTTTTGGGTTGGTTCACTAATTGTAAGTGTATCTTGTGTTTTTTATGTTGATTTAATAAAAAATAAAAAAAATAAAAAATTGATTTTTATTTATTTATTTAGTTTTAATTTCTTGTGCGGCCCAGTACCAATCGATCCACGGAGATTCCTGAGCCAATTTGAGAGACAATAAGCAAGAGAGCCACGTAATCCGTGACGTAGGGGCAGGAACCACAGATCCCTTCATCACCAACAACAATGTAAATCATGCAGACTTTGTGAGAACCAACAACGATTACTTTGTGAAAAATTATGATCCAGAAACGTATATTGTTGATCCTGAAGATAAGGAAGATGATCCACAAGTTTTAGAAGCTGTGCTAAACATATCCAGCTTTAGTGAAACACTAAGCATCATGCAGCAGTATAGCTAAGTCCTGAACAAGAAATATAAACTACAAACATAATAAGACGATGGCTTACTGGACAATGTCTGCTCTTACTTTGATAATGACTGTTAGGATGTCCATATCTTCTTGTTTATATTAAGAATGAATCATGATGCACACAAAGAGTTAACAGGAAAAGTCTCCCTGCAACACAAACTGCATTTCCATTGCAGTTTTTCGCAAAAAAAAAGCAATATTTCTAAAATTAAAATAAAGTACATTTGCGACTTGTATGTGTTTCCATTAAAGGGTATTTTGGGTCATGAGCCGTAATTCTTGTAAAATTTCATCCCGCAAGACTCCACTTTAAAGAAGATATTGAAGCCACTGCTCCGTGATGTCGATAGTAGACAAAGGCAGCGGGTGATCGCTTAAAGGCAACTTCTTTACGGCTTCTCTTGACACTTGTCCGGACAAGTGTCAAGAGAAGCCGTGGGCCATGGGTCTCTCAGAGCCTGCGGGTCGGCTTTTATTGTTGTGAAGGCAATAATCGATCGACCGACCGATTGGAAGCAAGACCAAGATGACCCGTCTGCCATGTCCTGCATTGACATATTGCCCTCTAAATGCGAAAAAAGTGTTTCCATCATGATTTTGCAAAAAAATTCTATATCGAAATGTCCCAAAAAAAACTTCCTGAGATCGCAAAACTGTTTTTGCGATATTTGAGAGGTTTTTCGAAATATGGGTGTTTCCATCACCAGTTTCTTATTGCGATATTTAGGTTTTGCACATTTCTAAGGGTAATGGAAACATACTGTAGCTACTGTCTTTGGCTGTGTGTGTTTGTCTCCATCTTCGGGTATACATTGAATGTCACAGATGAACAACTTCTAGATTTATGGCTAAATCCTCCTAATATCTAGATGAGAGACATGATTTATAATATAGAATAACTTTGACGAGTCAAGATGCGATGATGAGGGAGCAGCAGGACATCGCTGCCAGCTCACAGTAAAGCAGCACAGGTCTCCTGAGCTTTGCGTTATCAATCCACCGCTAAAAAAATTGTTTGTCTGCGTTAGCGCTTATAATAACAACATCGCTAATATTTGGTTAATATTCAGATCACAATATGTATATAGAGTATTGTTGGCGGATTTTGCATGGTTATTTAGAGGGTTTTGTGGGCAGAATAGAAAGCCCCCCTTGACTACATTGTTAGCAGACTTTGTATGTATTTATTTCTTTATGACTTACAATGCATAAAAAAAAGAAAAAAAGATATGCTTTCATGTCTTATATAGGGATTGTGAATTAAAGCGACAGCACATCTCTCTCTAATGTTTGCATATTTCCAGTATGACTGATCTGATAATATGGTCAGCGTGCAGAAGTGTCACTACAGGGACGTCAATCTACGGAAATTACTGAAGACTTTCAGAGTGGAATATTCAAAATGGCTGACTGAATTTGTGGCATTTTGTGATGTTCAAACGGTATTGTCACCTACTTTGCAAATTGTAATTGGATATGGATACAATGAAACATAATTCCGCATATAAAGTCAGGTTTTTTTTTTCTACTCTACTGGTACTTTTAGTCATCCATTAGCTATAAAATTATGAAATGATTACATTTAATAGACAATATGTTCAATATGTATTATTTTTGACAGTACACATTTGTTGACATGCACAAATCGGATGTACAATTATCTGTCTGTCTGTTTTTGCTGCGCAATCCCCTCTTTTTACACAGCCATTTGTGTGTAACTGTGACAGTTTGCACACACATTTATGGATGTATTAAATATAGGCGCATAACAGTGGCGGAAGAACAGTTTCTGTTTTGATAAATCACACTTTGACTGCTAAATGATTACATTTGCATCTTCTCCTCCCAGTATTGAGGGCGTTGTAATTTTTAGCATATATTCTGCATAAACATGAAGACAGGCACACTAAATGGATTGCACACTTTACTTTGCTCATTTATGCACACAAGCTTATGAGATCAACGTTGTAAGCATTTTAATATGCGCACATCTTTAGTTGATCAGGCCAAAGACTAATCACCCTTCTGTCATTCAATGAAACAAAGTGAAAAGTCTTTTTCTTATGTTTTATGCATCGAAAGTAAAGAGCAATACAAACAACGGCAGTTAAGATACATACACACAACAAATGTCAGTTATATTATTGTTTCAAATAAGCCATTATAGTTATTCACTTTGCAGTCAAATGCTATTTACTAAATGACATCACCTTAAATCGCCTTTAATGTTTAAACATCAATAAACATCACAACAACTTGGAAACGATTGCTTCAAATAGATCTCTTATAAAATTAGAAGACACATTGTTAATGACTTGTGCATCAATTGAATGAGAGTATGAGGAAAAGAAAGTTACCGCATTTAACATAAGCTAAACCAGGAGAGGAACTTACACTTTCAAAATAAAAGGTGTCACGGCCCAGGCGCATTGATCTGTGCAGTGCGCTGGGCGCATCTCCCAGAGCGCACCTGCGTGTGCCACTCCGGCTGCAGCAGGCAGCTGCAATCAATCTGCAATCTGCACACCTGTCGCTGATGAGCACCCTGGGCTTCTTAAGCCAGTGCAGACCTGCGTTCCGGGCCAGAACGTAGTTTCCTGTTTCGTACAGTAAGCCAACTCGTGTCAAGCTCTATGCTCTCTCGCTCTCTCTTGCTGTTCTTTCCCCGTCGTGCTCATTGTGTCCTGTGTCGTATCGTTCCAGCAGCATTCCTCCGTCCCCTGATTGCGAGATGTGTGTCTCGTGTCCCAGTGTTCCCCTCTGGTTCCCTGGCTGCCCCTTTTGGATCTCGAACTCCCGCCTGGACACGGACCTTTGACGCCCCTCTCCTGCCCTTGACCTCACGCCTGCTCACGGACCTCCGAGCTTGTCTTGCCCCCTTGGACTTCCGCCTCTCGCTCAACACTCCCGGTAACACTCATCATATACTTGCTTCACATAGTCACACACACCATACATAGTTTAGATTAATTACACGCCTAATTTCCCTTGTTTATTATTAAATAGAGCTAAAACGACATCCTGCTGTCTGTGCCGTCTTGAGTTTAATTGAGTTTGAGTTTGAGTTTATTTCGAACATGCAAGCATACAACATGATACATCACAATTTCCAGTTTGTCTTTTCAACATGTTCGAAAAGGAGTAGGAAGAAGCAGAGCTTATTTAATCCTACCCCTTTTCTTTTACATAACAGTTTCTAAAACTTTTGTTCACTTCCTGTTCTCAATTTATTCACAATATACTCCATAAGTAATCACAATAAAAATAAATAAATAAATAATAATTGGTGAAGTAAGTTACATTTCATATGATGAGATAAGTAAGATTATTTTGAGAGTGAAAGAATGAATGAATTAAATAAATTCAGCATTCTTCTTCTTTGTACTTTGTAAACACTTTAAGTTTGAAGAGTTTCTTGAAGTGGATCATATTAGTACATTGTTTGATTGCTTTGCTTAATCCATTCCATAATTTAATTCTACATACAGATGTACTGAAGGTCTTAAGTGTTGTATGTGCATACAAATGTTTTAAATTACATTTCTCTCTAAGATTATATTTCTCCTCTTTTTTTGAGAAGAATTGTTGTATATTCTTGGGTAGCAGATTGTAGTTTGCTTTGTGTATAATTTTAGCTGTTTGCAAATTCACTTTGTCATGGAATTTCAGTATTTTTGACTCAATAAATAAAGGTTTTGTATGTTCTCTATATCCAACATTATGTATTATTCTAACTGATCATTTTTGTAACACCGTTAATGAATGAAGTGTACTTTTGTAATTATTTCCCCATATTTCTACACAATATCTCAGATATGGTAACACTACCGAGCAGTAGAGAATATGAAGTGATTTTTGGTCTAGAACATGTTTTGCTTCATTCATTATTGACGTGTTTCTCGTTACTTTATGTTGTATATGTGTGTGTGACAATCATTGGTATCTTTAATCTTTAATCTTTAATATTTTTTACGTGAGATTTCCAGTTCAATTTATCATCAATCATTATACCTAGAAATTTGGTTTCATTTACTCTTTCAATTTCTATTCCGTCTATTTGTATTCCTGTTTGACTTTCTCTTCTACTGTTACCAAATAGTATTATTTTAGTTTTACTGAGATTCAACGATAGTCTGTTTTTATCAAACCATTTTTTTAATTTGTTAATTTCTTCTGTTATTATTTGTATTATCTTCTGTGTGTTCTCTCCTGAACAAAACGCTGTTGTATCATCCGCAAATAATACTAACTTTAAATCTTTTGTAACTTTACAAATGTCATTTATAGAGAGATTGAATAATTTTGGTCCTAGTATTGATCCCTGAGGTACACCACAGGATATATTTAGCGTTGTAGATGTGTGTTCGCCTAGCTTCACGTATTGTTTCCTGTTCGTTAGATAACTTCTTATCCAGTTTAAGACTAACCCTCTGATGCCATATCGTTCTAGTTTTTTGATTAAAATTATTGTGATTAATTGTGTCAAATGCTTTAGTTAGATCCATAAAAACCGCTGCCGCACAATTTTTACTATCTATTGCATTGGTAATTTCTTCTGTAATTTCAATTAAAGCCATTGAAGTTGAAACATTAGCTCTGTATCCATATTGGTTCTCTTCGAGTATTCTATTTTTATTTATGAAAATCTCTAATCTGTTATTGAACAGTTTTTCAATGATTTTAGAAAATTGTGGAAGTAAAGAAACAGGTCTATAATTTGTAAATTGATATTTGTCTCCAGTCTTATACATTGGTGCAACTTTAGCTATTTTCATTTTGTTTGGAAATGTACCTGTTTGAAATGATAGGTTACTAATATACATTAATGGTCCTGAGATCTCTTCAATAACCTTTTTTATCGTTTCCATATCAATTATGTTACAATCAGTTGAAGTCTTGGGTTTACATTTTTTCACGATTGTAACTATTTCCTCCTGTGTCACATTACTGAGGAACATGGAGTTGGGATTTCGCTCTATGGTATCATTATAGTCCTCAATTGGAACTGGGTCTGTAATCCTTTCTTCCAATTTTGGTCCAATATTTACAAAATAATTATTGAAGCTTTCAACTACTTCCTTTATGTTGTCATTTTTTTTTTATTTCCGTCTAAGAAGTATCGAGGGTAGTCACTCTTAGTTCCATTTTTAATAATGCTATTGAGAATGCCCCATGTTGCTCTCATATTATTTTTGTT
Organism: Entelurus aequoreus; assembly: GCF_033978785.1. Lineage (NCBI taxonomy): Eukaryota > Metazoa > Chordata > Actinopteri > Syngnathiformes > Syngnathidae > Entelurus > Entelurus aequoreus. Next base: position 66,057,589 of record NC_084734.1, on the reverse strand, counting down.
CCTGTCCAATAATTCACTGTAATATTATTTTCTACATGATCGTAGTATGTATGTTAACTTGTTTTTATACTTTTTGTACTTAATTTCTGCCTCTGTAGTTCTTTGTGCTATAAATTTTCTATATAGTGTATTCTTCTTCTTACAAGCATTTTTTAATCCATTTGTCATCCATGGTTGATTATTCTTTCTCTGGTTATTACTGAGTTGTATCCATGGACAATGTTTGTCATAAAGTATTATGAACTTATTTAAGAAATGTTCATATGCTTCATCAACCTCTTTTTCATTGTACACATTGTCCCAATCTTGCTTTTGTAGCTCAATTTTGAAGGCAATCATCCTCTTCTCTGTGCACAGTCTTCGAAATGTCCTTTTGTCTTCCATGCTCTTCTTGTAGTTTCCATCATATATTGTAAAAACTGGCAGATGATCACTGACGTCGGTTATAAGTAGACCACTTGTAGTGTTATTATCAAAATCATTGGTAAAAATATTATCAATAAGCGTGGCACAGTGTCCTGTGATTCTGTTTGGCTTTGTGATTTTAGGATATAAACTGATGTTGTACATTGTATCAATGAAGTCATCAATAGACTTTTGCTTGTTAGGGTTCAATAGATCAATATTAAAGTCACCATATAAGAAAATTATTCTTTGACCATTGTCCATGTAAGTTGCCTTGATCCATTCTTCAAATTTTTCTATATATACAACTGATGAATATGTTTTTGCTTTTTTCCCGACATATTTCAATGGTTATACATTCTAAGATATTATCTATAGCAAATGACATGTTTTTTACCACTTTGTAGTTCAGGTACTTCATCACGTACACAGCTCCTCCTTCCCCTTACCGTAACAAAATGTTTCAAAATCACGGTCTTCATAAAAACACTAGACACCTTTTAAGCCTTTGCGGGACACATAAAATGACACGGGCCTTGAGTTTGACACATGCATTAGAGGTCCCCACAGCCAGACAATCACATGATAATTCCACCTAGTGGTTCTCCATGATTTTGTGTCACGTCCCCCAAGGGACAGAAATGTTTTGACGCCCCCCTAAATTAAAATGCTATTGAGAATCTAAACATATTTATTATCTATTTGTCAAGCTAGTTGTTCACTAACACTTGATCCGAATGAAGAGTTTGTGTAATGGTCAATGATTTAAAATACTCTTAATAGTGGAAGTCCCCCTGGCACTCACGGTGCACAACTAAACAGTGGTGCAGCCCAGGTGCATTTGATCAGCCCAATCAGTGGAGGCCCCCCATGAGCGGTAGACAGCCAACCCGTAGACTCTCTCCACTGTGGTGTGGCCCAGAACGTGACAGAAGGAGTGTGAGGACCTCAACTTTGAGTGTATTTTGTTTAGTGTTAGTGGGTGGTGCATAGTGCGCATGTCATAGCTTGTAGCGAGTGTGTTACTACTTGTGTTTGTCGTAAGTGAACATTTGTTAGTGAGTGTTCTGCCTGGACAGCCTTTCTGTTGTTGTAACATTTACCTTTGCTTGTTTCCTCCCCAGTTAGTGGGTGTCTTCTGTTTAGTCAGACTATTAGGTATTTACTTTATTTGATTTGAAGTATTAATTCCATTGACATTTTATGAACTAAGAGATTCTCATGGTGATATAGGACAAAATGCCTCTCTTTTTTAGGCTCCTTAAGGAATGCTTACTTTTTTTTTTTTTTACTTAGTCCAGGACGGTTCTGTATTTCAAGGACCGGTTGGCAACAGGACATCACAGAGTGCTGTTCTTTGTGTAATATAAAATGAATCTTCAACTGTACTAAGAATGCATGTTTGTTGACAGCTGAGTATTTTTTATGCATTTGTTCTCAATGTTAAAAATGTGAATTTTTTGGATATATATGAAAATGAATGATGCTAAATATTGACCAAGCAACTCTTGAGAATAAAAATGCTGCTCTATTGATTTTCTATTTAAGTTTCCCATCAGACTTGATGCATCTTACCTTGACACTAAAAAGGACTTATAATGAATAAATGGGAATCCACTCAAGCTGTGGTGTGCCTGCTGGTCGCCAACACAAATAGCTGCTTTGACACCGATAAACATAGCCCTCTCAAGCTCAGCCTCATATTGACAAACAACACTGAACACAGGCTTATCGGCCATGGCATCCCCTGCTGCTGCTCTAAGTGTGTTTGATGAGGCCACATCGGCACCTCCGAAATCACTAAGTATGGTGCTGGCTGTAAGGAGTAAAAGCACTTCCGATGCACTGAATATGTTTGACAAACAAATATTCTGTCGAAAACCTTTACATGGGAAATACTCACACCGAGTAGGTCTACAAAAGAAAGCCTCAGCCCAAGTATTTTGCCTGAGGCACTGTGTGCTTTCAGTCATTGACAATCATCTTTTTTAATGCACTAGGAAAACCGGAAAAGACCCGTCTCACCACTCACAGCTGTACAGCCTCCTATCTCAGCTTTGCAAAGGAAAACCAAAACAATAAACACCCTAAATCACAGACCTTCCTTGAATGTAATTACTATTCTCCTGGTAATTCCGCTGCCTGTGTTTTTTTTTCCCCTCTGATTTTTCTTTTCCAATGTTCCCCTTTTGAATACGATGCAAAAATCATGTGGCTCTAATACATGATGTGGTTTCTTCCTTGGACGTTACTATGGAACCCTTACAGAATGGCTGTAGGAATAAAAACGTCTCTGAACATAAAGCTCCAGCATACTGTAGGGCTGCAGACACTGAGTATGCAAATGAATGCTCCACGCTGCCTCATTATGAGCCGAGGAGAGAGGTCGTTTTTCTTAGCTGTTTTCCAGAAGAAGCACTGCTTAAGACGGAGACAGGAGTTTGGGGTCCACGGCGTGCTTCTTCTGGGGGTTGTAAAAGCAAAATAAAGAAGTTAAAGAAGAGACTTACAACTAGTCCGTGCAATTTGTATAAATTAACTGGCTGGGTGTGTGTCTTCTGCAGGATATTTGTGTTTATCTCAGCTGTGTTTACCAGCCACTGACAAATTAACAGTAAATTGGTTTAAAGTGTGTTGGTATTTTACAGGCATAATTACGACCGGAGTTCTCCGGTCACTTTAGGGCCCCTGTGTGGTTCAAACAGGATTCTCATCAAGTGGAAAAAGTTCGGAAATATCCTGCTCTATTTTTGGGGGACGAGGGCAACAAATTAAATGTGTGCCATCTGGAACATTATGCACAAGTTGTACATATTTTTGTGGAGAAAGATCAGGCGTCTGCAGGCATTTTGGAGCATGCAAAATGAGACACCCACTCGCTTCTTACGTTTTCTCTGCTGTTCTCTCTTAGCAGCCTCCTCCTCTCCTCTGGTTATTTCTGATGTTGCAATTTTCCTGTCCTGTTCCCTCCCCCTCCCCATTCCCCGTCAACATCACAGCCTCATAATTAGGCAGCATTAATTAGATGCACTGGCATAATTGTTAATCATTGGTTACGCAGGGAACATTTTTGAGAATGAACAGAATGCCAAGTGAGGCAAAAGAAACAATGACAATATGAGGGGAAAAAAGAGACGGCTGTGTGCAAATGTAGTCAAACGTGCGCCAATTTCACTTTGCCCACAGAGACACTTCATAGTGCAGCAGGACCGAGCTGCTAACTCAATAATGACTCTGTCTTTTCCCATCACCTTTTGTTATTATTACCGCTATTACGCTAAAGAAAAAAACAGGACTTCAGAATGCTCAAAGAAACAGTCTGAGTTTAAGCAGTAAAAAAATAGCAATACATGGAAAGTCATGTTGATAGTTTGCCTATAAAGTTCCACGACTTGCTGACAATGAACATCTCTGATTACCCTCTAATGGAATTCAGCCTCATGTTTTGGCTGCTCCCGCGAGTCGACTCCGTCGCTCGACTCCTGTGATCAAACATAAAACCAAGACACTGCCATTTCATTGTAGACGAGTCAAAAGGGACATAGAAAAACCTGTCTCAAATTTATATGAACAAAAGTACCGGGACATCTTGCCATTTTACTTACACTGACAGAAATAAGGCTATGACAATGTATAGAAACCCAAAAGGGGTCATATTATGATTTTTTTTCTATATTTAAAACACTTCCTTGTGGTCTAAACCAGTGTTTTTCAACCTTTTTTGAGGCAAGGCACATTTTTTGCGTTGAAAAAATCCGGAGGCACACCACCAGCAGAAATCATTAAAAAACGAAACTCAGTTGACAGTAAAAAGTCGTTGTCGCAATTGTTGGATGTGAATTTAAACCATAACCAACCATACATCAATATAGCTCATGTCTCAAAGTAGGTGTACTGTCACGACCTGTCACATCACGCCGTGACTTATTTTGAGTTTATTGCTGTTTTCCTGTGTGTAGTGTTTTAGTTCTTGTCTTGCGCTCCTATTTTGGTGTTTTTTTCTCTTTTTTTGGTATTTTCCTGTAGCAGTTTCATGTCTTCCTTTGAGCGATATTTTCTACTTAGTTTCAGCAATCAAGAATATTTCAGTTGTTTTTATCCTTCTTTGCGGGGACATTGTTGATTGTCATTTCATGTTGGGATGTACATTGTGGACGCCGTCTTTGCTCCAAAGTAAGTCTTTGCTGTCGTCCAGCATTCTGTTTTTGTTTACTTTGTAGCCAGTCCAGTTTTAGTTTCGTTCTGCAAAGCCTTCCCTAGGCTTCAATGTCTTTTCTTAGGGGCACTCACTTTTTGTTTATTTTTGGTTTAAGAGTTAGACACATTTTTGCAAAGCTCTTTGGGTAAAACTTTACCATATTTAGAGATATCCACTGACGCCACCAATGGGAAAAACTTCAAAAATGGGGAAAATTCCAAATCTCCGTCATGCCTTCATGGTTTGATTTCAAAATGTCTGGACTTATGCAGATCCCAAATTCACAAAAACATGTACCAACAGGTAAGACAAGTTGGTTTTGCATTATACGTCTCTTTAGGCAATAAACCTAACCCAGCTAGGCTTAGTTGGAGTTGATCCACATCCCTCTGCGTCCAGACCAGGGATGTAACAATTATATATTTTGATTCTATGGTTATGGTCTGAGTAATAATCATAGTTTCACAATTATCACAATTATTGTTCTGCCCTCACTATATGTGTTGAGGTTGTACAGCTTGGCAGACAGCTAACAACCAATCCAGGACGTTCTAATAAAGTTCCAAAGCAGATGAATCCATTTAGGCTCTTTATTGTTGTTGATCTTGCTTTGTCTTGCACTGGACTTTTATTTTTTATTATTTGTAAAACTGAAATACACACAATGACAATGTATTAGGTACAGTATATGATTCAATTAACATACTGAAATGTAATATACAATATGTAAACATTAGTGTAACCGAGGGTTTATAAATATCGCCTATACTGTATACAACTACAAAATAACAAAAACGGAGGCTCCAGTTCACACGAGGACCACTTTATTTACCTTCTTTCAAAACCTCCGCTCCACACAACATGACATCACTTCCGCTCTAGGCGCCTTCAAAATAAGAGCTCGAAGCATATACTGTAAAACAGCTTATAACAGGAACGTAACATTATAAAGAGGCATGCCCATAAAAATAGGTTACATACCTCCCCTCCTACAAAAAGAAACGTCCTCGTTTCAACACCATAACAGAATAACTGCAAAAACAACACAGGCAGTCAAAACACAGGAGTTAACCCACACACAAAAAAATATATATGCATGTCCCCCTCACACCACTGCACAGTCACGCATGCCACACTATTCCCACGTACACCAGAAAATTCTGATACACCATAGCATCCAGACATACTATACACATATGAAACATGTGCCATCACAGTAAAAACATATTAAGTGACCTTGACAGCCTCCAACCGAAAGCCCAACTTTTGTTTAATTTTCTTTCTATTTCTAAACAGCTAACCAAAAGTGACAAAGTCCTTGAAACGAACTGGTTGTCTCACATTCCTCCCAGAACGAGAAACAGTCTGTAGTGGCTCTCTGATGCCTGTAATCTGAACAGTCCCTGTGTCACCAGAGGTCAGCGGCTCGTCAGCCCCAGCATCCCCCTCTGGCGACCCCTCGTCCAGCAACGAGGGAGCCTGACTAGGAGAAGTAGGCATGCCATTTGAAAAACCAGCAGCCTTTGGTAGTGTGTATGGTTTCAGTCTATCATAATGGACGACCTGCCCCCGTCCATCAAACTCCAAAGGGTTGCCAATATGATAGGTGAGTCCAGGTTCCCCTTGAGAGTCCAACACAGACAGGACCCTGTAGGGCCCCCTCCAGTGGGGAGCAAGTTTCATCCTGTCCTCTGTCCGATTACGTAGCCATACCAGATCCCCTACTGCATACGGCCGGTGACGCACAGCTCCATCATAGTACAGCTTTTGCTTCTCGTGAGCGTTGGCGCCACCTTGCCTGGCACCAGCGAAAACAGTCTCCAGCCTCTCTGCTAAAGAGGCCACAAAATCAGCATGAGAAAAAGGCAAGTCAGAGCGCACCAAATGAGACGGCACCAACACATGCACTGGAACACGAGCCTCCCGTCCGTGAAGGAGATAGTACGGACTGTAGTTGGTGCAGGCATGCACAGATGTGTTATAGGCAAAAGCCACCTGTTTCAGATAATCATCCCACTCACCACCGCAGGCGAGCAGCGATTTGGCAAGCCGGTCGATCAGAGTGCGGTTAAAGCGTTCAACCATTCCGTCCGATTTAGGATTATAAGGTGTAGTGTGTGTCTTTTTAATTCCCAGGAGCTGACACATTCTTTGAACAATCTCAGCTTCAAACTGCAGCCCTTGATCACTATGAATCACTTCAGGAACACCATGCACCATCACATAGTCATCGAACAAACACTGTGCTACCAACTGTGCTGTTTGGTTAGAGAGAGCATACAAAGTCACAAATTTGGTAAAGTAGTCTTCCACTACTAACACGTATCTATTTCCTTTAGAAGTCACTGGCAGTTCAAGAATGTCCGTTGCCACTCTCTGGAGTGGCCGAGTTACATGGACGCCCCCCATCGGTGCCCGATGCTTAGGCACCGGGGCCTTGCGGGTTTGACATGGGATACTGTTCACACCACCGCTGAATATCTTTGAACATGAACGGCCAGTAGCAAGTTTCCCTTGCACGTTCCCACACTCGTTCCACGGAAAAATGTGCCGATGTAGAGCCCCCATGTAGATGCTACAACACATCAGAGATAAGTGAGGAGGGCATAACAACCCGACACAGAGCATCTCCGGTGAGGGGAGAGTTCACTGTCCTGCAAAGTAATCCATTAACAACAGCGAGGCGGGGATATTCAGTCCATAATTTTCGAAGCCACCTAGAGCTACCTCTCATCTGCCCCTTAGATGGCAGAGAGCCACTTCTCTACATCCAGTCCAACACCCGATTAATATCTGGGTCGGCCCGTTGTAGCCCCCTCATTTCCGTTATGTCATGTGTCAGTGCATGTTTGAATGACAAGTCCTGCGCCCCACTGTTCTTTTCCACACGCCGCTCCCCTGTATGGAGGTCAGAGGTCGGTGGGTTTCCCCTGGGTGTTTGTAGCAGTTGAGTGACTGGTTGGGGAACGCTGGGCTCTATATCTGAGCCTATAACATTCACTTGTGTGGTTGTCTCACCTGTGTTTACCACACTAGGCTCAGGGTCTTGAGGACGCCGTGAAAGTGCATCAGCGTTAGTATGCCGTTTGCCGTCCTTGTGCTGCATACTCCAGTTATAAGGGTCCAGTTCCAGTATCCATCTTGCTCGGCGTCCCGTGGGATCCTTGTCAATGGACATGCCACGCAGGCCCAGCAGAGGCTTGTGATCAGTTATGATGGTAAAGGCAGCTGATCCTATATAATGTCTGAATTGCCGTGTAGCCCACACTATGGCCCACAGCTCTCTGTCAAATGTAGACCAGCGCTTTTCTGGGGAACTGAGTGCTTGGCTAGCGTATGACACCACACGCTCCAGTCCGTCCTGGTCCTGAGCCAACACCGCCCCCACTGCTTCCAAAGAGGCATCTGTGTACACTTTAAAAGGGATGTTAAAATCAGGCATGGTGACAACTGGAGCAGATGAAAGCACCCCCTTCAGGTACTCAAAGGCTGTGTCACACTCCCTTGTCCATTTAAAAGGTGTGTCTTTGCAGGTGAGGCGGTGCAGAGGGGCTGCACATTGGGCAAAGTTTTTAACAAAGCGTCTGTAGTAAGAGCAAAGGCCCACAAAGGCTCTCACTTCGGTTGGGTTCTGTGGTGTGGGCCAGGTTCTGACTTTGTCTGTGTTTCGAGGGTCGGGCTGTAAGCCGTGGCGAGAAACAACATGTCCCAGGAACACTACATGATCTCGAGCCAGATGACATTTCTTATGATTCAGCCTGAGGCCAGCTGCATGGATCCTGGAGAAAACTTCACGCAAACTGGTGAGATGGGCCTCAAAGGTGGGGCTATATATTAACACGTCGTCAAGGTACACCATACACACTTGCCATGGGAGCCCTCTGAGCACCAGCTCCACCATGCGCTGAAATGTTGCAGGTGAGTTAGTAAGGCCCATCGGCATAGACCGCCACTGGTAGAGGCCCCGGCCCGTGGTGAAGGCAGTTTTCTCCCTGTCTCCCTCAGCGACCTCGACCTGCCAATATCCGTTAGTGAAATCCAATGTGCTGAACCACAGGGAGCCCGCCAGTGCATCCAGGGTCTCATCCACCCTGGGGAGCAGATGAGAATCTTTCACGGTTACACTGTTCAGACGACGATAGTCAATGCAAAATCTCCACTCACCATTCTTCTTCTTTACAAGGACCACAGGCGAGGCCCTTGGGCTGCAGCTTTCCTCAATCACCCCGTCCGCCAACAGGGCAGTCACCTGCCTGTCTATTTCCTCTCTCTTTTCTGGTGAAGTCTGGTAGGCGCGCTGCCGCAAAGGAGGATGATCACCGGTCTTGATGTGATGTTGGATAAGGGTGCATCTGCCAGTCCCCCCTTTTGACGGGTTGAAAATCCCCTGATGCTCGGCCAGCAGTGCAGCCAGTTGTGCTTTCTGTTGCTGACTAGCAGAAGACTCCTCCAGTGACACAACAGGCACCTCACTGGATGAAATGGTAGAGACAGTCTCGGTTGGACCCTGAGGAAGTGTCACAATCTCCGCCTCATCCAAGGAGAAAAACTCCCCCAGGTGCACGCCTTCTCTCAGTATAATGTCCTGATCTGTAGGATTTAACACACGGGCTGTGGTAACCCCGTCCTTTACAGATGTCACTGTGTGAGCTATGACACACTCACTTTTGTCTTTAAGGTTGGGTGATAAGTAACCCACAAAGTCAGGAAGTTGATCAACGGGCCCAGGTGGGGACACACTCACAGGCACCAGCATCTCACTGAGGGGGGGCAGTGTCACAACAGTGGCGATGGAAACATTACAACACTCCGGGATCCGGTCTTTGCCACTCAGGAGTGGAAGTGCAGTGTCCCATAGGTGTAGTTTGCCACGGGCATAATCCAGAAGGGCGTGATTTGCGACAAGAAAGTCCAAGCCCAGTAGCGCTGTTTGTGTGGACCCCCTAATAACATGGAAAACCTGCTGCCGGGAGGTCTTCTCCAGACGCAGAGTCACTGTTATAGTGCCCAGTGTATCGAGCAACTGTCCATTCACTGCCCGTGCAGCAATAAAATCCGCCGTTAAGGGTCGCTTGTGCAGGCTGGAACAAACCTGCGGAAGTTGTCACTGATGAACGACTCGGTTGCTCCTGAATCGATCAATATGTTAATTTCAGTCCCTTCAATGCTTCCCCTCACATATGAGGTCCGCTGTTCTGTCTTGTCCGGTGTCATTGCATTGCTCATGGAGGGGATAAACATCCCTCCCTCCATAGGGCCCATAGGTTCTGTAGCTGACGTTTGGGCTGCAACATCAGCTACATCTCTTTTCCCGACTGGTTTGTTGCGTCTTCCCTCCTGGGGGAGAGAAAATGCACACCTCGCAGTCTCTGTGTTTCCTCATTAGAGGGGCTTCTAGCAGGTCTTGAACCCTGCCAACTTGGGGAGTTGGCTCAGTTGTTGTAGGGGCCCCAATAGTCCTGTTTCTCCCTCGGCCCTCCTTCTGCGCGCCGCTCGCGCCAGCCACGGTCAGGTGAACGCCCTCTCTGTTGACCCCATGGGCGAGACGGACAGCCTTGCTCCCCACAAGTACATTGACACTGACTTCCACGTACTGGATGAGGTGCTCGCCGTTCATCTTTCCAGTAGCTGGATCGCAGTCGGGTGTTTTCCTCTGCCATTCGTTTCATTTCCATCCCCATTTCCCTCATATCTGCCGTAAGTCTGTCCATAGTCCTATACAACCCACCGCCATCATCAGATATGGAGTGCACCATGGCCGCTGTACCGCTTTCAGTGGGAGGTGGGCGTACCTGTGTGCTGACATAGTCCATCTTTAGGGCCTCTCTGGCCATCTCACACCAGCCAGCGATGGTCAGGGCCTCCTCCAAATCAGTCGCTCCCTGCTCATGACATTTAGCTCTCAGAGCTGGGTCGAGTCCAGCCAAAAATCTGCAAAATTTCTCCTCTTTCTGGGCTATATCACCGTAGCCTGGGAATGCCTCTTGAACTAGCTTGCTTATGTCTGCTGCGTATACTTCCAGACTCTCTCCGGGGGCACGTAGGCGGGCAGAGATGTTTGCTCTGAAACAGTCTAGGAAACGTTTTTGTCCGAAAGCCTCCTGCAATTTCTCTTTCACCTGATCGTAGTCCACCTGAACAGCAGCTGGCAAGCTATCCCATAGAAGAAAAGCAGCCTTTGTCAGCCGCGTGGGTAAAATCCTCACCAGTTCATAATCAAAGCTACTGCCCGTGCCTCCAACCAGCGCCTTCACTGCTACTTCATATTGCCTGGCCCAGCAGGGGAAACTTTGTTTTTCCTCACCGGAAAATGGCTGCGGGAGCTCAATTTTTACATTGCTGGCGAACGATCTGTCTCCACGTTGCTCTCTGTAGCTATAGTCCAGCGGGTCCTCGCTTTTATTCCACATTGCAGCAGCAAGATGAAATAAGTCTTTGTGCTTTCTGACAAGACGACGCTCCGCCGTTGCTAGCTGCGGCTAACTATGAAGCTAACTGACTCTCAGAACTTTGCAGTAATTAAACATCTTTCTTTTGCGGGACCTAAATCCCACCGCTGCCACACCAATGTAACCGAGGGTTTATAAATATCGCCTATACTGTATACAACTACAAAATAACAAACACGGAGGCTCCAGTTCACACGAGGACCACTTTGTTTACCTTCTTTCAAAACCTCCGCTCCACACAACATGACATCACTTCCGCTCTAGGCGCCTTCAATATAAGAGCTCAAAGCATATACTGTAAAACAGCTTATAACAGGAACTTAACATTATAAAGAGGCATGCCCATAACAATATGTTACAGTAGCTTTACACAAATATACAGCATTATCACCAAACAAATACTGCTGAGTGTTGAAACTATTTCGATGGTGGAAATATGTGACCGGCAGCCATTTTAAGTCCTCAAACATCCATTAAATTAGTGCACAAAAATTGTTTTTCTATACGCATCTTACTATCAAATTTAGCCACTTTCCACCTTCATATTGAGTTATATAAACAAGTTAAACAGTTTACTTACAGACTTATCTTTTCCAAGGCTTGTAAGAGCTAACACAACTCGTCTACTTCTCATTGTTTATGAACTGGACTAACTCGTAAACCGGAAGTGCCCAAACTAATGACGCGCAGCATTTCCCATCGCCACAAGGTGTCAGTAATAGTCCACAATCAAACGGGCATAACAATTATTATGCATTGTATTACACTGCAATTGAAATGTACATGTGCGAAGGCTGTTTCCACCTTAGTTTACACAGCAAGATGTACATGTTTATTCTTTGTTACGCTAAAAATAAATCTACATTGCAACGTTAGCGAGCCAGCCATTCAATTTGGTTGTTCGTGTATGTAACAACCCTCCAGTCTTTTGATAAAATTTGATAACAATGCAGAACAAAATGTATCTGAATTTAAATAAAACAAAGTAAGATCCAACAGAAGAAAGTTAATTTGCATTTCTAGGCATACTCAGCATTTACTCACTTCTTATATCGCTCCCAGAACATTATTTCTCTCTCCTACAGCGTTCATTGTGTAGTCACTTACGGAAATGAGGTGATGACGTAATCTAGCGACTTTTAGGGTAGCCAATAATTTCCTTACTGAGGAATTGACAATACCGATCTTATCCAAGATAGGTGGTACGTGAACACAACCTTTTGATTGATCAATTGACTGATTAAAAGTTATGTCCCAATACTTTTGCCTATATTGCGCAGCCATATTTGTGTCTGTCCATCTACCAATTCGTATTCTCTCTCCGTCCATCCCAACCCTGTCATTGGAACGCCATCTCTCAACATGTTGATGATGATAATAGCTGCTCCCGCAGTAGACTGAATGGCGGTCATCAGGAGTCAGGAAGCATCCTGCATAGGTTACACGGCCCATTCCTCATTCGCCATGTCAACTGCCTGTAAATGTTTATGGCTTTGTGGTAAGACCTCGCCTATTCAAATGTTCTTGTCACAATGCATCCCAGAGCAAGAATAAAGGCCTCCTTTATGGGAAACTGTAAACACTCACTGTGTGCTTCATGGGGAACAATACCCATTTATAAGAGTCCAGCAGAGGCCATGTCCAAAGGGGACTGTAAAGTTGTTTTTTTTGTTCACCTCTTTCTTCTACCGGCTTTCTGTCCTCCTCTGTTCACCCCTCCTTTCGAGAGGCTTGGCTGAGATCAGGTCAGGTTTTAATGAGCGCTGCAGCCTTATATCTGAGCCCTTGTCTCTATGCAGCTCCATGAGCCTCGTAATCCGCCATCGATCCTGTCATGAGTTGTTGCTGTCAGCTTTCTGAAATAATAACTGAAAGAAAAACAAAGCTAATTCCAATTAGCCCAATTTATAATTGGGTATTATTACAGTCTAAGAGGTGGACTTGGTAGAGCATAAAGCATGTGAAGCTGGGAATTATGTCCTGCCCTTTTTGACAAACAAAATTATTTGTGGCAGGTTAAGCACGGCTTCTGACTTTTACATTTCGTTTTGATTTCATCCTAAATTGTATATTCAATATGAAACAGGAATAAAGGCATGACCTTCGGTTATTGATGTGTGATTGTATAAATGGTCTTTGGTGATAAATGGCCCGTTCAAGAATGAAGAACAGCAGTTTGACAATTCCATTTCATCTTTGAGTCTGTCAACGGACAATGATTTGGTGAGTTCATCCCTTTAATGGTAAGGTTGCACAAATAAATACATTTGAAAACATTCTTTAACAGATCACACAGTTTCGGTGGGTATTTGGTATGTTTGAAATAAAGCAAAAACCTTCTATTATACTTATGTTTTTACAAGTTGCCTGTCGTGCCGAGGCGCTGCCAAGAATTCTGAGCCCCATGAAAAAAACACACATTAGTCACCTTAATCATACTTTTTGTCAATCGCGGGCCTTCTTATACAGCGCCCCTGTGTGTGCATGTGTTTGTGTTTGTGTGTGTGTGTGTGTGTTGTTGTATTTCTACCCTTCTTGAGACATCAACAAGGAAAAATACCTTCCATATGAAGACCGGTGAACTAGTTAGGACCAAAATCATGGTCCCAATACGGAAAACCATTGCATCTAATAGATGATGTCTCATTTGCACCACTGGTGGTGAAATCTATCAAAATTAGAGTGGTCCCAAAAAGGAAGGATTTTTCGAATTGAAAGTGCTCCCCCTTTGGTCAACATATGTAATAACAAGTGTGTGTAAGAAATGTAAATGTGCCCCCTTTGGCCAAAATAATAAAAATAAAAATAAATGTATATAGAGACATACTGTAATAACTTGACGTAAATAATGAAGATTTAAAACCAATTACAAACAAATAATTCAACAAAAACAATAAAACTTAAAGCTTACCTTTTTTTCGTAGGTCTGAAGAAGTTAACAAATACAATAATGTGTGTGTGTGTGTGTGTGTGTGTGTGTGTGTGTGTGTGTGTGTGTGTGTGTGTGTGTGTGTGTGTGTGTGCATGTGTGGGCACACATGGGTAGAGGAGTGCAGCTGTGTGGAGAAAACAGTTAAGCTTATTAATGTTTTGTTAGTGGGGTTTGCAGCTGACCGGAACTAATGTTGCTTTAATAAAGAGATTGTAGATCATACGATACATCATTAATATGCAATATACAGTTATAATAAGGTGCGGCATTTCATGTTGTTGTGAATGACTAGCATTGTTATTAAAATAAACATAATTAACTCCTAATCGTCGAATACTTTGTTGTCAATACGTTAGAGTTACATTTCTGCTGGTAACTTTGAGCATTATGTTGGTGCCTGTAAGCATGACACTCACCAGAGATGCTGATATTTTATTGAAAAAAATCTATCCTCCTACCCACGATAAACTATCAGTCAAACCGATTTGCTCTGATCAACCAATCAGAGTATGAAAACATGATGATTGATATCTGATTGGTTGAATAAACAACCCCCTTACTAACATAGTTTAAGACTGATTGATTACATTGATTACATTGAAATCCGATTGGACAACAAAAAAAATCTAACTTACACACACATGTACTGAAAGTCATGCAGCTAAGATACATGCTTATAAAATGAAGGTTAAAAAACCCAGATGGGCTTGGATTGTTACATTTGCATGGAACAAAGACAATAACTTAATTTGTAAATGCCAGTCAGTGCTGTAGGCTAGCAGAGATGGGCTTGCAAATGATTACTTTTTTTTTTTCATCCAACAATGACTTGAATTTTTAGGAATGATTGGGAACATTGCCTCATTTTCAAAGGGAGATTACAAACACCAACAATCATTGCAAAACATAGTTACAAACAATTACAGTACATTGGGCAGTCCAATCGATGTTCCTGTGATTTGTTTTCATTTATTTTGCAGAGAGTTCCAATGTGCAGTGATTTATTGATACACTTTATATTTAAAACTCCCAATTTTATGAATAGCATCTAATACGAGGAAACTAACAACTGTCATGTCTTTGTTAATGTTAAAGGAGTCCACCCTTTCATCCATCTATTTTCTATATTTCTATCCTCATGAGGGGATGAGGTGGCGACTTGTCCAGTGTGTAACCTGCCTTCCGCCCGAGTGCAGCTGATTTATAAAGGAGGCAGGGTATCCGGGAGTCGCAGGGGCACAACGATACAGCACCAAGTCTTTAAAAGCAAATTGGTGAAAAACAACTACGGTAAGAGAATCTTTCTAAACTTGTTAAAAAAAAAGACAACGAGCAAAGACGAGGCAATTGTCTATAGAAAGGAAGAGTTATCATATGCAAGCCTCAGTCAGAATATGGATGGACATTTTTCCTGACCTTTATTTTGTATCCAGTATGTCCAGTATTTCTTGTCGACTTCATTTTCGCCTGCGTTTAAACAATTGTTTGCAGAAGTATTGATATTAAACAAGGAAAAGTCATAACTTTTATTTTGAAAGTGTTGATATATTTTACCACTCTACATGACTGCTAACTAAGAGTAACTGCTGGTGAATGTGTCCTGATCATTCACTGGTGACTGCTGGTCTTTCAAGTGGGGAAAGCTCATTTTCAGCCACTTTCTAAACACAATTACAGTCTCCATAACCCATCAAAGATATATAGAAGCTCAAAGAAAAGGTCATGTAAAGGATAGTAAAATAGTCCATATCAAGTCGGAACAATGGAATGAAAACTTAAAAAATATCTGATTTACTTATTTGGCTGTCAATCAAAAAGGGATACATACACAATCTTAGCATCCAGGCCAGGCAAAGCCAAGTCACACTTTCATTCACTTCCAGAGACACCAAGCGTCCAATGGCCGAAAGTAACTCGGAATAGAAGTTGAACACATTATTGCGCATATTTAGTCAATTAAATGTTAACACAAAAGCACATTATTGACAACTTTTTTTTTACCTTTTAGGGAAAAATGTGCTTTATTTTGCAGTCTTCGGGCAAAAATCACTGATTAAATTACATTACTCAGTGCTTACCAGATAAAATAGTCACAAAACATTCTCTCTCCATGAGGTCAAGTCGATCCTCACAAAGCTGTACCCTTTTTTGTGTAGTTTTGGCATCGTTTGGCAGAGTTGTCCCAGATTTATTATTTATAATGGCCGCATTCAATTTTATCGCAGTGTTGACAAGTGTTTCCCTCCAAGATGGCTCAGAAAAGGGATGCCCAAAGTGGGGCCAGAGGGCCAAACAAAATGACACGACTTTTGGGCATCCGAAGAGTGGTTACCAAATTTAATATACATTTATATTGACCATTTTCAAGCTGAACAGTCTTTGACTGTAGTTTAAAAAAACAAAAAACTGGCAGTTGCTAAAATGTTACCACAAGAATAACAATATAACTGTTTATCAATGTACAGTAATGCACTGTAAAAAAATGGCCATAGACTTTGCGGTAAAAACCTGGAAGCTCAGTCACCAGAATTTTAACATAGAAACAACAGTGATACAGATTTTCAATTTACAGTAATTTGGTGAAATAAAACAACACTGTACATTTCACAGCAAAATTCTGGTGACTGAGCTGCCAGGCTTTTACCGTAAAAGCTATTTAAAAACAATTACAGGCTAACTCGTTATCTACTGAACCTGAAAATCTCTACTATTATATTTATAAATGGCAGTTTGAGGCTAATTTTCTCACTCGTGGTGCTGTTGCATGGAAAAAATTTGGCCCGCGGACCATTGGCACATTTTCACTTTGGCCATTGGACGCAACGAGTTTGGGCACCCCTGATCCAGATCTGGATCAAAACTGTAACATCGGTGAAAAACACTACACCCTGGAACGGTCGTGAGTCAATCACAGGGTAGATATAAACAAACACTCACATCACACCTTGGAATTTGAGTCTCTTACAGGGATATGCCATCCAGGTAGTAGTTAAAAAATAATAATAATAATAAGAATTCATTAAATTAATCTTAATATTTGGTCAATAATCAATCAATGAATTAAAGTTTACTTATATAGCCCTAAATCACATGTGTCTCAAAGGGCTGCACAAGCCCCAACGACATCCTCGGCTCAGATCCCACATCAGGGCAGGAAAAAACTCAACCCAATGGGATGACAATGAGAAACCTTGGAGGGGACCGCAGATGTCCCCCCCCCCCACCGTCCTCCCTGGGGGACCGGTGCAATGGACGTCGAATGGATCTAGCATAATATTGTGAGAGTTCAGTCCATAATGGATCTAACATAATAGTGTGAGAGTCCAGTCCATAGTGGGGCCAGCAGGAGATCACCTTGAGTGCAACTGATGCAGATGAGTGGTCCACCCTGGGTCCCGACTTTGGACAGCTAGCGTTTCATCTGTGGTCACCGAAGGAGAGGGGGGCAGAGCAGAAAAGAAACGGCAGATCAACTTGTCTAAAAGGGGGGTCTATTTAAAGGCTAGAGTATACAAATTAGTTTTTTGTAATGAACTGTGTTATACATTGTTTTTATCACTTTCTTAAGTAAAAATCTTTAAATGTGCACATTTCTTGATTATATACAGTGTAGTAACTGATATGAGAATGCCGCTACAGACATTCCTGTCTGCTCTCATGTGTGTATGCAAACCTTCCTGATTGTGTGCAGTGCTCCATGTCCTAAGTGCACTGAATAACTATATACGTCATAGACACCGGACGAGACAGGGGCTCGTATTCATGTACTGATTGAGTGCACAAGTGAGTATTTCTTGTCTGCTTTATATAAACAATATGTCTCCAGAAACATGTTTACACCATGGCTTTCTACACTTTAAAAACCTACAACCATATATTAAATGTAAATGTGACATTATGCTCCCTAATACAAAAACAACCCAGAAAAATTATACTGAGTGGCGCTGTTGTACTCTGAGTTGCCACACACACTCAGTCAGTATGAATGTGGGTGGTGTACGTAGGTCAGCCAGCAGACGCTTGTATTTTATTGTTTTTATTTGTTTGTCCTGTCCAGCAACTCAGGCAAAACCTATTGTTGATTGTTGATGTAGATTCCCATATCTGCTGTACAGATTTACTTTACAAAAGAGAAGTGTGGGCTAGTTCTCTTTTTGCCCTTTTTGCATTTGACTTAATACATTGATTTACTTAAAGTTTGGCGCAGCCGCACCAGAGCAGGAGGATATAGAAATGATAAAAAAAAGGAAGACAGAGGGGGAAATTGCATGGACAAGAAGGGGATAAGACAGAGAAACAACAACAACAACAGAACAACATCAGCAAATACGATATGTACAAATACGATACGAAAAATGATAGCAAAAGAAAAGCAGATAAATGGAGGGGAAGAAAGAGAAGTGAACTATATTAACCTTGTAGATTGTTATAGTAAACACAGGTTAAGTTGTATCTGTGTGCCGTGTTTTACCCAGTTTCCCCTAGGGGAACGACGTTAATATATGTTTGATGAAACGTGATTATATGCATTAGTCTATGTATGCATATGTGCTTTTCCATGTACAGTATGTGTATATGTATGTTTGAACAAAGAACGTGCGTGTGGCTGTATGTACCGTGTGTGTGTATGTACAGTATGTACTGTATTTGTGTATGTATGTGCGAGCATATGTACCTTTTGTGTGCGCGTTTGTATGTATGAGTGCATGTATGTATAAGTATGAATAATTCTGTGTTTGTGTGTCTGTATGTACAATAGTCAAAATTCCCTGAATACTGACAGTTTCCAGTAATGCCTTTAGACTGCAAAAAGCTGAGACAAGCTCCACCACTCCCCGTGACACCAATAGGGACATGCGGTTGAAAATGGATGGATGGATGGATGGACTTTTATCGGCCACATTTTCATCCATCTATTTCCTATACCTTTTATACTGCTCAGGGTCCCAGAGAATATGGAGAAAAAACAACATCTTGAGTATTGTGCAACTTACTACTATACTGCTACTTTAACTCATTGTTAATGATCTATTTAATTCAAAATTACATGAGTCCTCTGTGTTCTTCCATATGGAATTATATGGAAGCCATTCTACTGAGTGACCTTGTCCCCGTGTATCCAGAGCAGCTGGTTGTCACATAAGTTGATGCTGTATGCTGATATGATGTGATTATATTTGACTATTACGCCTCAGTCAAGGCAAAGCTTGCACAGGCACAAGGTACATATTGGCAGATGGATTTTTTTCTAAAGTTTTATCAAAATGATGGATGTACTTTAATTCCACAATTCTCTCTCCTATTATAAGGCAACTGTCCCTTCAGACTTACAGCAGGGGCTAGTTGATGGAGGAGACATGAACTTGCCAACTGTGTTACTGAACCACCACAGTCAAACACAATCTGATACAGCCTGCTCACACTTTCATTTGTTTGGATTGAGAATTATTGCCATAAAAAATAACGGAAATAGAGTTAAACTACTCCAGGGAGTACCCTATGTCCATCATAAAAACTTGATTTACTGTAAAGGCAATGCAATCAGTCACATTTTGACATGTATATCTTTCAGAAAAGAAAACAGTACACTTCTTTTGGACTCATACTGTCTAAAAAAAAAAAGCTAAAAAAAGAATGAACTTGACAAGAGTTTTTCACATAACCAATCTTCTATTGTGCATTCTTGTCATTTGTTTTTTATTGTTGACTAATTGATAATGTAGCCTTATTTTATCATCCTGTTATACGTTTTATGTCTTCCTCCTCATCCATAATGTGATGGTTGTGGCAATTAAAATAACACAGTGGGGTATCAAAATTGAGTACCCCAGTGTGTGAGTTGTTTGAGATACGAGCTGATGTTATGCTTTAGATCAGGGGTCACCAACCTTTTTGAAACCAAGAGCTACTTCTTGGGTACTGATTAATGCGAAGGGCTACCAGTTTGATACACACTTAAATAAATTGCCAGAAATAGCCAATTTGCTCAATTTACCTTTAACTCTATGTTACTATTAATAATTAATGATATTTATCTTTGTGGAAACACTGATCATCTTAATGATTTCTCACAATAAATATATATAGAAACAGATAAATATCAATATGCAACACTTTATTTTTGTATTTTCTCTAAGTGCACATTTTTCAAATTGAACATTTTCAAATGATCACTTCTAAGACAGTCTTGTGAAATCACAATACCCCATTTTAACTAGCTAGCCACTAACATGTTTTAACAAATCATGAATTACTTTGCACCATGTTTGTACAAATAATAACTCATGTAAAATACAAAAGTCAACTCTCACATTTTTAAATAAATCATGTCACACTTTGAACTGGCCACCAAATCTGTTATCTGTTTCTTTGTCAGTTAGTGAAGACCAAGTCTTTAAAATATTTTCTTGGATTTTCAAATTCAATTTGAGTGTTGTCTCTCTTAGAATTAAAAATGTAGAGCAAAGCGAGACCAGCTTGCTAGTAAATAAATACAATTTAAAAAATAGAGGCAGCTCACTGGTAAGTGCTGCTATTTGAGCTATTTTTAGAACAGGCCAGCGGGCGACTCATCTGGTCCTTACGGGCTACCTGGTGCCCGCGGGCACCGCTGTTGGTGACCCGTGTTTTATATTGTGAGCGAAAATAAGTGCTACAAGCCTCCCCACCACTAGTTGGTGTAGCGGATGTCAAAGTGAACCCCATAAGATCAGACCAAAATTTGCTAGCAATAGCTTACGTTAGCTAGCTTATAGCTAATGGGGTCAAAACTGTCTCCATAACTGTCTTTAATTAAATTAAAAAAAAAAACAACTAAAAAAAACATTACCGAGTGCGTAGCTGATTGGTGAAGCAATTTGAGCTAACTAGCACAACCAGTCTGTAAAATACTGAAGTAGAATCAGTTGATAATGCCAGCTAAGAATGTTAATTTATTTTTTAAACGGTGGACAATTTGGTGGTGGTGTTTTTTTTTTAAAGCCAAGCCTTGATTAATTGATTTTAATACATGTTAAAGAGCAACGGTTTTGCAAATCAAGTTTTTTAAGGTACACGCTGCTTCGACAGAACCAATGTCCACTACATGAGAAAACACAAGAAAGCCAAAGAAGAAGCCAATTCTAGATTTAACTTGATAGAAGCTCACTGAGCTGAGGTCTTAACAAATAAAAGGGGTCAAACATGATGTCGCCGGTTGGAGCTGTGGCTTTTTTGTCATATGATTTTGTTTTCCTTGTAATGGTGGTTCTATAGTCAAAATGTTAAATAGTTTATGTTTTACAGACCATTTCTAAGCCGCTTTCTCACAGTTTCTTCAGGATGCGCCGTTTTGTGGGCGGTCTTATTTACGTGCCTCTGCTTCGACTGCGTCTTTTCCCTGTCATCCATGTTGTAGTTTTCAGCGCTTCCACATCGAATCTACTGACAGATATAAATTAGAACTGTACGCTACTGTTTTATTACAAATGGCAACAGTGGAGGATGCATGTGCATGTATGAGCCAGTCTGCCCCACAACAAGAAAATAGAGAACAATAAGCAACTTGTTGACTACAAAGGCAGACTCATGCAAAGCTCTTGGGGTAAACCTCTACCATATACGGAGATATTCGCGGATGTCACAAGTTGTGCAAATTCCAAACGGTTCGTTTGGAGGAAGTATGAAGAAAGGCAAGATTGTTTTTTGTTTTTTTTCCACAATGTCTCCATGGTTGGACAGGTACCAATAGGTAAGGAAAGTTTGCTTTGCATAACAGAACCCCTTTAAAAACTGCAGTGCTCTTTTATCCTGCACTACAACGAGCTTTTGCAACAACATTTCGTTCTTATCTGTACTGTAAAGGTAAAATTTGAATGACAATAAAGAAAGTCTAAGTCTAAGTTTACCAAACATTTGTGGCGGCCAGTAAAAAAACATTTTGCAAAAGAGAAATAAACATTTTAGTCAGTATTATTTTCCAGAATTTTGTGAGTCAATGTCAGTAAGTACAAATGTATGATAGTTTTTTTTCATTAAAATGTAATTTATTAAATTTCCAAAACA
The DNA here is from genome assembly GCF_033978785.1 of Entelurus aequoreus. NCBI lineage: Eukaryota > Metazoa > Chordata > Actinopteri > Syngnathiformes > Syngnathidae > Entelurus > Entelurus aequoreus. Next base: position 66,035,562 of record NC_084734.1, on the reverse strand, counting down.
ATCGTGAAAAAATCCATACTTTAGGCAAGGCAAGGCAAGGCAACTTTATTTGTATAGCGCTTTTCATACACAAGGCAGACTCAAAGTGCTTCACAGACAACAAAGTGAAATGAAAGAAAATAAAAGCAAAATTAAAATGCAGACAATAAAAATAAAAATAAAAACAGTGCAGACGTTAAAAGTTAAAAGATTAAAAGATTTAGCTGAAAGCTAAGGTGAACATAAAAGTCTTCAGTCTAGTTTTAAAAGTAGTGAGAGTTGGGGAGAGTCTGACATCTTCAGGAAGTTTATTCCAGCTATGTGTTGCATAGTGACTGAATGATGATCTCCCTTGATTTGAGTTTACTCTTGGAACCGCTAACAGATTGGTCTCAGAAGATCTTAGTGATCTAGAGGGCGTATATAGTGGGAGCATATCAGTGATATACTTGGGCCCTAGACCATGTAGTGATTTATATGTGAGCAGGAGGATTTTGAAATCTATTCTCTGATGTACAGGGAGCCAATGTAAGGATTTAAGAATTGGTGTAATGTGCTCACATTTTTTGGTCTTTGTTAGAACTCTAGCAGCAGCGTTCTGAACAAGCTGTAGCTGCCTGACAGTTTTTTTGGGAAGACCTGCAAGGAGACCATTACAATAGTCTAGCCTACTGGTAATAAAGGCATGTACAAGTTTTTCTAAGTCTTGAGCTGACATGAGCCCTCTAAGTCTTTTTACATTTTTGAGGTGATAGTAGGCCGATTTTGTTACTGATTTGATGTGACTGTCGATGTTGATGTGTACTTTATCGCTGATTATACAAATTATATGCTGATGTCATCTTGGTACCGCGCAGGCCACGCACCCATGAATGGAGTGCTTTGTTGCTTTTCTGTGGGAAACACTGAATTGCATTTTTTCCTTTAAAACTTACTTCCCTGTTTAACTGTTGAAGTAGAACTAAAACCTAATGGAGGCTTTTACTTCATGCTGTTACTAATGAGAAAAAATTGCTACAAATCGGTGCAAGTTTTAAGAGCCTATCTGAGCCAGTTGGTAAAATTACAGTACATCTTTGATTTCAAGAAAATAATCCTCTGAATAATACAATTAGTGGCCAACAACAAAAAATCACACAAGCATTCCAAGCCAAAAAAAACAAATTAACATTTGGTATGAAAATCCATGTGTTAGTTAAGTGTTAGGGAGGCTTTACACTCATTTGAAATCCATCAAAGGAGCCTCTGGAGAGAGGCAACGGAGAAACGGCAGTTTTGGAACTGGAGTGGAAATACAGATCTGTGGCTTTGCAAAAACCAAACATCAGGTCGGTTTCAACTGCATGATGATGGTGAGGTAGCCTGATCGTGATAAAGTCGGTCACCAAGACCTAGTTGTCAAGCTGATTGGGGCCTTTCTTCTTGGGTTTACTGCAAGGCTTTATTTCAACATGACTGCCTCAGCTTCATGAAGGACAAATAGGTGCAATGTACTTTTACTTTTCGGCTGGAAGAAACCTTAATGTCAGTGTGGAAGAATGTCATTTGGATCCTTTGTTCGCCTTGAGGGAACACAGATACAAGAAGACTGTTGTTGCACCGTTAAATTGGTGGTTGACTTGAATGTGCTGCTTGGGTATTCTTTGGGAAACGCTGCCGTGTATTCCTCGTTTTTAGATGCGGTGAAGCCGCAAACCATGAAGGTGTTTAATAAAAAAAAAGAGCAAAGCAACAGATGATCTTTGCCTCTGTCGTCCCGCGGGGAGGGGAAAGCGATGGCCAGCAGCCACCTGCCACCGGGAGCATCGCACTTTAGTAGCGCCATGAAAAGACACAGGCAACTCTCCGCAGGCCAATCAAACTATACCAACAGCTGGCTGGCTGCCCTCCGTTGCTTTGCTCGGTCTCCGTCTCTCCCTTTGTGTGCATGTTTCACTCGACCACACACTACAGAGAGCATCTTCGTCCCCTTACTCCCTCCCTTTACGGTGCTGCCCTGATTTATTCTGGGTTAATTAGTGCGAGTTAAATCGCCATCATAGGCGCCATTGTCCAAAACACAAGCAGGACCGCGGCCCAGCACACAAGCACATGTGCACTCTGACAAGCTGCTGACCCGCCTTTTACACCCCAAAGGCATAATGTGGTTTATTCTAGACATGTGAAGACTTAATTAGATGTGTATAATGCATGCCGTCCGGGGAATGCACGTATAAAACCAGGCCGCGAATACAAGTGGCTATGCTAACTGCCTGCATTAGTAAATCTCTTTGTGTTGCGTTCATGATGAGAGGCAGCTCGTAGTAAAGCACTGCTTGCTCCTCATTATGATAGATATATGCTGCTTCACTGGCAAGGAGAGGAGCAGAGCAGGAGAATTTCATAGCTCGCCATTTCCTGAGTTTTATGAATAATTGGCTCACTGTAGGGTTAGGAAAAATGGAGCAGTGTGAGAAATAATAAGTAATGAGCGTCATCATTAACCAAACATTTTGGCTGGGCTAAAGACGTCCCCCCATTGTGACAGGAAACTTCCGTCTTGAAATTCAATCCCAAGATACTAGAGAATATATAAATCTCGGGCAAATCATTCGGCGAGGTTCAGTGTCCTGCCCCGGAGAAAGCCGTAAAGATTAGCGGTGAGATTACAATCTTTACTACAAACAGTCTTTCCAAGAGTGGGAGGGGTAAAGAGCAGGTAAAAGCAATGTCGATGAGGCAGATTAGCCCGGGCAGAAACAAGAGGCACAAAACAAATCCACTCAAAAGGGAGAGAGGACGGCCACACTTAAAGCTAGATATAAGATGTGTAAAAAAAAAATAAAAAAAATGGAGGGCCGCCGCTGACTCCAGGAAATATTTATGACTTTCAACGCAAATAAATCTCCAGTGAGAGCTCCAGTAAACCAAACAGAGACAAAAACAAGACAATCAATAAATCTATAAATGTTCACACAAAGTAAATACCCCGACATTTGTCACATGCATTATTGGACTGCCGGACGGGATCACGACCATGTTTGACCCTGCATGTGATGCTCTCAGTCTAATACGGAGCGTGGCATCAAACAAATCATCAAGACAGATCCAGTCAGCTCTTTAAACATAAGATAAACTCTCACTGGCCACATACGAGTACATGTCTGCTCAAATAAATCCAAATACATGCCCACTCTGAAGTTACAAATACTATGTACTTTAATGCTCACTGTCATAAGTAGGTTGCTTTTGCTAATGTGTTAATAATTGTGGTGTTGAACTACAAATTGAGAGATGTTGTCATTATAATTATGGCTGTCAAAGTTAACACGTTAATGCATGCAATTAACTAAATAATACATTTGTTTATTCAAATGATTTTGAACACACACGCTCGTTTACCTCGACCGCAGTGATGAGGTCAATGGTGTGCTTGGTGGGCTCAAATGTTATTCCAAAATACTTCTCCACATACAACTTTAAGTAATGTTTGCATATATTTTCTTATCATTGCAGCACAACACGTTTTAAAGGTTTGGATTCAATGATTTAATGATTCAATTCATGCATAACATAATACAGGATAACAAAATGTGGTTCAATATCAAATCCAGATATGTGCATTAATATGTATACAGTATTCATATAAGTATGTACTAAATAAACAATTTGAGTATTTAAAAATATATAACTAGTGGATAGAGAATAATAGATAGATAAACACAAGTTCTGATATGAATATGCAGTAACACTTTTGTGTGGGGAATATATTCTAAGTAACAAAGACTTAATGTAGAGTTATTTTGAACCTAGGGGAACATATAGGGTTAGGGTTAGGGTTAGGGTTACTAATAAGCAATAATTCTGAGGTTATTGAGGGAAGACTCTTAGTTAATGGCTTACTGGTTGTATAATAAGTCCATGCAGAATAAGGCATTAATAAGTACTTAATAATGGCTAATTAGGAGCCACTATGTTACTAATTTGCATGTTAATAAGAAACTAATTGACTCTTAGTTAATGGCTTACTGGTTGTATAATAAGGCCATGCAGAATAAGGCATTAATAAGTACTTAATAATGACTAATTAAGAGCCAATACGTTACTAATTTGCATATTAATAAGCAACTAATTAATGGTGAATATGTTCTCCATACTAAAGTGTTACCAAATATGCATATAAGATTGTTGTACATAAATGGTATCGTATGCAAAACTAATACACAATATTATGTTCCAAACATACACATGGGTACAATCAGTGTAAATATAAGGAATTGGATCTGTAGAGGTGAACGTTTAAAAGAGAGACAGCTCTAAAATACCACCTAACAATAAATTACGTTTTTGAAGCTGCTTCTCGTGGGAACACTAATAGTATATCGACAACAAAACGATATATCTACAGTACAGATAAGTTTTGAGCAAATAAATGTTGTGCGTTCAAGGGAACCACAATATCATAATTACAGTGGTAGGCAATAAACAAATGTATTCACGAATATTTTATTGATGCTAAGCAGGGGTAGGATATAAAAAGCCATTCTTCCTCCTGCTCCTTTTCGGACACGTTGACATGTGTAACTGTAAACATGAGATATAGTTCAGTGTAGCCTTACACACGTTTCAAATAAACTATGACAAACCAACCAACCAACTTCATGTCATACATCCCAACTGTTGTCGGATTCTGTGTTTGGCTAAAAAGTTCACCAAAATCTTGACCTGGTTTTCATAAATTGTCTCATTTAACATATTGCCAAATATTTCACATACAAACTAGTCTCTTTGCCCGCCTATCATTCCGCAAAATTGAGTGCCCAAACATAGAATCCCAAATATTGAGAACGACAAAATAAGCTATCATTGGGCCAAAGAAAGTTGTAAATGCCATAACTTTAATGAAAAATGGTGAGCAACACTGTTAAATGCAATAAATAAATACAAAGGAGGCATCTGCATGAAAATGTCTCCAATAAAAGTAAAAGTGAAATGTAGATTTATCCATCTGGTTCATCATTTATATGTATTTTTACACTGGTTTCCGTAGATAAAATGATGATTCTCTATTTGAAATGTGTTTGTGTATTTGGAACGTATTAAATGGATTTGCATTATTTCTTAGGGGGAAAATTGCCTCCTTTTTTAAATAATTCCGTTTTCAGCTGACCTTTTGGAACGAATTACTAACAAAAACCGTGGTACCACTGTAGGTCCCACTCCAGTGTCAATTTTCCCCATCTGACATTTAGAGCGCCTCGAGTTATCCAAGCACAATTTGTTGGACTTGAGAGTGAAAAGGTGCTGAAAATTATGAAAATGAAGGCAAAAAGATGAGCTTGACAGAAAGTTCACCTTCTGTGTTTAAATTATTACAAAGTACAAACTAAAAAAAAAGGCGCTGGACTTTTTGGTCCTTACCAGCCCACTACAATCCACGGCCAGATTCTGTGCCAACTTCTCTTATCGATGTACATTTATACACACAAACCTTATAGCTTTTATATTCTGGAGCCTTGAATACATGAATAATAACTACACAGTGGGTTACTTATTTGCTCTTAAAGGGTAACTGCACCTTTTGGGAATTTTGCCTATCGTTTACAATCATTATGAGAGAAATGACGACGAATGTTATTATTTTTTTGGGATTCTAAATATTAAAGCACCAGTAGAGTGAAAAGACAAGTTGCCTCTATAATAATGAAGCTATTATCATATATATATATATATATATATATACATATATATATACATATATATATATATATATATATATATATATATATATATATATATATATATATATATATATATATATATATATATATATATATATATATATATGATTTATGACACCAACAGATTTATACAGTTTGCGAGGAAAATAGATATGATGAAAATAGTACCAATCTCACAGAGATTCCCGAGCCATTTTGACAGATAATGAGCTAGCCAGAAATGTATTCGCATGGTATACAGATAGGAACTATGGATCCCTTCATCACCAACAACAATGTAAATCATGGAGACTTTGTGAGAGCCATCAATGATTACTTTGGGAAAATTAATGATCCAGAAATGTATATTGGTGATCCTTAATATAAGGAGGATGAGCTACAAGTTTTAGAAACTCTGCAAAACAGATCTAGCTTTAGTGAAACACTAAGCACCATGTGGCAGTATTGCTAAGTGTGAAACATAAAATACAAACCAAAAACGTAATAAAACGATAGCTTACTGTACAATGTCTGCTCTGACTTTGATGACGACTGATAGGATGTCCATATCTTCCCGTTTTGCTGAAAAATTAATAATGATCCACAATAAGAGTTAACAAGGAAAAGTAACCCTGCAGACACTGTCTCTGGTTGTGTGTGTTTGTCTCCATCTCCGAATATAAATTGAATGTCACAGATGAACAACTTCTAGATTTGTGACTGAATCCCTCTATTATCCAGATGAGAGGCATGATTTATAATCTAGAATAACTTTGACGAGCCGGGACGCGATTATGCGGTACATCGCTGCTGGGTCACAGTAAAGGCAGCAGGGGGCTACTATTGTTGGCGGGTTTTGGATGGTTATTTAGAGGGTTTTGTGGGCAAAATAGAGGGTCTCCATTGACTACTTTGTTAGCAATATTCAAAATTGCTGACTGAATTTGTGGCATTTTGTGATGTTTAAAGAGTGTTTTTACATACTTTGCGGATTGTAAATATGATTGGATACGGTTTAATGGATACAATGAAACACAATTAAGCATGTAAAGTCAAGTTATTGTTCCACTCTACTGGTACTTTAAATAAATGCGATCAAAAGGCTGATTACAATGAAGCCTATGGGAGCCGCTCTGTTCCACCCTTAAAAAAAAGCATCTAAACACCTCCATTAAGGTTTTATTTACATGATGTAAGTATATACTGTATGTAATGTAATAACGAGCACATTTATAATAGCATTTAGTATTTTAATAATATTACTATTTCATCATTTAAGCATACGCTGCACATTAATTTAAAAAATGCATCACAACGATTGTTTTTTTAAATTCTTCATCACTGATTACGACTTACTGCAGACTTCATGAGAGCCAAATAACATAATAAAACATCATTTACTGTACGGTCTGCTTTTATTAGGATGCCGACTGCTAGGATGTTCATACAAATGTTTGTATATTCCCATTTAGATAAAGAATGACTTATAATCCTCATGAAGAAACGGACCAATCGTCTTTTTGTGTCGTTCTCGCCATTTCTGGGTCCTAAATGGCTGTCAAAGTGTACCAACTTATCAGCATACATCCCCAGACTTCTTCTGTCCAGGTGAGAGGCATGATTTATGATCTACAATAAACTTTCAGGGAGCAGGGAAGCGAGGAAACACCTCGCCAGTCGATCATGTCAAAATTGTACACAGGCTTGTGATCACAGCGCCGCTATAAATAGTTTGTCTGTGTTAGTGCTTATAATAATAATATCACTAATATTTGGTTAATATTCAAGTCACCAAATGTAAATTGGAGTAATATTGGGGGTTTTTGAATTTTTTTATTTAATGAGCACAATAGAGTACCTCCCATTGGCTCCGTTGTAAGCGGACTTTTATTTCCATGTATTTAGGAGTTAGAATGCATTTAAAAAAATCCATCCGTAGTCATGTCTTTCATAACTGCACTTTTTTCATAAAGTGAAGTTACTCTTTAAAGCAGGGGTCCCCAAACTACGGCCCGCGGGCCGTATCCGGCCCCCCAGCATCCAAAACCCGGCCCACGGGAAGTCCCAAATTAAAAAAAAAAGTGTTTTAATTTTTTTTTATTATTATTTTTTTAAATTTTTAAATTTTTAATTTCATCTTTCCTTTCTAATCCATTTTATACTGCTTGTTACTCTCGGTGTCTCCTAGCCGCTCAGGCAAATCATATTGTCTAAAAATGAATTTTCCCATGGATAACATGACAATGTTAAATGTTGATGAACATCAATGTTAATTGATGTTAAATGACAAAACGGACAAACTCGCTGGAATATAAAGACAATGTATACACTCTAAAAACAAAAAATTTTTAAAAAACGGTCATCTACTGGCAGATACGGCTGCCAAACGAAAACCATACAATTAAAGTAAAACATTGTAAACCAAATAATGATCAAAAACATTATAATTACAGAAATTTTACGGGAAAAATATCGTAATAGTACATGAATTTGAAAGTCATTTAAGAAAACAGAAAATGCTATGTATAATTAATTTGGTATTTTTCTGTAAAAAAAAATAGAAATATACATAGTTAGTCATTACTGGCATAATACTTAAAATAACAGGCGGATTGTTTATTTACAGATAATGTCTTAAATTCTACAGTTTTATAAACTATTTAAAAAATATAGATACATTACAGTAGAAATTTAGAGTAAATTAACCATAAAAATAGGATTTTTTTTTACAGTGTATATATATATATATATATGTATATATATATATACACTGTAAAAAAAATCCTATTTTTATGGTATGCCGCCCCTATATATATATATATATATATATATATATATATATATATATATATATATATATATATATATATATATATATATATATATACAACCCGGCCCCCCGGCCAAATTTTTTTTAACCCAATGTGGCCCCCGAGTCAAAAAGTTTGGGGACCCCTGCTTTAAAGAGTAAATATTTAGAATTTAGGACTGTTTTAAAGAGTAAAGATTTAACATTTAGGACTGTTTATTGATCAGTCAACTATACAAGTAAAAAAACCAAAACTATCATGGCACTGGCAGGCTGGCATTCAAGTACTGCAGGTGCAGGGGTTACTAGTGATATCTCCATGACAGATGTTGTACTGGGCCTGCCGCCTATCAAAAATCTTGACATAAAAAATTGAGTAACAGCATGTAATAGGTTTAAACCTTGTAACTTGCAAAATAAACCTTTTTACATGCAAGTAGAACTTTGACTGTATTAAAAACAGTAATATAATAACCTGAAAATAAGATACATCAGAATTATGTTTTCGAGCAGACAGTATACATACCGTAAAGCAAAGACAAAAAATCTGTATAATATGTGTGCAGATGTTTCATTGCACCACTATCTGTGTTTCGTTAATTTTAACTATATAATGTGTGTTATGGGTGGAAATTATCAAAGAAACAGTAAAAATAGACTTACATGCTCAAGACACATCACATTGCAACATGCGAGTTCTAGATCTGCGATCTGGCATCGTTTGATGGAAGTATAAAATCAGGTTAAATGGATTTTTAAAAGAAATCATCAATTTAGTATTGTTATTGTTTTCAAAAAAGTACATTTAGCTGTATCACACCACACAATGCTAACTATGTATTATACAGTTTTTAAAAAGCTGGAACATTCTGAACCATTTATGAATCTGTATCCACATCCACAACATTCTGGAAGAAAGCACACCTGCTTACCACATAACCACATGTCCTTATGTCTATAAATGTTCTAATTCATCCAGATCATTGTACTCTCAGGATATTCAATCGATTGCAACTGGACTGCTTGGTTTGTCTTGGAAGACGTTTCGCCTCTCATCAGTTCATGCTCATGGACTTAGATTGGTCAGATCTGGTCTTAGACTTAAAATGGTCAGATCTAGTCTAGCGAATGGGGCCAAAACCCCAAATATTTATGCTTCAAAAAACAGGGCGGTGTGCCTGGGCAAGGATGGTTTCACCCTATTGTAGTGAGAAGAACAACTGTTTTGATACAAACGAGCAATCCTACTGCCAAAGCCAACGATTATCGTTGAAGTGTAATTTCCCCTCGTTAACACTGAAGTATTGTGTGGCAGTACGATCGCTCTGGATCGACTACTATCAGTCCAACATAGTCGTAATTCCCCACGTTAGCATTCCATTCAGTTGTAAAGAAATGGCACAAATGGCATTTTAGTCACCTTCTGTGACCATAATATTTCTAATTCCTGTTATTCGTTGGAAGCTAAATTGCAGAGTATTTTAGGAATGGCTGAAAAGACAGTGTTGTATTTTCTTATCCCTAAATTTGCTGAACCCTCTTTTAATGGTTTAAACGGATTCTCCATTTTTTGTTCCCCCTATGTTGTTGTTTACTTTCTTTTGCCACTGAGTGATCATCATTAAAGATGACAGGATGAGGACAGACTACAACTGTGTAGGTGGGACTTCTGAGCCTTCATAGCCTCTCGTAGGGCCATTTCGTCAAGGAGCCTTGACAGACAAGCCAATGGCTGAGCCAATCAATCGTCACCTCTCTGTCTGTTGTGTCCGCATCTCCCGGCTTCGGAGAGTTATCATAGTTTCAAGGCGTGCACCAGCATAAGAAGTAAATAACTGACTGTTCAGATTAGCAGCCCGGTGATGATCGGCCCACCGGCAAAACTCCTGTTACTCCCAATGGTCAGTGCACCCCTGAACCTAAACACAGCATTCGAGGATTCAAGGAACTTGTCATGTCAGCACACATTTCACACATGAGACGGCATGGAATTTAGTACCCGAGTTAGTAAAATAATAACAAATAAGCGAGTGAAACGTGTGCTCGCATTTGAAAATCTTTCCATGGGCAAAGTATGGATATTAATTACTAATGAGACACCCAAGGTGCAATGAAATAATTCAGAATTCTTAATGAGCCTAATGTTTTGTGATATACTGTATAATGAGAAGTAGTGTGATGTTGATTTGTTTCAACTCAGACTCATTAAATAATAAACAAATAAGGCTGGGTATGTATTTTCCAGGGTATGTGCCAAACCTTGCATATGAGCTGAATATTTTCCCAGGCCTCACAGTGGCCTAGTGGTTAGCATGGCCTCACAGGCAGAACATTGAGGGCAAAAAATTGCACGCATGCATTTTTCCATAGTTGTGAATGCTTGTTTGTATATATACCAGGGTTGTCAAACATGCCGCCCGTGTGCCGTATCAGGCCCGCAAAAAGGTTTAATCAGGCCCGTGAGATGAGTTTGCTGAGTCTAAAATTGAGCTGAATTTTTAAATTAAAAAAACTGCTGTTCTAAATGTGTCCACTGGATGACGCAATAACAATTCCGTTAGGCAAGCCAATAGTTTATACCGGGGCATGCAAGTATACCCAGCAAGAGGTACTCTGTAAAGTGGGGCTGCGACTCCTCCCGCTCGAGCCAACGTAAAACAAACAGGTTTAAAATAAACAATTGGTAACCCCACTTAAAAAGTTGGTATGAGACATTGCACGTTGATATAGTTCTGTGAAAATTATTGTCTCATGTGCAAATTTAAAGAAAGTGAACAGTGGAAATGACAAATGAGGTCGTTGATACATAGAAGAGTTTTTATTCATGCTTTATTTTGTTTTTTGTTCAATCCAAGTTGGGCTGTGACTTAAGGTTTAACTGCTTTGTCGATACACTGAGATGAAATCTAAGTTCATTGGGTTCTTTATGGTGTTATTGAAACTCCGTAATTTTTTTCCTTAGAATTTTGAACTAACTTGAATTGTTTTGTCGAGAGGATTATTTGTAATATGTACATTTTCAGAATGTGCCTGTTCTATTTTGGACCGAAGTAAAACAAAGTAAACAATGTGAAGTTGTCGTACTTGTATTTTTAAGTTAGTATGCCATTAATTTGACTTGTCTGGCACATGTGGGAATAGATTTTCCTCCATGCGCCCCCTGACCTAAAATGTTTGACACACCTGGTATATACAGTATTTGCCCTGTGATTGACTGGTGACCAGTCCAGAGTATACCCGGGTAGGCTCCAGCTCACCTTTGACACCGTTTTGCAATGTGTTTTTGTGTTATGAATGTGTATATGTGTGATTTCCATGTAATGATGAAGCAAGGGACCTGTTACAGAGAACACCACCCATAGGTAGGACTGTGCATTTCCATTACAAAATATATTTAAATTCAATCAAACCCAATCATCATCCACCCCCACTTGTCACGAAACATTTAGAGGAATGTTTTACACTCATTGCCTTATAACTTAATCAAGCAAAACTTGAAAACAAAGTCGAAAAAATTACATTGTTTTGCAAGTCAATGTAATATGCCTGAATGATTCCATTTAGAAATGTCCATATGGCAATGTTTTCATCAAAACTAAAACTGAAATAGAACAAGCAACTTGGCACTAACATAAACCAAAAATATGCAAGTTTATTTGTCTGAACATGCGGTTTGTTTTGTTTGTGAGCATGTGAGACACAAGCTAGGGGAGTATTCAACAGACAGATGATATAACCCTGTATACATTTAATAACACAGTGGAACCATCTTATCTCCACGCTGACTGATGTCAACATAACTGACATCAAACTTGCATGCACGCCTATTTATGACTTTTGCCAGAGACATAAACATTGGCCATAGTAAATGGGTTATACTTGTACAGCGCTTTTCTACCTTCAAGGTACTCAAAGCGCTTTGACACTATTTCCACATTCACCCATTCACACACTGATGGCGGGAGCTGCCATGCAAGGCGCTAACCATGACCCATCAGGAGCAAGGGTGAAGTGTCTTGCTCAAGGACACAACGGATGTGACGAAGTTGGTAGAAGGTGGGGATCGAACCAGGAACCCTCAGGTTGCTGGCACACCCACTCTCCCAACCGCGCCACGAGGATATATTAATGTGGAAAAAGCATTATTGGGTATGGTTCTGAGCTGTGATTCACGGGCAGGGCTGTAGGAGGCAGTGGCGTTTGCCTCCTAGTTAAAGTGAGAAGAAAAGAATAGTTGCCAGCCGCATTAGCTGCATCTATAAAATTGTGTTTAGTCGTTTAGTGCACACTCATTTTGCCTCATCATAATTCTGAAGACATAATATTTTAAACAATGATAAAAACTAAGATCATTGTATTTCCTGTCTACAACGACAGCAAATGATTTTAGTACAGGGTTTCAACTGTTTCTTCCCGTGGCTAACAATTTAAAATTCTTACTTTGCACTGAACATGAAGTTACTGTGTGCAAGTTTTGATGTTGTGTAATTAAACAGTATTTATGTTGCTGTTGTTGTTTCACGGCATACCTAGCGATAAGGAAATTGAGCATGCTACAACATGTCCACGTTTAGCCTACTGACCGATTTTCTACAGAAATGACTGCACGTCTGTGGGTCTCAAATACTATGTGACAAATGTGTGGACCTCAATGCCGACGCCGACTTACGCTGGCACTTTTTAGTTATAAGTTGTCCGACAGAGGCAGGTGGTCGAAGTAAATGGGTTCTACCTAATGGAAAACACAATAAAACCAGCAAAAAGAAAACAAGACCCCTAATACAGTATACGGCCATGACAAGGCATACAAATAATATTAATATTGTGTAAATTAGCTCTCTACTGTTGTACCCGAAACCATGTGTGGATGTGGGAACTTCTTTGTTGGCTTAAAGCTCTCCCAGAGGTCTAATTATCTCACAGCAAAGTCTGTTGCATTACCATACTGGATGAAATATTGCCTTTCGCCTGAGTCCATCTGCGGATACCCTGCCTTATTACTGTAGAATTACTCATGAAGCAGACATTACAAGGACCACACTATTGCTATCGAGATAAATGTCTTCATTGCACTTACTTTATTGCACTTACTGGTGTAAACCACACTCATCTTGTTGGAACATCTAAAAATGTATCAACTAAATTGCATTTTTTTAATTAAATTGTTTTTATTGTTATTTTTTTAGAAATGTATTGATCTGTGTCATTTAGAACAACAGTGTTATCTTCCAGGGACAGTTAAGTCTAAAAATATATGACAATAATGTATGTGTATGTTTTAGCCTTCCTTGATGTTTACAAAAAAAAAAAAAGTCTTTTAAAAAATGCCATTTACCATCTCGAAATTACAGTCCTTTTTTGCAGAGTGCCGTTATTTATAGCATTTCATTGGCCAGGTGTTGCCAACTCCCTTGTTCCTAAGACAAATAAAGCAAACAGATTTTGTTTGACTGGAAAGATTTATATAATAAATAATTTTGTTGGATTTATAGCGCACTTTTTTCACACTTTAAATGCCCATTATATAATTATTGGGGTGATTATCGGGTGGTGGGGCTCTCCCTTAGAGATAGGGTGAGAAGCTCTGCCATCCGGGAAGAGCTCAAAGTAAAGTCGCTGCTCCTCCACATCCAGAGGAGCCAGATGAGGTGGTTCGGGCATCTGGTCAGGATGCCACCCGAACGCCTCCCTAAGGAGGTGTTTAGGGCGTGTCCGACCAGTAGGAGGCCACGGGGAAGACCCAGGACACATTGGGAAGACTATGTTCCCGGCTGGCCTGGGAACGCCTCGGGATCCCCCAGGAAGAGCTGGACGAAGTGGCTGGGGAGAGGAAAGTCTGGGCTTCCCTGCTTAGGCTGCTGCCCCCGCGACCCGACCTAGGATAAGCGGAAGAAGAAGAATGGATGGATGGATAGATAAGTATTGGGTTGATATTAAGAATTAAGACATTCAAAACATTGAAAAATAGCTGTGAAAACCAAAGAAAAAAACACAATTTAAAAAAATGCTGCAATACAGTGGGATTCACCATACTCTGCTGTAAATGGCAAGGCTGAAGGAATCAAGCGCTCCTACCTCGTAGGAGGTCCTAAACTTACCCTGAGCTCATCAAAGCTCACAGTGTGAACAAACACGGTGTTGAAGTTATGCCCCCCACACCAAATGCAGTGCCCTGCAACCACTCCACGAGGAAGGGAAAAAACACTAGCTTCATCGCTAAATAAGATGCCTAAAGCCAGCCGCAACGAAAGGCCAGTCCCACAGCCGTTGAGTCAAAAAAGTGCAAAAAGCCCACAAAAGACGACCTTAAGACTTAGACTTAGACTTAGACTTAGATTTCCTTTTTATTGTGATTCAAATTTGAACTTTACAGCACAGATAAGAACAACATTTCGTTACATAAGCTCATGGTAGTGCAGGATAAAAAAAGCAATAAGGTGCATATATAAATAAATAAATATATATAAATAATATATATATAATATATATAAAAAATAAATAAATATATATAAATAAATAAATAGATTACTGTACAGATAAATATATTGCACTTATCTGTCATTTCCTCATTGAAACGGTGGTGCTAGACGGCCAGCCCTCCACACTTGCTGAAGACACTGGACCTCACCGGCTAGGGGACCACCCGGAGCCACGGTTCGTACTTTTGAACCTCCGCCGCAAATTATCACCACAATTCTGCATATGCTGACTGCTGGAAATAAGGACATTAGCTTCACTACAGATTTATGGATGAGATGTTAGTCCTACCATAGGAGCGATATCATATTTGGTTAGGAAAACTCCAGAGTTACAGTTTGTCATATCCACCTTAGTTTGAGTATTTTCTACCTCCAAATGTGCCCAAACTACAGTTAAATAAAACAAATTATAGACAAATTATTGCTATTGGCTTTGAGAAGCAGGAAGTTATCGGTATTGGGTATTGGCTATCTGTCTATGAATGTTCTCATTCATCCAGGTCATTGTCATCTCAGGACATTCAATTGATCGCAACTGGACTTAGATTGGTCAGATCTAGTCTAGGGACTAGACTAAATATGACCAATCTAAGTCTATGAGCACAAACTGATGAAGTATACTCGAATGAGTGGCGAAACGTCTTCTAAGACAAACCAAACAGTCCATCCTACCCATCCATTTTCTACCGCTTGTCCCTTACGGGCTGCATTCGGGCGTAATGCGGGGTACACCCTGGACAAGTCGCCACCTGATCACAGGGCCAACACAGATAGACAGACAACATTCACACTCACATTCACACACTAGGCCAATTTAGTGTTGCCAATCAACCTATCCCCAAGTTTTTGAAGGTGGGAGGAAGCCGGAGTACCCGGGGAGGGAACCCACTCAGTCACGGGGAGATCCCGATTCTTTCACATCACAGTCACACTTGGTGGTAGTAAGCTCCAGGGGTGGCTACCGGCATGGCTGCCAATTTAAATACCACCAGACATGTGTTCCCATTTATAAACTAGTAATGCCGACTAAAATGAAGAGGAGTGAAATGTGTTGCCAAAGAACACAACAGCAGAGTGACTGTGATGGATGTAGGGGTTTGGGGTTGGAACCATATTCCAGTTACTGGATAACCTGCTCTAAAATGTGTGTGTACCTCAAGGAGTGGTGCAGGGAAAAGAGTGCAGTATCCAGGCCACAGAACAATGCTCTAATGCATTGATTCTCAAACTGTGGTACGTGTACCACTGTTCCACAGCTCCATCTCGCAAGAATCACTTAATTGAATATTCAAACAGTGTTACTGTTCAAACTGTGTGTAATGTTACAGTTACAGTACAATTAGATGTATTAGTTAAATTAAACATATGCCTTGTTTTTAATGAATATTTCTATTTTATGTTGGTCATTATGTTGGTTTTTGGAGAGCCAAGTGTTTTCTGACGTGGTACTAGGTGAAAAAAGTTTGAGAACCACTGCTTAATTGCATGCATAAAATAGTACTTCACACATGGCTGAAGTGTGGTTAGCAAACATTAGAGGTTAACTGGAGAACATGAATTAAATAAAAATTAATTGAAAAAAGTATTGCCCATACGCAACAATAAGTGAATGTGTGTGTTTTTGTTGCTATTTTGACATCCTCAAATGTGAACATGAGGATTTTGCCTGCTGAGCTAATGTGCTCGGTGAAGGCTTGCACATATTGGTTTCTTATTTAACCCATGTGTCGTACACATATTTGTACCAATGACTTGGTGCTGTTCTCCTAAAATAGCCCATTGCTGTTCTTTCCATGTCTTCCATGTAAAGGTGTGCCCATAGCCAAGGTCGCCTTAATGCATGGGCTTACCTGGGACCCACTCAATCAGGGACCCTAATTTTGAGGGTGGAATTCAATGATTTGTTCATAGCTGTCAATCATAAACCGCTCAGCTTCGTCTAGCCCAGTGGTTCTTAACCTGGGTTCGATCGAATCCTAGGGGTTCGGTGAGTCGGCCTCAGGGGTTCGGCGGAGCCTCCTCCGCGGAGGTCAAGACACACCTGACTCATCGTGTAAATAAAAACTTCTCCCTATCTGCGAATTATGGATACCCCCAGTCTTTGCGAGCAATCCTTTTCGAGGGTGCTGGACATAAAAACGAAGAAAAGGAACAGACCTTGCTGTGAAAATGACATGAGAGTGGCACTTGCCAAGGTGAAGCCACGCATATCTAAACTGGTCTCTCAAAGGCGACAGCAGAAGTCACACTGATTTGCAGGTGTGTAATTTGTTCTGAGTTCATGCTCTTTCTTGGTTTTGTTCTTTGAACAAGGTGATGTTCATGCACGGTTCATTTTCTGCACCAGTAAAAAAAACATATACATTTGTATTGGATTTGAAAGAAAAAAAAAACATTTTATTTTTCACTAAAGAAGGGTTCGGTGAATGCGCATATGAAACTGGTGGGGTTCGGTACCTCCAACAAGGTTAAGAACCACTGGTCTAGCCATTGTGTACTCTCTCTCTCGGCTGCGCTGTTTTTTCCTAGTGCTCGGAGCGGGGCTCGAACTCACATCGCTGGTGTAAGAGACCATCGTACTACCATTGTACTAAAACACAAGGATTGTAATTGACTTAAATTACACTCGTACAGACGTGCATGCACCAATCGCAAAGGAGATGTATTCATGAACGCAGTATTTTTTAAATGAGTGATATTTTTGCATTGTTGCTGTTTCGTTGAATCAAATCATGATATTTATTTTCAAAGTGTGTTTTTGGAAAAAAGGGGGCGGGAGGTGTGGTGTGGGATGTTGAGGTTTTGGAAGTGCTCCCCAAAACTGTCTCAGCCCCTGAGCCCCCCCTAGGTTAAGTCGCCCATAGCACAATCGTATGTACGTAGAAATAAGAACAATTTCCACCAAAAAGCATATCTGTATTACCGTATTTTCCGCACCATAAGGTGCCCCGTGTTGTAAGCCGCACCTTTAATGAATGGCATATTTCAAAACTTTGTTTACCTATTAGCCGCCCCGTGTTATTAGCCGCACCTACGCTACGCTAAAGGGAATGTCAAAAAAACAGTCAGATAGGTCAGTCAAACTTTAATAATATATTACAAACCAGCGTTCTAACAACTCTGTTCACTCCCAAAATGTAATGTGCAAATGTGCAATCACAAAAATAGTAACACTCAAAATAGTGCAGAGCAATAGCAACATCAATAACTCATTGTTGCGCGAACGTTAATGTCACACAACACACAAAATAAACATTTAAAGCTTACTTTCTGAAGTTATTACTCATCCACAAATCCCTCGAATTCTTCTTCTTCGGTGTGCTTCACTTGTTTTTTGACACCATCGATGATGTGGACGCGCATGCAGTCGTAGATCAACAGGAACGGCGCTGCGTGAAAAAAGTCACCCGGTCTCTTCGCGTAAACGTCTATCAACCACTCGCTCATTTTTTCTTCATCCATCCATCCCTTCGAGTTAGCTTTTATGATGACGCCGGCTGGAAAGTTCTCTTTTGGCAAGGTCTTCCTTTTGAATATCACCGTGGGTGGAAGTTTCTGGCCGTTAGCATGGCAAGCTAGAACCACAGTAGGACGACTTCTCATTCCCTGTGGTGCGAATATTCACCGTACGTGCTCCCGTTGTATCCACAGTGCGGTTCACATGAATATCAAAAGTCAGTGGAACCTTGTACGCGTGTCTCTTAGTAGGAGACATTTTGTGGTCTTTACAGAAACCCACAAATGAAATGAAACGTAATATCCGCGCGCTTCTTCTTCTACGGGGGCGGGTGCTCATCTTGGCGGTTGCTTACAGTAGAAGAAGAAGCGCTTCCTCTTCTATGGGGGCGGTTGCTTACCGTAGAAGAAGAAGCGCTTCCTCTTTTACGGGGAAAAAAGATGGCGGCTGTTTACCGTAGTTGCGAGACCTAAACTTTATGAAAATAAATATTAATATTAATCCATATATAAGGCGCACCGGGTTATTAGCCGCACTGTCTGCTTTTGAGAAAAATTTTGGTTTTTAGGTGCGGCTTATGGTGCGGAAAATACGGTATATATGTATAGTCTATACATATATAATACAGATTTGGGCCGGCCCGTGGCATAGGCCGTATAGGCAAATGCTAAGGGTGCCGTCCATCAGGGGGCGCCACGCCAGTGCCACAAATGTTGGAGAAAAAAAAAAAAAAAAAAGTTGGTACTATTATTTCTAAATACAAAAAATAATCCCAAGTTAATTAAAATGCAAAGTAAAGCCTATTTAATAGAAATATTATTTGTTGCAACATTACGCCCCCTCCCCCACCCCCCCGCATGGTGCGCCCCCTTCCTTCCCGTATCATGACTCTTACCACCATATCAAAAAATCAACACAAGATGTCAAAACGGCCAAAACTGTCAGGTGTTCAGGGAAAAAAAAAGAGAAAAGAAGAGGAGGAAAAACGAGAAAAAGACAGAGGTAGCAGGTAGGTAACGTTAGCCTACATGAAATTATTTGTCTGTTACAGAATGTGATAGTAACCTGGCTTTTTAGCATTAAGCTAATGTTACATGATTCGGCAATTGCCAATCAATAAATAGCTAGTTCTGTTTCAACGTCGGGTTAATATTGTGGAGGGGGCTAAATTGTTATGGAAAATAATAATGTAACGTTAGGTAATTACAGTACTCCCACCTTACATTCCTCAGGGACATTTGTATTAGATCTTTTAAGCAGGTGTTTTTTGTTTACATTGTTATTGCCTTCTGGTTAGCTAATGTTTGCCCTGCAGGTAATAGTCACTTTTCCACCCCTTTATATATTACGTATAGTTGGAAGCCTAGTTGTTGTTAAAGTGCACATCATTAATGTTAATTAAGCAATATCACATGAGAGGGAATGCTGTTTTTTAATTTGAGCACTGCTGTGATTCGGTTAAAGATAATCATAACATAACATTCTCATATAATATGTTAATTTGCTTTCTTTAAGTAAAAAAAAAGGTCAAAGACAAAGCTATTCGGTTTCTTGTGAGTATATACACTTCACTGCCGATGTGGGGGGGCGCCACCTAAAATATTGCCTAGAGCGCCAGATTGGTTAGGGCCAGGCCTGTGTATAGATATAGATATGTATGTATATCGGGGCGGTATAGCTCGGTTGGTAGAGTGGCCGTGCTGCCAATTTGAGGGTTACAGGTTTGATCCCCGCGTCTGCCATCTTAGTCACTGCCGTTGTGTCCTTGGGCAAGACACTTTACCCACATGCTCCCAGTGCCACCCACACTGGTTTAAAAATGTAACTTAGATATTGGGTTTCACTATGTAAAGCACCTTGAGTCATTAGAGAAAAGCGCTATATAAATATAATTCACTTCACTTTACTGTTCTAGGTTAAGTGTGGATCTATCTTGCAGGGTTTGATCAAGCAGTAAGTGTTTCTACTGCCTCCTGGGTGGGAATACAAGTGGACAACGAGGTGACGTCAAATTAAACCATGGTTTCATTGTTGTCCAGTTTTAGGTCTCTGACCTTTTCTTTTGGACATGATGTGACCTTTTGCCGACCAAAGGTGCCAAGATTTTGGCCACATACTTAGCGGTATTGTAAGTCACAGTTAATGCTGCTGACAATGGGTCTGAGAGGAACCCCATTTTTGTGTATTACACCATAAATACCATGGATTTTCTCGAGTGGGTTTAGCTGGTATTTAAGTTCACAGCTGATGGATTCTGACTTTTGTAATGTTTGAAGGTACCCAATGATCCTCCTCTTATACCCACTGGTTTGGTCCATTTCAAGCATTTCAAATGTGTTGGTGTCTTTGAGAAGTGTAAGCTACTTGTTTGTGTAGTCTGTTGTGATGAGAAATACTGTGCATTTCCCATCCCTAATAGCTCATTCTGTTGCAGGGATCAGACCAACTGTTGGACTTTGATTAAACTTCAAATCATATTTATTTATTTATTTATTTGCTGAATTTCCCCCAGGGATCAATGAAGTACTTTCTATTCTATTCTATTTACATGTGTTCTACACTTGCAAGACATACGGAGGAATTGAGATACCGTTTCTCTCTCACCCCATACACTAGAGCACATTGCCATGGCAAATCTCTATGTTCAAACCTTTAGCCATTACCTCTTTCTCTGGCTGGGTAATAATTCAGCTGGACAAAATTATTTACCATTCTATTGTGTAAAGATGTATCAGTTAAGTTCTCAGTTTTTGCCTAAGTTAAATTGACTGTAACTCCCACACATCGGAGTTTATATTTTAATTGGGAAAGGGAGTCATCCTAAAAATTGTTTCTCGTAGACCAGATTGTCTTTGTCTGTTTTGGTTTCTAAGGCGCTACATGATGTCCGTCTCTGAGGAGAACTCTGTGAGCTGTTGATTGAATTAATTAAAAAGACACCAGATTTAATGTGGGGGTTTAATGTGGGGGGTGTGTTTAGTTTACAGGTCATTCCTGGAGTCCCTCTTCCCCCATGGTTGCTGCAGAGGACAGGGCAGTAAAACCATTTGTTGATCGCTACAAACCTGATAGGTCTCCTGGGTGATAGGGTATTTGGCTCGCTGCAACATGCTGTAAGATTCCCTCCCATTTATTTTCTGCATTGCACGTGCATCTCACAGTGTTACAGAAAACATGTAGAAATAACATGGGATTGTGGTATTGTCCCACTTTATCTCTAGCAGTTTGCACTGAATAATAAATACATACATTACCATTGCTGTTCCAATGTCCTGGCATTGATGTTGCTATTGTTGTTATCTTAGCCTACTGAGGTTGCTAAACATGTGTCTGTGAGACAATGTAACAATCCTTCTCTCTTAGCTTTATAACTCAGTTATTTTCAAACGACACAGTATAATAATGATTATATATAAAATATGACAAAAGAAAAAAATGTTGTATTTATCATAATTTAAGGAAATACCCAACACCTGAAGTCATAGAGTTAATGTTCAACTGCAGCCTATTGATCTGACACTGGCTGCTCTAAGTAAGGTTTGTTGCAAACAAAGCTGTCAATCACCACCCCAGAAGGCCACTGGCACCACCCTTAACACTAAGCTAACAGTATCATTTGTCTTTAAGTCAAAGGTTTCGGAGTTATATGGACATTAACATGGAACTTGTCTTTCATTTAGCCTCTGAAGATGGACCATTAACTTGAAAGTTTAAATAAGACATTATGTAATTGAAGTGGAAGAAGTATACATACGTCTTAAGCTCTAGTTTATACTCCGCTGCAGGTTCAAACCTTCACTGTCTTTGCTGGCTTGCTGTTCCCATAACATACACAGTATCAGTTATAACGTCTATAGAATGATGCTAGTTTAAGCATATTCCTCAAAATTGGAGCAACAATGTCACCGGCAGAAATTCTGATCCAAGCTTCTCAGTACCCGGCCATGTCAGGAAAACATATCGACACCCTAAACAACTGATGCATTCATTGGGAGCTCAAAAAATCTATCCCAAATGATTTCTCCATCAGTAAAAAACAGAATGTGGGCATTAATAATTCATCCAGATTCCGGGAGGGAATTGATCCACAGAGGTTTACGGATTAGAGAAATGCTCGGTGAATATGTTGGTACGCACTTTAAAAAAAGTCAGTTCTCACAGGCAGTTAGTGGAATATGTGATGAAAAATAACACATCATAATCTGCAAAAATAGAATTTGCGCTTGTGATTTTGTTGAACAAAAAATGTTCACTAAATAAGATCAAGCTTTCATACAGAAACTATGGTATACTATAACTTTTGCATTACAATGAAAGGTTTGTTGGCTGAGAAATGCATTAAAATTCTACTTCAGTTTGATTGATTCGTACAATTTGATTTGTATGTTGCTGTCTGAAGCCTCGTCATTTATTTTTATGGAAAATGAGGTGAGACAATACTATAATGATATATTGGTGCCTCAGCTTACAAGTTTTTCCAGGATCATACGAGCTGTCTCTTGGTTAATTGTTATTCTTTAAATTGCAAGCAAAAATTCAGGTAACAAGCCTCCCCACCGCTAGCTAGCTAAGTAAATGTCAAATTAATCCCCTTAAGATCAGACCAAAACATCCAGTATCTAAATCAATAAAAACAACTTAAAGCTAGACATCAACCTTATGTTGTTTCTCCAACCATTGAACAAAGACAGTGAGTGTGTAAAACAATGCAAAGAAGAAGAAGCAGGTAATATTCAGTTATCAAATAAATATTTAAAAACATGACTAAGCCTATAGCCGACTTAATGAAGCACGATTGTATTACTGCTAGTTTGCACCATACTAAAAATGCAACGGTTATAGATTTTGGCTGTACAAATATAGTCTAAATATTAATAACAGTTTCACAATTATCACAATTATTTATGCATTAGTTTATTTCATGACCAAAAAAAAATCATAAAATCCCATACCTCAGAGATTTTGATGTATTATGTATTACCGTTGGGGAAAAACAATCAAATAATAGCATTATAATAACATAATTAAGAAATGAATACAAACAACATATTACAAATAAATAAATATATTACAAAAGTACTATTAATTTAAGACTAAGATTAACTTTATTTGATCCCCATGGGAAAATGCTACTCATTGTGGGAAATAAACTCATTAACAGTATTGTCGTCAAGTGTCGTTCATGCCTACTTATTATTATTGGTAATATATTTTATGCTGTGTTGATTAATTACTGAAATGCACAAAATTAGATCCCACCACGGTAGAGTGTGGTTATTCTACAAGCTGGAATAACTTATAAATGCCTATAGTGTAACCAACACAGAGAGGAAGAAGTGATCTCTAACGTTAAATAGTCACTGAAAGAAGCCCTTTACAGGAGTATCTGTTGCTGTTTGTTTACACTGAACAGACTCAACGCTAAGTAACATGTTTATATTTATATATTTACCAACTCAATTCTTTATTAAGTAACTTGCAACTAACATAATTTAACTCAGTTAGGTCTTACCTTTTGACTTGGACGTGTAAAGTTGGGTATTAGGTATTATCGGACGTATTAGACCCTTTAACCGCAACTTCCTCTTGGCAGGTTTTGCAAGTGGGTGAGCCATCATCTTCAATGACTCCATACTCAAAAGGTTTCCACACTGCTAACTTCAGCTTTTTTTGTGTGTGGGAAAATATATCTAGTTTGTCCTAGCTAATGTAGCATGCTAGCAAGTCTCTCGGTAGATACGTATAAGCACATGAACATCTGGTGTAACTTTGTGTTCGTTCCTTGCAGGTTGTGCCAAAAATAAAGTACTGCTCCCGCATTATGTTCATTTATAGTGAGTAAGGAGGACTGAAACAAACAGCGTAGTGGAGCCTTTGTGATGAAATAGCCGTGATGTTTTTAATCACGGTTATTAGTAAAACCGTTTAATCGTTGCGTTCCTACACCATAAGGACTTTAAAGAAGAGAAGCTGCTGTCGGTGTGTTTGACGGAAAAGTAGCCCGAGGGAGATAAGGTATGAATCCCCTATCCAAGGTAAACACATTTCAAAGGGCGAGGCTGTTTTGTAATATGAGTTTTCGAGGTATGGGCTGCCTCACAGAACCAAATAAACTCGTAACCTGAGGTACCACATTATGTTATGTTCAATTTTACCATAGGATTCTAATGTTATTTTTGTAGAAGAATCTGTATTTTTTAAGGTACTATAGGGGGAAAAAATAAGTGTGTGTGTGTGTGTGTGTGTGTGTGTGTGTGTGTGTGTGTGTGTGTGTGTGTGTGTGTGTGTGTGTGTGTGTGTGTGTGTGTGTGTGTGTGTGTGTGTGTGTGTGTGTGTGTGTGAAAGAAGAGAAAAAAGGTTTGCCAACCGCTGCTGCCCCCGCGACCCAACCTCGGATAAGCGGAGGAAGCTGGATGGATGGATGGATTATTCTAATTAAAGTTAGTTTTGAGTCAAATAGTATACGAATACTTTGTAAACAACAAGTTGGCAGGCCCTGCTAACAAGGTGTGCATTATTTATTTTCAAGGGAGTTGGCAACCCTGTGCAAAAGTGGAACTAAAGGAAATGCAATTAAAACATACATTGGTAGATTCTCCATTGTTTTTGAAAATTAAATAGGACATAATATTTGAGTTTCTCAAGCGAATATCCAGTCTCCATATTTTGGTAACCTAGTAGTACTTTAATGATGTGTCTCAAACAGTGCATGAGTTATTGTTTAGAACGGCGTTTATCCAATTATCTCGCAGGTAAGACATCAGTGAGGCTGAAGGAAGCCTTGGAGAAAATGATGGCAAGATAAGCACATGAAAAAGATGCAAATGGAAATGAGTTCTTTTGAATTTTCATGTTGAATGTCTAACTTGGATGGTCGCAAGAGAGGACATGCTGATGCGGTGGTTTAGGAGCCTGCCGTAGAGCCACCTACTCTACAACTCTTACAAAAGCTCATAAGCGAGCGTGTGCACAAAAACACCAAATCTCCAATAACACCTCACCTTCTTAGCAGTAACAATAGCTTTCAAGGTGCATTTTATTGTCATGGAATTTTCTCTTTGTCTTTTTGTGTCAGCTCCCTTGGCAGGCATCCTTTGTTCAAGCCCACAAAATGTTGAAATGCAACAGCGGAGATTGGTGTGTGTCCTGTTTTTGTCCTTTCCGTGAGGAATTCTCTCACACCTGCCATTAAACAGCACGCTCTGCCTGCAGCGTACAGTCACATTTTACAGCCAGGAGATAAAACTGTTTTCTACCCACCCCATTAGAGACGGGGAAAAGAAAAAAAAAGCCCAGTTAGAATGCTAGTTGGTGCACAACAAATACTAACTCTTACTAAGAGACACATACATAACGATTGCTGGTCACTTTGCAGACTTGCTTTCAAAATAGTCACCATGCAGCGGATAAAGATGCAATAAAATCAAAATGTGCAGGCTTATAATGAGCTGCAGAGGGAGTGGAGGACACCTGTTTGTTTATACAATCTTTCACAAACAGTGTGCGCTTAATCACCCGAGGTGCTGCTGAGGTGACGTTCATCTACATCACGCCGGCGAGGTCGGCCCGCATTAAACACGGAGGACAGATGCCGATCCATTTTGCTTTGGCTTATCACTCTTAATGTTTCCTCTCTGGCAAAAAACACAGATCCAGATGTTCTATACTGCTCCGCACCTGCAGCTCAAACAACAGCTAGATTTCAGTTCCTCTAGTAAAATGTGCCTCTTCTGCCAAACATGAGACAGAAAGACGCCGAAAACTATTTTGGAGTTTGTCTCACTCGTCTCGAAAGTCGTTGTCAAAAGGAATCTTAACACGTTTTTCTTATTTTTACAAGCTTTGTTGCCTCTGACGGCCTTTCAACAGCTGTAGTTACCACTTTATTTGCTGCCTCCATAAAAGTGATTTATACGACGTTATCACAAGGCTAGAAAGAAATGTCGATACACACTAAAAAGGTGTGAACAGAGAAAGGGACAGACTTCATTAATGCTGATCTAGCGCTACAAATGCGTATTGATATGTGAGAGACAAGTGCTGCATTTGAGAGCGTGAGGAATTGAGTTTTGGGCTCTCATTGACACTTTTGTACTCTCATTGATTTGCTACATGTTGCAGGCTGACCAAGAAAAACTCACAAAGCTCTTAATAAGCGATCTATTCTGCACAGGTAATTTTTGTTTCATTAAAATTGTGCATACACTTTTAGACTATGCTAAAAACCAACATACTGTTTATGGTCTTGCCAATGGTGCAAAAAATATAGGGACGACAACTTTACTTTCATTTTATTTATGGGACATTCCACTGAATCGGTGCACACAGGAATTAAAACATATATATTCACAATAATATTGACTAACTAGGGTGTGCGGGTGTGTAATCTATATGGCGCTGAACAGAGATTGTTTTTGCACATATGATAAAAGTGCAATTTCAATTTGGATTATGTGCATTTATATAAAACATTTTATTCCAACAATGTTCCCTAACATACTGTACGTATAGAGACTAGGGCTGTACGGTATACCGGTATTAGTATAGTACTGCGATACTAATGAATCATAGTCGATACTATACCACCTCTAAAAAGTACCGGTCCCCCACCCGTCGTCACGTCGTGTCATGCAGACGAGCATGTTCCAATAACCAAAGACCAGCGTGAAGCTATAACACTGAAATACCCTCAAGAAAATGTGCTTTAAAATACATGGCTAGATAGCTAGTGGCTAATATGTATCCGCAGTCAACAGTGTTGTAACAACTTCTAGATCACTAATCCTTGTCTCCACGGCGACCAGTAGAGTATATTTATTTCAAGTATCATCCCTGTATGATGAATGATAGTTAAACATACTTCACACACCGGACTCATGACATTGGATGTGCCATAAATGGTCTATGGTTAACAAAGACAAGTCAAGATTTCACTACATCCGATTATTAATTAATAGGACGGTCATTTTAACTTTGAACACACTGCACACATGCAAATGACGGGCATACTTAGTCAACAGCCATACATGTCCCGCTAAGAGTGACCGTATGAACAACACCAACACTGTCATAAATATGTGCCATATTGTCAAACCATACTAAACAACAATGACAAAATACATTTTGGGAGAGTATTTGCACCGCAACACAACATAAACACTACAAAACAATATAAACAAACGCCACTGCTGGATCTACACCTAACATCCGCTGTAATGATACCAAGTATGATAGCGTATCTAGTCGATACCACTATGATTGCATCATTTTTTTTTAGCATCACAAAATCTTCTTTCTTTTTTTTAAATTGTATATTATCTTTATAAAGTCAGGAAATATGTCCCTGGACACATGAGGACTTTGAATATGACCAATGTATGATCCTGTAACTACTTGGTATCGGATTGATACCCAAATGTATGGTATCATCCAAAACGAATGTAAAGTATCAAAAAACAGAAGAATAAGTGATTATTACATTTTAACGGAAGTGTAGATAGAACATGTTGAAACAGAAAATAACCACATATTAACAGTTAATGAACATGTAGATTAATTATTAATTTTTTACCACTTGTCCTTAATAATTTTGACAAAATAATAGAATGGAAAATGACAGAATATGTTACTGCATATGTCAGCAGCTGAACTAGGAGTCTTTGTTTGTTTACTTACTAATAAAAGACAAGTTATCTAGTATGTTCACTATTTTATTTAAGGACAACTTGCAATAAGAAACATATGTTTAATGTACCCTAAGATTTTTTTGTTAAAATAAAGCCAATAATGAAATTTTTTGTGGTCACCTTTATTTACAAAAGTACCGAAAAGTACCGAAAAAAATGTTGGTACCGGTACCAAAATATTGGTATCGGGACAACACTAATAGAGACTATGAATGGTGTTTTATAGGATTACTCCATTAAAACGGCTGTTTGAAACTTGCTCACAGTTAGATTTTTCAAATGACAAAATATAATAAGAACACCATTGGCTAGCTTATGTTACCAGAACACATTTGTTTTAAAACTGTCCATCTTTTAAACAATTACTAAATGTATGTAAAAAAATGTTCGTGTTTACGGCAGTCACTTACCCTGTCTCTTCAACACGTACAGACAGAGACCGCGTGCACACATACAAAAGCAGTCAGAGAAGCAACAACAAATTTGCAGCTATGTTGTTGTTATGATACACTGAACAAAATAATAAACACAAAAAATGTGTTTTTTTTCAGATTTTTCATGAGTTGAACTCAAAGATGTAAAACTTTTAGTATATACACAGAATACCTATTCCTCTCAAATATTGTTCACAAATCTATCTAAATCTGTGTTAGTCAGCATTTCTTCTTTGCCAAGATAAACCATTCCACCTCACAAGTGTGGCATATCAAGATACTGACTAAACAGCATGATTATTGTACAAGTGTGCCTTAGGCAGCCCACAATAAAAGGCCACTCTGAAATGTGTAGTTTTATCACACAGCACAATGCCTCAGATGTCGCAAGTTTTTGAGGGAGTGTGCAGTCGGCATGCTGACTGCAGGAAAGTCCACCAGAGCTGTTGCCCAGGAATTGAATGTTCACTTCTCTACCATAAGCCGTCTCCAAAGGCGTATGTAGAGATATTGGCAGTACATCCAACCAGCCTCACAACCGCAGACCATGTGTAACCAGACCAGCCCAGGACCTCCACATCTAGCAGGTGCACCTCTATGATTGTCTGAGACCAGCCACACAGGCAGTTGCTGCAACAATTGGTTATGCATAACCAAATAATTTCTTCACAAACTGTAAGAAGAGAGGCTCATCTTCATGCTCGTCGTCCTCATTGGGGTCTCGACCTGACTGCAGTTTGTCGTCGTAACCGACTTGAGTGGACAAATTCTCACATTCGATGGCAACTGGCATGTTTAGAGGTGTTTTCTTTACGGATGAATCCCGGTTTTCATTGCTCATGGCAGATGGCAGATAGCGTGTGTGGCGTCGTGTGTGGCGTTGTGTGGGACAGCGGTTTGCTGATGTCAACGTTGTGAATCGAGTGGCCCATGTTGCGGTTGGAGTTATGGTATGGTCAGGGGTTTGTTATGGGCAACGAACGCAAATGCATTTTATTGATGGCATTTTGAATGCGCAGAGATAACGTGACAGGATCCTGAGGCCCATTATTGTGCCATTCACCTGAGACCATCATTTCATGTTGCAGCATGACAATGCACGGCCCCATGTTTCAAGGATCTGTACACAATTCCTGGAAGCTGAAAACATCCCAGTTCTCTCATGGCCAGCATACTCATCGGACATATCACCCGTTGAGCATGTTTGGGATGCTATGGATTCCATAAAACAGTGTGTTCCAGTTCCTGTCGATATCCAGCAAGTTCGTTCAGCCATTGAAGAGGAGTGGACCAACATCCCACAGGCCACAATCAACAACCTAATCAACTCTATGCAAATCAACTCTATGTGTTGCACTGCGTGAGGCAAATGGTGGTCAAACCAGATACTGACTGCTTTTGTGATTCCCCAGGAACTCAATAAAGCAAAACTGCACATTTCAGATTGGCCTTTTATTGTGGGCAGCCTAAGGCACACCTGTGCAATAATCATGCTGTTTAATCAGCATCTTGACATGCCACACCTGCCAGGTGGGATGGGTTATCTTGGCAAATAATATGTGCTCACTAACACAGATATAGACAAATTTGTGAACAAAAGTTGAGAGTAATAGGTATTTTGCGTATATAGTAAAAGTTTTAGATCTTTGAGTTCAACTCATGAAAAATGGGAGCAAAAACAAAAGTGTTGCATCTATATTATTGATCAGTATAGAATATACATTCAATGATAGCTAACACTCATGATCCAAATCGGTATCATTGGCTAACAACACCCAAGGCTAATGCGTGTGCACATGTTATAAGAAGGCATGCTATAAGGCTTACAATACATTGGAAAATTAGCGCCCTCCAAGCATCGTTGTCTAAATATTGCAAACAGCCCCTGTAATCTAACAAAAAAATAAATCGCTACTATTGAATATAAAATAACATTGTTACCAAGTAAAGTGTCCTACACAATTAAATGTATCTTTAATACAATTTAAAGGATTAACTGGAAAAAAAATGTTTTGCCTATTCTTGGTTCCTGAAACAACCAAACAGACACTGAGATGAGGACAATCTACAGGGCAAACGGGGGAGAGGTCGCTGAACAGACAGACAATGAACAGACGAGAAACCTCCATCGTACATGTGAATGTCAACATTTTGGACTTATTGAGCCTAAGTTCCAATACATGTGCTTCCTGCTTGGGATCTACTGAATAAAATATGATAATTGACATGCCAAGAAAAATAATATATGTACATGACGATAAATAAAATATTGCACACATTGAAACGTTGACAAGCAACCAATTTTGGTTTCCGACCCTAAGTTTGGGAAAATGTGCTTTTAAATCAGCAGGAAGTATAGATATATATTTCTAGTAAAATTTTGAGCTTCATTAACCTAAATATGCAGGGGGAAAAACATGATTGATGGCATGAAACATGCATGTATTGCAAGTTTCACTTTTTTAAATGTTTTATTGTTTTATTAGTATTAGTGCCCCCGTGACCCCGAAAGTGACAAGCAATAGAAAATGGATGGATGGATGGATAGTATTAGTGCTGCTAATACGACATCAAAGAAAAAGAAGAAACGGGATGTGTAAATCTGCAGGAGGTCATTTCAGAAAAACATGAACACTGGAATGGTACTCAGAGTACAGACTTCAATGAAAGTAAACAAATCCGGAATGTGTCAACTCAAAGAGAACCTGCAAACAAGTTATTCTGTTAAATGTATTATATGATCATGTAAATTGACTATTTGCGTGTCACGTCTCTTTTCTTTACTACATACAACCTCTGGAAAAAAGGAATCACCAGTCTTGGAGTATGCTCATTCAGTTGTTTGACTTTGTAGAAAAAACAATCTGATATACTGTACATGACACAAAAATAAAGTCATTTCAAATGGCAACTTTCTGGCTTTAGGAAACACTAAAATAAATCCGGAACATATACTGTTGTAGTCAGTAATAATTGTTCAAGAATATAATTAATCTTACTATAGAGCAAAAACTGTAAAAAAAAAAAAAAAAAAAAGCTTCCTTTAAAGAAAGAAGATACTTCAGGTCCATGTCATGGCCTGCAAATTGTCCGGATCTAAATTCAGTTGAAAATCTGCAAAGCTCATCAGAAAATAATAATACGTGCTTCCTACACGTTAACGTTCCACAGTTTTTAGCCGGCAGGGAAGCACTTGCTGAATCATTATCATCCATCCAACCATTTTCTACTGCTTGTCCCTTTCGGGGTCACCAGGGGTGCTGGAGCCTATCTCAGCTGCATTCGGGCGGAAGGCGGGGTACACCCTGGACAAGTCGCCACCTCATCACAGGGCCAACACAGATAGACAGACAACATTGGTTTGGTTTAGTCTTTATTTGAAGGGACAATGCACAGAAACATTAAGTTCAAAGACAGATATGTTCTGTACCAGATTATAGCTAAATAGCTAATTTCCATCTGCAGTCCCTGGCTACCTAAATTAAAGGGATACAAAAATCATGCAATAAAATTATGACAATAAAAACATACTATACATGTTTTTAAATTAAGAAAAGTCATAAAATGCCCTTTCATGTACACATACTTAATATACAATACAACCACACCTCATTTACATCATCACACAAAGACAATACATGCTTTTGTTCACATCTGTCATCATTTGTAAAAACAACCATGATTTTAACACACACACCTCACAATTTACAATAAAAATGCTCTCATGGATAAATGTAATACACATGTGTCAAACATAATGCCCACCTTAGTGACCGTGTGAGCGGCTTTGATTGCTCCAAAGCCACTTTTTAACTTCAATTGTGAATGAAGAATAATCTGTTAGACTTTTCAAGTTTGTTGTGAGGTCGTTCCATTCACACTCACATTCACACACTGGGGCCAATTTAGTGTTGCCAATCAACCTATCCCCAGGTGCATGTCTTTGGAGGTGGGAGGAAGCCGGAGTACCCAGAGGGAACCCACACAGTCACGCAGAGAACATGCAAACTCCACACAGAAAGATCCCGAGCCCAGGATCAAACCCAGGACCTTCGTATTGTGAGGCACACGCACTAACCCCTATTACACCGTGCTGCCCTATTATCCGCTAATCAGAAATCACCTCAGGTTAGATTGGACATTTCCGTCCGTGAAATACAAATAAATAAATCTGGTAACGAAACTGGATCAGATCTTCCCGATCTTTACTACATACCAAGTTGTCATAAAATCAATATGACACATACTTCAACTTCTGCTTGAATGGGTAAAGGCAACATTACACAATAAGAAAAATCTATCAAATATTCCAGAAGTGTCTCTTTCATCACAGCACCGGATCCATTATAGACTACTAAATTCGGACCCTATGCAGCCGTCACCTTTGAGCTTGGCAGAGGGACCTATATAACGCAGGGTTTTTTTGTCTGGGTCATAACAAGCAGGAGAATTACATATAATTGCCGTTGCTGTGTCTGTTTCCTCCTGATGTACCTTCACACTGCATCTCGGTGTTTGTGTGCCTAAATGCTTAACAATAGAAGAGAAGGCTGCAGAGAAAGAGTTCATTAGAGAAACAGCGAAGCAGGGGTCTGTAACAAGCAGCCTCTCCACACAGAAGAGCAGAGTTTTGCCTCCAGCTGTGACCTCTCACATCCAATGGCAGCACAGAGACAAACAGTACTCACGCAGCGCTGCACTCTTTAGTGAGGCCAAAGAGTTGAACAAGTAACTCTCTGTGCCATTCCAATGTTTGTTTTTTTTCATATTTCATTTATGCATATTTACAAAGGTCACGGCTTGGAAAGTTTTGGAATTGTTGAAAGAAATATGAATGCAGGAAAGCAAGTGTCACAACATGCATAGTGCATCATGTTGTACTGTATGCGGCAGATGTTTACCTCGCACGGACCGTGACTGGGGAAAATGTAATTGTGTAACTACACTGAGGAACTAAATTAACACAATATGTGCTGCAGTAGTTTTAAAGATGCAGTGCATAATAGTCATTTGGCAAATATCACCTCGCTGGAAGATGTATTAGTTTGCTAATTCAGTCAAGTAGTTTAATCAGCAGTCTTTAAATGGAAAAAAAAAAATATTGCGCATTATCAAATTGGGTTTAATACTGAGTAGGAAAAGAGAGAAACTCAAGAATAGCTTCTTTTTTTTTACTACCACATGTAGGGGTGTATTGGTATGCCATGCTCTGTTTTAGAAAAACATTTGTTTTTAAAATGCGTGTCCAAGTTTTGTATGAACTTGCCCTACCCCCTTTGAAGAACTTTATCAAAGCATGTGGGTGGAATTGGCACCAGAGCAAAAGCTGGTGAGATACCTTATAGACGTACAACATTTGGACAAACAATGGCATCGGTCAGAGTAACTACACTTTACTGCTCACCATCAGAGACTCATTATACACAGCATTCAAAACTAACCCCAAGAATGGTTACAAAATGTTATCAAGTATGTGACCACTTATAGCATGGCTGTCTCTTTTATTGTCTTTTTTTAATGTTCTGTTTTAAAAATGTTTTAAAATGTCTGCTACTGTATTTCTTCTTTTATATTTGTTTGGTTATTAGAGGGTTGTCCAAACGTTTTGACTCAATTCAACATACACTATATTGCCAAAAGTATTTGGCCACCTGCCTTGACTCGCATATGAACTTGAAGTGCCATCCCATTCCTAAACAATAGGGTTCAATATGATGTTGGTCCACCTTTTGTAGCTATTACAGCTTCTACTTTTCTGGGAAGGCTGTCCACACGGTTGCGGAGTGTGTTTATAGGAATTTTCGACCATTCTTCCAAAAGCGCATTGGTGAGGTCACACACTGATGTTGGTCGAGAAGGCCTGGCTCTCAGTCTCCGTTCTAATTCATCCCAAAGGTGTTCTATCGGGTTCAGGTCAGGACTCTGTGCAGGCCAGTCAAGTTTATCCACACCAGACTCTGTCATCCATGTTCTTTATGGACCTTGCTTTGTGCACGTGTGCACAGTCATGTTGGAAGAGGAAGGTGCCAGCTCCAAACGGTTCCCACAATGTTGGGAGCATGGAATTGTCCAAAAATGTTTTGGTATCTTGGAGCATTCAAAGTTCCTTTCACTGGAACTAAGGGGCCAAGCCCAACTCCTGAAAAACAACCCCACACCATAATTCCTCCTTCCAGTGGCGTGCCGTCACTAGAGGCAGGGGAGGCGGGGCCTCACCTGCCATCATGGAAAGAAAAACAATGTAAAAAGAAAAAAAAAAAAATTAAATTGTTATATGTATCCAGTGATTATACTAAAGTTATTTTCCATTTAACTTCACCAGTTTTAGATTATTTTTATTTTTATTTTCACATTTGCCGTTCAAATACTGAGAAGAGACGGTGCGGTGATCAGCAGCCAGTTGAGGCACGTCACTGATTTGTGCATCAACATGGAATGTGCGCAATGACTCGGCTAACTGCTGAGCTGCTGTGCAGTGAGACTGTATTGCTATATGAACTATATCAGCTAACTAAACCATAGTTTAGTTAGCTGAGGTATATAATGTACAGTGTATTTTGTCAACAACTGTATGTGTGTAACGTATTTCTTCAGCTGAGCATTCATAAAACTGCTGCCAAAGACGTACTGTCTGAGGCTCGCAGTAATCCGGCCTCCTGGTGGTAGAGGGCGGTAGTCATCCCAGAGATCATTCCTTGCCGCAGAAGAAAAAAAAAAAAAAGAAAAAAGAAGTTAGCAATAATAAGTGCAGCGTTTTTTAATTTCCTCTCGCCTGAACTTTTATTAAAAACATGGAGGATTACATATGTAAAATAAAAGAGTTTTCTAAACTGGACTTTCAATCGAAGCAGGAGGTAATAATTAAAGGTATACCAACGCCGGAGCTAAAAGGTTTGCTTTTGACTTCGGGACAGAAGACCCGTTCTTTTCAAACGGCGTGGTACACACGCAAAGGCTGGCTGTTTGGATGCCCAGCAAGAAAGGTAAGACCATAATAATGTTTTTTTTATTAAATGTGCTTTTTTGTGTGCTACAGTTGTGTAAAGAATGCTGGTGTGAGCTTTTAAACATAACCCGTTAACTGCTGCCAATCACATGGTGAATAAGATACTCTTTAGGGTTCATATGTTTGTAAATCTGACTGTGATGATGCAGTGCCTCACCAGACATTAACCTCACCGCACGCCACTGCCTCCTTCACCAAATGCAGTCCGTAATGTACGGTTCTCCTGGCAACCTCCAAACCTCCAAACCTAGACTCCTCCATCAGACTGCCAGATGGAAAAGCGTGATTCATCACTCCAGAGAACACGTCTCCACTGCTCTAGTGTCCAGTGCTTTACACCACTGCATCCGACGCTTTGCATTGGACTTGGTGATGTATGGTTTAAATGCAGCTGCTCGGCCATGGAAACCCATTCCATGAAGCTCTCTGCGTACTGTACGTGGGCTAATTGGAAGGTCACATGAAGTTTGGAGCTCTGCAGCAACTGACTGTGCAGAAAGTCGGCAACCTCTTTGCACTATTTTTCAGTCTGTGTACCTCAGTGGAAAACGTTTGGATAACCCTGGTGTAAGGTAATGCAATATTGTACATAAAATGACAACTTGTGTAGTGTTAAGAAAATAAATGATTAAATATGTTAAAATAGAGATGAAATAAAAGTTAAAAAGTAATAAATAAAAAATTAATTGTTAGTAATAAATTGAAAACAAACACGTTCAAATAGGTAAAACCCTTAAATTAGGATAAAGTAGGTCAAAAACATTGAGATTTAATATGTAAATAAAAATGTGGGGAGGCGTGGCCGGCAGACCGACAGCAAGGTAGGGCACGCCGGGGCCGACTCGAAGATGGCGGCGAAGAGGCGTGGCCGGCGGGCCAGCGGCGAGGCGGGGCGGGCCGGGATCGACGCTGTAATAAATCTCAGGTGCGTGGATGGCCCAGCTGGGCACAATTACATAATCCTCTGTCACTGAATAAAAAGGGGGCAGCAGAGGAGGACGGGGAAGCAGAAGGTTGAGAAAAATCAACAACTGGAGAGCCAGCAACGGATGCAGCGCGGAAGAGAGGCAGACGGAGACGACGCGGAAGGCTGAAAAGCCAACCGAAAGAGCGAGCAGTGGGAAGAGGAAGGCTGAAAAGCGACCCGACCTGAAGTAACGTTTTATTGAAATAAAAAACAAAGTCAAAACTGCTCCAGTCATGTCAGTCCTTGGTGGTCCATGGAACCCCGACAGTGAGAGACGATCACAAAAAAATACTATTTTTTTACATAAATGTCCTATTTCTCATTATTTTGTGGATATATCAACAATAATTTATTTGTGATGATCAATGATTGATATGTGCTACTTAATATTGTTGAACGATATCTATGTTATAGGTATGAATGTGACTGTGAATGGTTGTTCGTTTATACCTGCCCTGCAATTGACAGCTGACCAGAAGCATACTTACCAACCCTCCCAAATTTTCCGGGAGACTCCCGAATTTCAGTGCCTCTCCCGAAAACCTCCCGGGACAACCATTCTCCCGAATTTCTCCCGAATTTCTCCCGATTTCCAGCCGGACTTAAGGTACGCCCCCTCCAGGTCCGTGCGGACCTGAGTGAGGACAGCCTGTCGTCACGTCCGCATTTCCTTCATATAAATAGCGTGCCGGCCCAGTCACTTTATAACATCTACGGCTTTTGGCGAGTGCACAACTGCACACGCAACAAGAAGGAGACAAAGAAGAGACAGTAATGGCGACGACGAGTGACAGAGAATAGGACGAGGATGGACAATTCAACCCTAAACTCACTCCTTTCCTGCAAGTTAAATTTCAAAGATGCTGCCTGTAATAGAGTGAAGTTGTTTGTTGCCATCTCCTGGTGAATGTTGGGTATAGTGTTATGTGGTTACTTTTTGGTTGGCCAACAGTTTACGTTGTATTGCGCACCCTGACGGCAAGTGTGGGAGTCGGTTCTGAAGTATGAAGTAAAAAGACGTAACTTCATCACCTCGCCTGGTTATTGACTCCAACCCAGAATATTACACTGCCCATATATATGTTCCTTCAAAGGCTGTGCTACTGGCTGCAAAGCATTGCACTTTCAAATACAACAATGAGTAGAGGAGTGTCTGTGTATATGGGTAAATAAATGAACACTGAAATTCAAGTATTTATTTTATTTATATGTATATATACTGTATATAATAAAATACATATCTATATATATAGCTAGAATTCACTGAAAGCCAAATCTCCCGAATTCGGATGTCTCAAGGTTGGCAAGTATGACCAGAAGTGGGACAGGCTGCAGCACACCTGTCCCTGAAAGGAACAAGCGCTGGAGAAAATTAATGAATAGATGAAGATATCCCAAAAAGTCACACACAAAAAGAGTTTAAAGTCAAATGGTATGAAAATAGTAAGTGTGGTGAAAAATGACCGAATGTGAATAACACTGTTGAAAAGAAACCGCATGAAGCCTGATAGATTCACTTGACCCTGTTTAATATTTCATTGCAGCCACCTCCACGACTCAGATGTTGACTTCCAGGCAGATGGTTTGTGCCCTTTTTGAGTGTTTGAATTCGATAATACCGACTCTTTTAACACATTTCTGTTGAGAAAGTAATCATCATGACCGTCTGTGAATTTACTTTTAAAAAGCACTGGAAGTTTGTGAGGTTCAAATGGAGGAGAGTACAAAGTGTTCCAAAGCCAACGTATCATTGATGTATAGTAGGGATTCCAATGCATTATTTTCACAAATTGCTGAAAGGTGAAAACTGGGAAAACCAAACTATATCTAGAATCTGCCAGTTTGTGTCTGTGTAAATGCATGCAAATGTACAGACTATAAACTACTACAAAAATGCATTCAAACCATCTAAAGGCTAAGCTTTGACACACTAAATGAATTAATTAGGATACATTTGTGGCATCTCTTAGTTGTACTATTCTCACTGTACTGGGGTTAGAAAATTAACATTTTGATCTACATACTGTCCCTGTATCTACAGAATCTGACATACTTTTTGGGACTAATTGTTAGTCCTACAATTGTAAATTCAGCACAGTGATGCAGAGGTTAGTGCTCGTGCCTCACAGCAAGAAGGTCCTGTGTTCGATTCCCACGTTGGGAGTGTTTCTGTGTGGAGTTTGAATGTTCTCCCTATGATTGCGCGGGTTCTCTATGGGTACTCCGGCTTCCTCCCACCTCCAAAGACATGCACCTGGGGATAGGCTAATTGGCAACACTAAATTAGCCCCTGTGTGTGAATGTGAGTGTGAATGTTGTCTCTTCGTTGGCCTTGCAATGAGGTGGCAACTTGTCCAGGGTGTAGCCCGCCTTCCGCCTGAGTGCAGCTGGGATAGGCTCCCGAGTGAAGGCCATTTTTTATGATTGTGTTTTGAAACTCCACCAATTTTTTTCTAAAAATGTACAACTCACTTGAAGTGTTTTGTCAAGAGGATTATTTGTGATTTGTACAGTTTCAAAAATGTGCTTGTCCTACTTTTGGCCAAAGTAAAACAAAGAAAACAACCTCAAGTTGTCTTTATTTTTTAGTTATTATGCCATGATTAGGAGTAGATTTTCCTCCATACGGCCCCTGAGCTAAAATGAGTTTGACACCCCTGTAGTAAACATTGTGATGACTATATTATTTTATGATGGATATTCAGGGACTATCTTGGTTTGATTGCCTTTGGACTAGCAGACTGATTTTTCTTTTTCCAGGCTGTAATTTTTCATTTATGGATTATGCTCCTAAAAATCAACGCCAAAGTGTTGCAAATGAAGCGGTTTAATAAATCTCTACTCGACTGGTAGTGGAAAAGACAAAACACTAAATCTACATTTTCATTAAGTCGTAGAGTTCAGTGGAGCTTACAACTCTATGGTTTGGAACAATAAACCCTGATTGTGCTGAGTTTTAGTGTAACTTGTGAAGAACTCAACAAAGAAAAGGAACACTTTGTATTATTTAAAAAAAAAAAAGAGGCATTGTGTGTTTATCTTTTGCCGGGTGGCCGTTTTTTTCTCTGAAAGATTATCACATTTGCATGTGTTTTTCTATATCACTGTTTATTTGAGGGAACAAAACGACTGAAATATGCCTATAGCAGTGACGTGCGGTGAGGTTCATGGCTGGTGAGGCACTGACTTAATCAAAGTCAGATTTACAAACATATGAACCCTAAAGAGTATCTTATTCACCATTTGATTGGCAGCAGTTAACGGGTTATGTTTAAAAGCTCATACCAGCATTCTTCCCTGCTTGGCACTCAGCATCAATGGTTGGAATTGGGGGTTTAAATCACCAAAAATTATTCCCGGGCGCGGCACTGCTGCCCACTGCTCCCCTCACCTCCCAGTGGGTGATCAAGGGGATGGGTCAAATGCAGAGGACAAATTTCATTACACCTAGTGTATGTGACAATCATTGATACTTTAACTTAACTTTAACTTTACACATACAAACTGTAGCACACAAAAAAGCACATTTAATAAAAAAAATGTTATTATGGTCTTACCTTTACTTATAAATGAAGTCCATGCGCCGCTGTTGTGCTGGATTGGTGCGCCCCGGCCGTGGGGTGCACCCCCTGACGCGAGTGTTGTATCAACTGGAGCCCACACTTTGAACTTTCCACGTGCAAGATTGAATCTATTTAGAGAAGTTGTTTGGTGGGAGGCCGGGGGGTGCGGGAACAGTGGTGTTCGTGTTGGAGGAGTTGTGAATGAATGAAATATGAAATCCGTGCTGCAGTCTGCATGTGTACCTAATGTTGTGGCCCTGCAGTCATTCGCGGCTCCTCCAGCGCGGACATTGTTGTTTTTGCACTTTTTGGCTTCTTGTTGAATGACTTTTTTGGGTGGATTCGGTCTTGCACGTGGAGGGTTTGGGTGTGGGCTTTGGTTGATGTGGCACTCCCGTCGGGGGGTGCATTCTACGGCGGGGGTGCATCAACCGGCACAAGGAGGCGGGATTACTGCGAGCCTCAGCCAGTGCGTCTTCGCAGCAGTTTTATGATTGCTCAGCACAAGAAATACTTACACACATACAGTTGTTGACAAAATACACTGTACATTATATACCTCAGCTAACTAAACTATGGAAATGTATAATATAGTTCATATAGCAATACGGTCTCACTGCACAGCAGGCCAGCAGTTAGCCGAGTCTGCAATCCATGTTGAGGCACAACGCAGTGACGTGCCTCAACTGGCTGCTGATCACCGCACCGTCTCTTCTCAGTATTTGAACGGAAAATGTTAAAATTCAGTGATTTTGAATGAAAATAATCTAAAACTGGTGAAGTTAAATGGAAAATAACTTTATAGTATAATCACTAGATACATATAACAATTTAATTTTTTTTTTTTCTTTTTACATTTTTTTTCTTTCCATGATGGCACGTGAGTCCCCGCCTCACCTGCCTCCAGTGACTGCACGTCACTGGCCTATAGAGCCTTTGCGTATGCATCCTTTGCATACGATAATGGAAGGATCAAGCAGCAGTATAGAAGGGATTACTGTAGCATTTTATCAATGCATAAAACGACGAGCTGTACCAAATGGTAGTGTTTGATGGACTTGGAGATCAAGCCTAGGAAGGATTGGATGCATCTTGTCTAAATTATGGGAAATAATCATATCCCCAAAATTATCATTATAGAACCTAAAGCTTTAATGTACACACACAACTTTAAAAGCATTTAGTGTATCTCTAGGTGGGATTAAACCGGAATGGATTAACTAAAGAACTCAAACAATGTACTAATATGAGTCAGTCTAAGAAACAGTACAAGCAGATGGTATTTACTAAATACCTGTTGAAGTAAAGTGTCTGATATTACCATGAGATACCCATTATGGGACAGAGGTAAAATAACATAGGCTTTGCTTTATCCTACTCCTTTTGGACATTGCTATGTTTTATCTATCACTACCCTCTGTCCCTCTAAACAACTGGTTGAGACAGACCGCCACCCCACAGAGCCTGGGTTCTCTCCGAGGTTTCTACCCACAGGGGAGTTTTTCCTTGCCTCTGTTGCGAGTTGCCAAGTGTTTGCTCATGTGGGGTTCATTTATTTATTTCATTCTCTCTCGCTTTCTTTCTTTATTTGTTTCTTTTTTTCATGCTGCTTATGGCACAGAGGTGGGACCAGACAAGCTCTGCTTCATCCCACTCCTTTTGGGCAGTTGATAATTTGAGCAAAAATGTGGGCTTGTGAGGTTTTAATATGTTCCAAATAAATAAATTGAATAATTGATATCTCACAATTTAAAAAAACAGTGCCTGTAACAAAACACACAATGACTTACCGGAAAAGTAATTGAGTGCTGTCTTCACCCTCATCCAGACTCGTTTATACTGTTGTCTCAAGGAACAATTGCCTCTGAGCTTGTGCTGTATGCATCGTCTTCAACACCCAGCATTCAAACCCGTTTAACCCCGTTGATCGTTGTGGGTTTCCATTCTATGCAACAGCTCTATTCCCATTTTTAATAGTCAAGTTGATCGCCTTCAACTTGAAAACTTATCAATGGTGACAATGAATGCATTACGTTAATGCCTTACTGAATAATTGTGTGAGTGTGTTAGACTAAATGTAAACAATTTCATTGGTCCACCGTGACCCATTCAACAATTCCATTGGTCTGATGTGATGAGGTAAAATGTATTGGCGGCATAAAGCTTGTGGACCCGGGAAAAAAATCCAGAAATTTGCTGCAGCATTCATAATTTTACAGCAATTTGCAGTAAACATTCTCCTGGAAGAGATCTCATAGCCTTGGTCCTACTAATACTCAGAGCCTTTTAGTCCCACAAGGTGAGAGCTGTACTTGCATCTTTGAAGGAACATATTGGGAATCACATAGTGGTGGAAGGTTAAACTTTGCTGAGAGAAAGTGACATTTTTGTATCATTGATCAATTAAGAATAATAGTGACCTATGTGTATTTCCGTACATCGATCAATCCATGTAATCTGGGTTCAGGTCACAGATGTAGCAATCTAAATAGGGAAGCCCAGACATCCAAGCCTCGAGCCACCTCTTGCAGTTCCACCGGCGGGCACACTGAGGCGTTCTGAGGCCAACTGCGATACATAAACCCTGTAGCGTGTCTACCTGTGGGCCTCCGGCATGCCCGAACACCTCGCCAGGGAGGCGGCCAAAAGTTATCCTGACAAGTTACCAAGCCCGCTCAGTACCATTTTTGTATTTGTAATTTGTTATCCCCGCATAACTTCAAATTAAGGATGTTCTGATAAGGGTTTTATGCTGCCAATTCCGATCATCCATGAGTGAAATTGGTTAATACACAACCAATACCGATCACATGTACTGTAATAACTATACAATGTTCAATTTATTAATGGCAAGTGCTATTGACAGTTTAACAATGTCAACACAATTTATAAACTAGTACCTCTCTTTTATTACACACAACCGTTTGATAAGAACAAAGTGAATACTGTACACAATAGCTAAACAAAAGCAAACTACGCCTCATTTAAATAAATATTGTTTCTCCTTAAAGTCATCCTGTGTCCAGGTAATGTTTTTCCGAGTTTGTAAACATTAACAAAATCAACAAAAATATATTTTGAGAAAATAAAAATATCGATGTAATCACTCTAGTATCGATAATATATTGATACTACCCTTGGTTTCGACATCACTGTGACATGGATCGATCTGCCCTCTTCTTACATGTAGTGTATTGACTGCAACAATGCTGACACATACAGTTCATCAACACTTCCAAAACTTTACTAAGCACTTTTTTATTGGTGTTGTTTAAAGCGAGCTTGGCGGTTAGGATAGCTATTAGTATGCCTGCTCCTGGCTTTGTCTTGGTGTGTAACTTAGACAAACGTTAACGATCCACAAGGGAAATTGTTCCACACAGTAGCTCAGTTACAAAGGATGGAAAGTGCAAGGATGGAAAGGACAATGCAGGTATAAAATAGCCTAAAAATGTACCATAGTACCAATATAAAATATAACATATATGTAATATTTACAAAATATATGTACAGTATATGATATATACTGATATATTATATTATATTATATGTTTATATCATATATACAATATATAACAATTACCATGTACAATATTACAGTATATGTAACAGCTGCAGCATAAAATAGAGAGTAGATCCAGCAGAAAATCTAACATGTTTACACTTGCCCTCCAGGGATAGTGGACCTTAATGATGATGCTTAAAGGGGAACTGCATATTTTTTGGAATTTTGCCCATCATTCACAATCCCTATGTGAGACAAGAACACATATGTCTCTTTTTTATGCATTCTAAATTGTAAATAAACACTAGCAAAAGTCAGATAATGCAGGTGATAGGGATTGCATCTATTCAGCTTATAACACCCCCTAAAAAACCTCCAATATTTATTTATGTTGAGTACATGCTGTAAATATTAGGGTTGTTCAGTATGCCGGTACTAAGAATGAATTAAAAATGATACTATACTGCCTCTGAAAAATATTGGTACCCTTTTTTTTTTTTTAATAGGCATGACGGACGCTGTCGTCATATTGCTGGTTTTATGAACAGAGGAGCATGTTCGACAAAAGCACACGCATGGAGCACTTACAAGCAGACACAGTGTTTAGACAGAAAGGGAGAATGGACGCATTTCAGCTTAAAA
The DNA here is from genome assembly GCF_033978785.1 of Entelurus aequoreus. Lineage (NCBI taxonomy): Eukaryota > Metazoa > Chordata > Actinopteri > Syngnathiformes > Syngnathidae > Entelurus > Entelurus aequoreus. Next base: position 65,991,336 of record NC_084734.1, on the reverse strand, counting down.
ACTAACGATATAGGTGAAGCTATAACACTGAAACGCCGCTCAGCAAGAAGCAGGGGCGTCACTAGATTTGATACTGAAGAAATCCAAATGATTGAAAAGCAATATTGGTAGTTCCCTGTTATTACTGTAACAGTAATGTAAGGCATTTACACCACCGACGTCAAATTTAAGGCCCACAGGCCACACCTGACCAGTAGGGTTGGGTGATATGGACTATCACAATAACCTGCCGGTTATGGTGAAAATTATAACAGTGAAGATACATTTAAAAAAACACCCATAGAATGCCAGTTTTTTGACTATGAGTCTGTCAGTGAATTCAGTCTTCAGAGCCCCCAAAGCACTAATCTAAAATAACACTTAGCCTATTAAACTACATCAATTAAGTTTAAGTAGCCCACCTATGGGCTACTTAATGGGGGCGGTGTAGCTCGGTTGGTAGAGTGGCCGTGCCAGCAACTTGAGGGTTCCATGTTCAATCCCTACTTCTGCCAACCTAGTTAGTCACTGCCGTTGTGTCCTTGGGCAAGACACTTTACCCACCTGCTCCCAGTGCCACCCACAATCGTTTAAAAATGTAACTTAGATATTGGGTTTCACTATGTAAAGTGCTTTGAGTCACTACAGAAAAGCGCTATATAAATATATATATAAATTCACTTCACTTCACTTCACCAATATATTGCAAAGCTGTAGTAGTGTGCTTTGCTTATCATACAGTTTGGAAGTAATTTTTTGTCAGCAATATTATAGACATTATTATTAATATTATTATTAGTGTTATGTTACAAATCAATCAGATAGTGTTATGATGCGACTTCAGTGTGAACTCTCCCGTGGTCCGGTCGCATAACGGTGACTAATGATGAGGCTTATTATAAGCCTCATCATTATTCACCAAAATAGATGATTACCAAAAAAATAGTTGACTGAAATGAGCAGGAAAAGGGGAAAATAATGTTTTAGGAACCCACGTCAATTAATGTTCCACCATTGAACACCAACACGCTCTTCGGAGCAGACTTTGAGGCAAATGTGCCCTAAACTGAGGGACACTTCTTCTTTCATAATCTTCTCCACGGTTCAGAAAATGTTGACATTTTATTGCACAGAATCCTTAAAATTGCCAAAAATGTGCCAACACCGAGACGACTAGAATTGAAGCATGTTTACTTCTGGGTTTACTTGCGTAAAAACTGCGGGATGTGCTGTGGTCTGGCTCGACCTTGCTAAGATAAGAGTGAAAACGTGTACTGTATTTTCAGGGCAGCACGGTGGAAGAGGGTTTAGTGCATCTGCCTCACAATAAGAATGTCCTGAGTAGTCCTGACTTCAATCCCAGACTCGGGATCTTTCTGTGTGGAGTTTGCATGTCCTCCCCGTGACTGCATGGGTTCCCTCTGGGTATTCCGGCTTCCTCCCACCTCCAAAGACATGCACCTGGGGATAGGTTGATTGGCAACACTAAAATTGGCCCTAGTGTGTGAATGTGAGTATGAATGCTGTCCGTCTATCTGTGTTGGCCCTGCGATGAGGTGGCGACTTGTCCAGGGTGTACCCCGCCTTCCGCCCGATTGTAGCTGAGATAGGTTCCAGCGCCCCCAGCGACCCTGAAGGGAGTAAGCGGTAGAAAATGGATGGATGGATGGAGGGTTGGTTACTGAAAACCAGTAACTAGTTACAGTTACTACTTACTTTATTTCAAAAGTAACTCAGTTACTAACTCAGTTACTTACTGTGAAAAGTAACTATTTAGTTACTTTTTTTTTCTTATTTTTTTAAGGCTCCCATTAATGCCCTTTTAGCCTTCATTTCAGTACTGTTATTGCACTGGAGAATAATACAATCTGTTGATCAACTTGACATGCATTTGCATCACTGAACTCAGAAAGCAATGTGGACTACATACAACACACAAAGACAAAGATATGTTTCAAAGGGCCAATTTATTTCAGACCAGAACAAATTGACACAACTATTTTAAATAGCTGCAACATAACATACATAAGTAACAAACAGCATAATAACAACATAGCTGTAAACCTGGCTTCACCCAAGGAAGGCACACATGACATACACAAAGCCTAACCAGTCATTTTTGTTCTCTCAAGGAATTCGGAAATAAAATCATGTATTCAGGAGATCAACACTGCACTGAAGCCCAGAACACTCTACACATTTCCCCAGTTTTAGTTTAGAGAAAAGGAAAGATTGGCCTGGCCCACTAGGATCCCTCTTTATGTTTGTAATAGCCTGCATGTTTTCTAGCACATACACTACAATGGCTCTATCAATGTTGTCCTGGCTAGCAGTCCCTCCGTTAAAATCCTTAAATGGAGCTGAAGTGGCATCGGAGTCTGTATCTCTCTTTATTAGCTTCGTCGAAGCATGTTGCTTATGTAGTAGAAAAATTGCCCTAGGGTTACCTCTCAAACTGAATGCATTGGGAAGGACATGACACATAAGAGGTCAGGTCACCCTGACAGTACTAGTTCTGTTGGTGGGGTGATATTTGAACATTGGACAATTACCTAAGTTGTTACGATAGAATCAGACCACAGGAAGCTTATAAATAACAGGGGAAGACCAAGACTGGTGTGCATTCTTTCTAATTCCTTCAAGGGTGTACCATCTTTCGTCTCATGAGATACTGTCTGTGCAAACACATGTCTTTTCAATCCAACTGTGTACCATCTGATTGGGTAAATAAACTCTTGTAACCAATTCTCTTTTATTCCTGTTGAAGACTCTGACTTGTCCACTACATAACATTGGCGTCACGAACATCTGGGTAAGAGCTGCGGTCTACATCCAGGACCTGAGTTTTTTTGGGGCAGACAGGTTTTCACGGCGCATCCGGGGGTAAGCAATTTTGCTTAAATGTGTGAGAACTGTCTGTCTGAGAGAAAATCAGGAACTGGTGAGACTAAATACTAAACCTATTTTGTAATCAAAAATCGGTTTTGTCAAAGCTCTCCTAAAAACAACCTGGATTGCGGTGTCTATTGTTGGATTGGAATCATATTTATATAATCATATTGTCTGTGTGTTTGTTTGAAATACTAACATTAAATTATCAGTAAATAAAGAAAACTTGTGATTTTGCTTTAACGATATAAGGGAACTGTTGAATAGAATTTTGGTGGTTTCAGGAGTTATGCATAAACTATTTGGGGCAAGTAAATTTCGGGACTGTAGACTCCCTCTGGCGAGTGGGGTCTTCTCCTGTTAGTACACCAGGCTAGTTTTGGATACAGCTAAATTAAGGGCATGTTTAACTAGATGGGGGTACATTTGACTATAAAAAAGTATTGAAGAGTTTATGAATGTGTGGCACATCGGTCTTGGTGGAACTGTAAGCAAAGGAAAAGCTCATTTTTTAAGTGACTATTAGTAACTCCGATAAGACGGAGATTAACTGAACTGATATTTGTCACGACATACGGATCTAGTGTGCTCCAGTTAGACATTTGGAGACCAGGCTGCAAACAGTTGATCTCTGGTGAAAACTGTTTGGAACTGATCAAACATGATGGCTGTATGATTGTTGGGTGATTACCGATGATTACACAGCGCCTTTGGGCTGGAAGCCGTGTTGATCAGGGAGTAAACGCAGGATCTACTCCGCTGAACGGGCTAATCGCCGTTGTATGAGTAAGACGGGGCCTGTGTTCGTATGCGTAACAAGTTGTGTTACAAGACGGCCGTTCCACATTAAGCACGCGTGTGTAATTGTTATTAAGAGTTCGAACTGGGGTGGGTTTCTATTTTTTTTCCTTTTAATGTGTGTGTATTGCTGAATGTTGAAAAGTGTGTGATGTGGACTGTCTCAGTTTTATTGTTGCTATGCGTAACTTAATAAGAATTGTCATGCTCCTGCGAGTCTGATTTTTCATTTTCCCTCTCTTGAAAGAGTTTTGGCCAAACTATGTGTATGTATGAGAAGATAGACAAAGTTTATGTTCGAAAATCATATGAGTGAATTAATTATCTATCCATCCATTTTCTGCCGCTTATCGGAGGTCGGGTCGCGGGGGCAGCAGCCTAAGCAGGGAAGCCCAGATTTCCCTCTCTCCAACCATTTCGTCCAGCTCGGAGTGAATGATAAATGTTGTTTATTTCCATATGGTTCAGGTATATGTGATATATGTGATTATAATTTTGAAAAGAGGGCTCGCTCTTTGTTGGGAGAGATATGTAGTAGATGTTCGATTAACTGAGATAAGAGGAGTTTCTGTTTGTTTTTGGTCGTGTGTCCGTGTGTACGTGTTATCGATTTAGGTCAAGCAGACCTTTTTCACTATTCAATTTGTTCTGTGATGGTTGATTTAAAATAACGCCAAACTATATAGGCTTTTGTGATTTGCAGACGTATTTTTGTAGGTGTTTGAACATATTAAGCTACTAATAGGAGAGGCTGTGTAAAGGCTATTTGTTCTGACTCTGTATGTGTGAGGAGGTTGTGTGACGTGTTACACAATAGACGTGAGCCACAGAAGTGTGTCACTCTTAGCGTAGCATATCTGATCATAAATTAGAATAGCATAGGATTAGTTTAGTTTGGTATTACAAGGTTAGTGGACGGTTTTTCTCATTCTGAAGAAGTAAACTGGCAGTTTGAGTTGATAATTTTAGTAAAATTAAAGATAAATAAATAAATAAATATTTAAATATTAAATAATATTGAGTTTTGTTATAAGTGAAACAGAGTTAGATTCATTATTCAGTTAATTGCTTTCAAGCTTGATGCTCTGCTGATCCAAACAGTTCTGTACAACAGACAGGCTGTGATTTTACACACACAAGCCACACACACAAACACACAAACACAAGACACGCACACACACACACACACACACACACACACACATGTACATACACACACACAAACACACGCACAGTTTAGATTAGAACAAATTGTAACTTTGAATTATTATATAGCGAATAAATTAAATAAAAAATACAAATAAAATAGAATACATTCATATATGTGTATTTTAATTAAGTTACAAGAGAGAGAGAGACAGAGAGACAGAGAGAGAGAGAGAGAGAGAGAGAGAGAGAGAGAGAGAGAGACAGAGAGAGGGAGAGAGAAAGAGAGAGAGCAGGTGAAGGAAGATTGAGGGTGAAGAGGATGGATTGAGAAAATATGGGAAAAGGATGTTTATAACCTTACGTTCCGTGAATGGTTTCTAGGAGAAGAGAACAGAAAATAGAAACATTGTGTGAAGTGTAAGGAAGAGATGGATACAGGATGTTGTTTGTAAAGGAAAACGAAAGTGAAGAAAAGATGAGAAAGTGACAAATGAAGGTATTCGTAAATGGTATTCTGTATCACTGCAGTGGTGGTTATCACTGCAGGGTTGTTTGTTTGTTTGGTTGTTTGAGTGAAATAAGATATGAAGAAAATGTAGACTAAGATATATCAATCAATCAATCAATGTTTATTTATATAGCCCTAAATCACAAGTGTCTCAAAGGGCTGTACAAGCCACAACGACATCATCGGTACAGAGCCCACATACATACATATATATATATATATATATATATATATAAATAGTGTTTTTATGAGGGAACCAATGATGATAAATATGTATATAATTAAAATAATGGAACAAATAAGAGCCTAGATTAATAAATATAACAAGTCGAAAGCGTCTGGTGTTTCCAAAATGCGCGCTCGCAAAGTTAATCATTACGTTCGCCTTATCTTTTAAACTTTGGATTAGAAATATTGATTTAACGTGCACTAGACTAGTAATGCTGTGATTTGAAACGTCATATGCAGAATTACGAAAATATAAAGATAACGAAAAGGCTTTGACAGAACAGCAAGGAAACATTATTATAACATAATTTACAGATTGCTAAAAAATAAAAAGAACCGAAGGGTCAAAGATCAGATAAAGTTTATTCAGCAGTGGGGAGACTTGCCTTTAGTTGCAAACAGAAGTAAGAAATGTCAATAAAGGGCAATTTGACCTCAAACTCGGTTGGCGGACAGCGGACCTGCCAATATCAGTCCAGGTCGCTGGTCATGTGACTGTCCCAGCAAAAAACATCATGCAGACCTGCCAAAGGAGCCCCCAGCAGGAAAAACAGACAGGCCCTCTGCTGGACATAAGTGTCAACGGACAATGTTATCAGTTCATGATTGACACTGGGGCCACACAAACTCAAAAAATGAGGTGGTTCAAAAGAAACTGTGCTTCCTTTTTGAAGATCGAAGGCGGCATGACAATGACCTGCTTTACAGACTGTTCCCTGACTGCAAAAACCCTCAAGCTGCAACAACACCACTACGAAGGCTCCTCCATGAGAACTCATACCACAGCCTGAAGCACCACAAATGGCTGACGTCTACTGGGAACGCCTCCTTCTTAACGAGTGATGAAAAAGGACTGTTCCAACTGTCCTATCGGTGAAAGCCCTGGCTGACTAAATTGTGTTCGTGTGCTCCGCCACCCGACCTACAACATGTATGATCACCGTTTAGACGACTCATACTAGGAGCCTTTGACACCTATATATATATATATTTGTGTTTGAACTCAAGGTGTGGCCGCTCATGTTGAATTATCCTTACAACAATTAGCATGGTATAAGATGGACAATTGCTGTCCCACATTGTTCCCTTGCCCTCTGCACCGCCTACGAAACCAAAAATTTAGGTCGAATAATGACACAGGGCGTAGCTGCCACTGATTGAACCAACATACAAAATACCACATTTTCAATTGTTTCGGTTGTCTGTTAAACACATAGCTATGAGCTGAAATGTGGACACTTCTACTGTAGGTTACAGGGAGATAGCAGCTACTCAACAGCTAAGCTAAAATACCACATTTAAGCATATCAAATATAGTTGCTTATTACATACAAAAAAGTCACCAAGATAGAAGTCTGATAGAAAGTATTCAGTAACAAACATGTCTGCATTATTCAACTTTCTACAACAGGAACAATACTGAACAAATTCAGCAGTTATTGTCAGACTCTAATCTGGGGTACCTTTGTCTATCGAAGACATGGTTAAGACCTGTAATACCTTTTGTTATAATTAATGTCCCGGGGTACAAGTTTACAGAAAAAACAGATCAAGTAACAAAGGGGGGAGGAGTTATGATTTATGTAAGGGAAAACATTAAAAGTGAACAAATAACCCTCCCAGTAGATCATCTTGAGTGTGTTGAAATTAAAATCACATTGTCCTCAGAAATGTATTTCAATGTAATTGTAGCATACCGACCGACCACAGCTAAAGACATTTTTCTAAATTCATTTTCAGACATCCTCAAACAGCACAGTATGAAATAATTGATCGTTATGGGGGACTGGATTGGTTATATAAGACGCGTAGAAAGAAACTTAAGGATATTATAAACAACTTCTACATGCCACAAATGATAAACAGCCCTACTAGAATTACATTTGGATGACTAAAATCAAAGAGATCATCTGTAAATACACTAAAACAAAACCCAGATAGAAAAGTGCTAAAATAAAAATACCTTGGATTAATAAAACAATTTGGATTCTAATGAAAAATCGGGACTCCACTCTCATAAGAGCAATTAGAACAGGTCTAAATACGGATCGTATGATTTTTAAAAGTTTAAGGAACAAAGTTTATGCGGAAGAGTCTAGGACTGACTTTCACTTAGAATTAATCAAAGCTGCTCACACGGTCACTAAGGTGGGCATTATGTTCGACACATCAACTTAATGTGTATTATATTGTCCATGAGAGCAATTTTTGTAGTAAATTGTGAGGTGTGGCTGTTAAAAACATGGTTATTTTTACAAATGATGACAGATGTGAACAAGAGCATGTATTGTCTTTGTGTGATGATGTAAATGAGGTGTGGTTGTATTGTATATTAAGTATGTGTCCATGTAAGGGCATTTTATGACTTTTCTTAATTGATTACATGCTATAATTTTATTGCATGATTTTTGAATCCCTTTAATTTAGGTAGCCAGGGACTGCAGATGGAATGCAGCTATTTAGATATAATCTGGTACAGAACATGCCTGTTTTTGAACTTAATGTTTCTGTGCATTGTCCTATCATATAAAGACTAAACTAAATAAACTACTTAGTGAATTATTGAGGCCACAATAATTCACTAGGTGTTGTAAAATATAAAATTACTATTGCAAAAGCAAACATTGACCTCAAACATGACCTGTCCTCCGCCTCTGCTCTTGCTGCGCTTGACTATCAGCTGTCTTTTCTTTTTCTTGGATGTTTCTGAAAGTACTATTACCGCTACCACTACTACCACTACTACTACGACTAACACAGTCCCTTTTTCAGGGACAAAGGGGGGAGGAGGTGAGTTTGGATTGTGTCAAGTTTGAGCGTGTCGAATTTTTGATTTAATACAAGGAGAATGTATTATGTTGTATGCTTGCATGTTCGAAATAAACTCAAACTCAAACTCAAACTCAATACCTAAATACCCCGACATATTTTCCCCAAAAAAGATTAGGTCAAACAACGGCAACCATTTAAAAATAAATACTCACTTAGCCTTGGTCGAAAAGGCTCTCGGACTAGAAAATAGGTTTTCATCCTCAGTCCCAAGGTAAGATTAAAAGGATAAACCAGAACATTAAAACAATTTGCCTAAAAATCTGTGCACAGACCAAATTAAAATTGATTGACATGTTGCCATTAGCGTTAATGATCATTCGAATGTCCCTGAATAAAACCGTTTTTATGCCTTTGAATTTCTCACCCTGTGAACTGTATACAGATCAGCCCTTCCCAGGACCAACAGCTCCTTTGGACGGAGGAATAAGCGTGAGACCAAAATAGTATTTTTACAAGATGCAGAATTTGTGTGCCAGTTCCTCTGTGCAGATTTGAGGATGACACACCGCCACTCCAGATTCCCTTCCGCCCACCGAGAGGGTCAGAGTCAAAGTCGGATCCCGAGACCTGACTGAGAGGAACCAAGAGGAAAGAAAAACACATGTCCAGTGATGACGAGGACGACTAAGGTTGCCAGCCACGGGAAGGGGTGAAACAGCGCCCTTCTCCATCAAGGCAGCCTAAAGCCCAACGAAGTGTCGGCAGGCCACTAATCTGAGGCACCAACGAGGGATCTACACGAGCACCAATGAATAATAGACTCATATGAAAATCAGTTTTGTTCAAAATCAATCATATAACAACACTATTGGTAACTACATTCATTGCAAATGCTGGAGAAAGAATTCTGCAACAGCTTACAGTCATAAGTCTTAATTCATTTTAAAACAGATTGTTTGTTTTCTAAATATATATACATATCGTCAAAATAGTCAATTTCTGCAGGCTGAAAATAGCGATCGCTCATAAAGGGTCATAGAAGGAATTTTCACCCATATACCAACATTGGGTTTTTCGCCTCTATCTGCAGTAGATATTGTAAGAAGTTACGTATGATCCAGGGTCTTTGAACCCTGGAAGGGGGGATATGTAGTAGAAAAATTGCCCTAGGGTTACCTTTCAAACTGAATGCATTGGGAAGGACATGACACATAAGAGGTCAGGTCACCCTGACAGTACTAGTTCTGTTGGTGGGGTGATATTTGAACATTGGACAATTACCTAAGTTGTTATGATAGAATCAGACCACAGGAAGCTTATAAATAACAGGGGAAGACCAAGACTGGTGTGCATTCTTTCTAATTCCTTCGAGGGTGTACCATCTGATTGGGTAAATAAACTATTGTAACCAATTCTCTTTTATTCCTGTTTAAGACTCAGACTTTTCCACTACACTTATGTAACTGTTTCAGCAGATTTGAATTGCTGTTTTGGGCATTATTCCCAGGCGTGGTCACTGCTGCTGTTAACTGCTACCCTCACCTCCCAGGGGGTGATCAAGGGTGATGGGTCAAATGCAGAGAATATTTTTGCCACACCCAGTGTGTGTGTGACAATCATTGGCACTTTAACTTTAAGTAGATGGGATCTTTGATCCAAGACACAACTTACATTTAACTAAAATGTTATTTTCTTTGTGGTCGACAAAATAAAAGTATTGAGAATGTCTCCATGTTAAGAAACTCGACTTCTGGCTTCGCCATGATGTCTTGTTAGTTGTTATGGGAGTAGCGTATGTGTGTGTGGGTGTGTGGCCCTCTAAGATATGACAGCATGTGAGGTGTTTGGCGTCAGTGAATGAGTGGGCGAGAGAGGTGAGGGAGCGGCAACAGTGAGTGCTGCAGGTGATCTAGCTTGGTGGATGGCTACGTGCAAGACATCAATAAAGTCACAAAGTTGCAACAAACAGCCGGCCTCGTCATTCACCCTCTGCCGGGTAAAGTGAAGGTTGTTAGCCCCGAAGTACATCGGACCTGGAGGAACGTCTCCCTTGCGCTCCTCAACTACGGTCTGGGAGCCCCCTCCCCCCGCCCCCTCCAACACAAAGCACGCCTTTTAGAAAATAACGTAACATAACGCAGTAACGCATCATGTAATAACGGTAACTGAGTTACTGGATATAAAAAATAACGCGTTAGATTACTAGTTACCGCCAAAAATAACGGCGTAACGCGTTTGTCCCAACACTGAGTGTCAGTATAGTAATGCAGGCGTTACTGATGGAAGAGATTGGATTGTATAATAAGCGCTGACAAAGGGTCTTCAAATGATTTATAATCATAATGAATAATGACAGCCTATCCATATTGTTATATTATTAATTATTTTAAACTCATATTCCTGCATTTTTTTATTTTTTTTTACAGCAATTGTTTGTAAAAAAAATAAAAATAAAAATCACACCAAATTATTTAGGGGTACTTAAAAATATTTTAGAGGGACTTCAGCCCCCCTTAAATAGGCCTAACGACGCCAATGGCTATAGGTGCTTCAAAACATGGTAACCTAGCTAGCGGCTAACGTCCATCCGCAGTGTTTTAGCTACTTCTAAATCACTAATTCTTGCCTCCATTCTTACAAGTATCATACCTTTAGGACGAGGAATAGCTAAACGTGCATCACTACACACTGTAGGAGAATACAATAGCTCACAGTCACCGCTAACAGCAAGCTGGCACTCCTCAATGTAATTGAATGCCATGGGTGGATTGATTGATTGATTGATTGAGACTTTTATTAGTAGGTTGCACAGTGAAGTACATATTCCGTACAATTGACCACTAAATGGTAACACCGGAATAAGTTTTTCAACTTGTTTAAGTCGGGGTCCACTTAAATTGATTCATGATACAGATATATACTATCATATATACTATCATCATAATACAGTCATCACACAAGATAATCACATTGAATTATTTACATTATTTACAATCAGGAGTGTGGAGGGGGGGTGGGGTGGGGGGGTGGGGATATGGACATCAAGTAGTGGACATAGAGAGAGAGAGAGAGAGAGAGAGAGAGAGAGAGAGAGAGAGAGAGAGAGAGATCAGAAGGCATAAGAAAAAGAATCTGCATTTGATTGTTTATTTTGATTATTAGCAATCCGGGGAGGGTGTTAGTTTAGGGTTGTAGCTGCCTGGAGGTGAACTTTTATAGCGGTTTTGAAGGAGGATAGAGATGCCCTTTCTTTTATACCTGTTGGGAGCGCATTCCACATTGATGTGGCATAGAAAGAGAATGAGTTAAGACCTTTGTTAGTTCGGAATCTGGGTTTAACGTGGTTAGTGGAGCACCCCCTGGTGTTGTGGTTATGGCGGTCATTTACGTTAAGGAAGTAGTTTGACATGTACTTCGGTATCAGGGAGGTGTAGCGGATTTTATAGACTAGGCTCAGTGCAAGTTGTTTAACTCTGTCCTCCACCTTGAGCCAGCCCACTTTAGAGAAGTGGGTAGGAGTGAGGTGGGATCTGGGGTGGAGGTCTAGAAGTAACCTGACTAGCTTGTTCTGAGATGTTTGGAGTTTAGATTTGAGGGTTTTGGAGGTGCTAGGGTACCAGGAGGTGCATGCGTAATCGAAAAAGGGTTGAACGAGAGTTCCCGCCAGAATCCTCAAGGTGCTTTTGTTGACCAGAGAGGAAATTCTGTAGAGAAATCTCGTTCGTTGGTTAACCTTTTTGATTACCTTGGTTGCCATTTTATCACAGGATCTACACCTAACATCCACTATGAGGATACACAGTGCAAGAGCCGTATCTAGTCGATACTACAATGATTACATCAATATTTTCTTTATCGTCACACTATCGTTTTACCTGTTTTTAGATTTATATTATGTTTATAAAGTCAGGAAATACTTCCCTGGACTCAGGAGAATCTGAACTGTGACCAATGTATGATCCTGTAATTACTTGGTATCGGATCCATACTAAATTTGTGGTATCATCCTAAACTAATGTAAAGAATCCAGACAACAGAATAATAAGTGTTCATTGTATATTAACAGAAGTGTAGATAAAACATGTTAAAACAGAAAAGTAAGCGGATATTAACAGTAAATCAACAAGTAGATTAATTATCAATCTGCTACCGCTTGTGCCTCATAATTTGGACAAAATAATAGAATGAGAAATGACACAATATGTTACTGAATACGTCAACGGACAAATTAGGAGCCTACGTTTGCTTGCTTACTACTAAAATACAAGTTGTCTAATATGTTCACTACTTTATTCAAAGCCAAAATGGTTCTTGGATTGCAGTAAGAAACGTATACTGAAGAAATATATAAATGCATCACTCTTGTTTTTTCAGAGGGTGTCTTGTGGTAAGCCGGGCCGAAACACCCCGTGACGCTGGGGCACACAACTGAAGATGTGTCCCAATGGTGGAAAAGCCTCCCAGCAGTGTTAGACCGATTTGGCAAAAATACCCCTCAATTCAGTCAATTTCATGGCTGGCTCACAGCGTGTTCACTCCGTGATCACTTACGACCGACTTATGATTCTGGATGTGGAGAGATCGGGCCATTTTGGGCTGAAAGATGCGTGTACGGTGGACCTACTCGCTAGCTTGGGAATTCTTCGCGAGCTACATCCAGCAGTGGCCTTTGAAGCAGCGGCGTCCACTACCAGCGGAGACCGTCAGCGAAAGAGACGTAAGCGGTGCGCTCGGAAGCAGAAGCGGGGGTGTCGGGCGGGGCTAACAACAAAGCTAAATGCGTTGTTGTTAGCGGGGCTAACGAAAAAGCTAAATGCTAATCCACAAAGAAGCGCTAATAAGGAGTCTGTTAAGCTAGAACTAGCCAGCGCCAGGCTGGATAATCCCTGCACACATAGCAATTCTTCTAGAATAATATACAACTCACATAATGTTCTTTCTGCGTCAGAGGTGGACATGCATTTTACTGAGGTGGCAAACAATCTAAAAATTCCTGTCATATCAATTCCTAGATATGGTCGAAATTATTTAAAGTGCACTATGCATAATAAACGTAACATTATTAATATTGCTACTACGGATACTTTCAACAAAAACTCCTCAAAACAGCCCACTACCTATAATATGGGCTTTTTAAACATAAGGTCATTGTCTTCCAAAACGTTATTAGTTAATGAAGTCATCAGAGACAACAATCTTGATGTCGTTGGTCTAGCCGAGACCTGGCTCAAACCAGACGATTTTTTTGCGCTGGGTGAGGCGTCTCCTCCTGGCTATGCGGGAACGCATATTGCCCGCCCCATTAAAAGGGGTGGGGGTGTTGCACTAATATACAACAAAAACTTTAGCCTTACCTCGGACCTAAATAATAAATATAACTCGTTTGAGGTGCTTACTGTGAGGTTTGTCACACCGCTGCCTCTGCACCTGGCTGTCATCTACCGCCCCCCAGGGCCCTATTCGGACTTTATCAATGAATTTTCAGAGTTCGTTGCTGATCTAGTGACGCACGCCGACAATATAATCATAATGGGAGACTTTAACATCCATATGAATACCCCATCGGACCCTCCATGCGTGGCGCTCCAGACTATAATTGATAGCTGTGGTCTTACACAAATAATAAATGAACCCACGCATCGCAACGGTAATACGATAGATCTAGTGCTTGTCAGGGGTGTCACCACCTCTAAAGTTACGATACTCCCGTACACTAAAGTAATGTCCGATCATTACCTTATAAAATTCGAAGTTCTGACTCATTGTCAACAAACTAATAATAATAATAATAACTACTATAGCAGCCGCAACATTAATACTGCCACAACGACGACTCTTACTGACCTACTGCCTTCAGTAATGGCACCTTTCCCAAATTATGTGGGCTCTATTGATAACCTCACTAACAGCTTTAACGACGCCCTGCGCGACACCATTGATAGTGTAGCACCGCTAAAGCTAAAAAGGGCCCCTAAAAGGCGTACCCCATGGTTTACAGAAGAAACTAAAGCCCAGAAATTATCATGTAGAAAGCTGGAACGCAAATGGCGTGCAACTAAACTTGAGGTTTTCCATCAAGCATGGAGTGATAGTTTAATAACTTATAAACGCATGCTTACCTCAGCTAAAGCTAAATATTACTCAAATCTCATCCACCTCAACAAAAATTATCCTAAATTTTTGTTTAGTACAGTAGCATCGCTAACCCAACAAGGGACTCCTCCCAGTAGCTCCACCCACTCAGCAGATGACTTTATGAATTTCTTTAATAAGAAAATTGAAGTCATTAGAAAAGAGATTAAAGACAATGCATCTCAGCTACAACTGGGTTCTATTAACACAAATATGACGGTATATACGACGGACATTGCCCTCCAAAATAGTTTCTCTCTCTTTGATGAAATAACATTGGAGGAATTGTTAAAATGTGTAAATGGGACAAAACAAACAACATGTCTACTTGACCCAATTCCTGGGAAACTTATCAAGGAGCTTTTTGTTTTATTAGGTCCATCAGTGTTAAATATTATAAACTTATCACTTTCCTCTGGTACTGTTCCTCTAGCATTCAAAAAAGCGGTTATTCATCCTCTACTCAAAAGACCTAACCTCGATCCTGACCTCATGGTGAACTACCGGCCGGTGTCCCACCTACCGTTTATCTCGAAAATTCTCGAAAAAATTGTCGCACAGCAGCTAAATGAACACTTAGCGTCTAACAATCTCTGTGAACCTTTTCAATCCGGTTTCAGGGCAAATCACTCTACGGAGACAGCCCTCGCAAAAATGACTAATGATCTATTGCTAACGATGGATTCTGATGCGTCATCTATGTTGCTGCTTCTTGATCTTAGCGCCGCTTTTGATACTGTTGATCATAATATTTTATTAGAGCGTATCAAAACACGTATTGGTATGTCAGACTTAGCCTTGTCTTGGTTTAACTCTTATCTTACTGACAGGATGCAGTGTGTCTCCCATAACAATGTGACCTCGGACTATGTTAAGGTAACGTGCGGAGTTCCCCAGGGTTCGGTTCTTGGCCCTGCACTCTTTAGTATTTACATGCTTCCGCTAGGTGACATTATACGCAAATACGGTGTTAGCTTTCACTGTTATGCTGATGACACTCAACTCTACATGCCCCTAAAGCTGACCAACACGCCGGATTGTAGTCAGCTGGAGGCGTGTCTTAATGAAATTAAACAATGGATGTCCGCTAACTTTTTGCAACTCAACGCTAAGAAAACGGAAATGCTGATTATCGGTCCTGCTCAGCACCGACATCTATTTAATAATACCACCTTAACATTTGACAACCAAACAATTAAACAAGGAGACTCTGTAAAGAATCTGGGTATTATCTTCGACCCAACTCTCTCGTTTGAGTCACACATTAAGAGTGTTACTAAAACGGCCTTCTTTCATCTCCGTAATATCGCTAAAATTCGTTCCATTTTGTCCACAAGCGATGCTGAGATCATTATTCATGCGTTCGTTACATCTCGTCTCGATTACTGTAACGTTTTATTTTCGGGCCTCCCTATGTCTAGCATTAAAAGATTACAGATGGTACAAAATGCGGCTGCTAGACTTTTGACAAAAACAAGAAAGTTTGATCATATTACGCCTATACTGGCTCACTTGCACTGGCTTCCTGTGCACCTAAGATGCGACTTTAAGGTTTTACTACTTACGTATAAAATACTACACGGTCAAGCTCCTGCCTATCTTGCCGATTGTATTGTACCATATGTCCCGGCAAGAAATCTGCGTTCAAAGAACTCCGGCTTATTAGTGATTCCCAGAGCCCAAAAAAAGTCTGCGGGCTATAGAGCGTTTTCTATTCGGGCTCCAATACTATGGAATGCCCTCCCGGTAAAAGTTAGAGATGCTACCTCAGTAGAAGCATTTAAGTCTCATCTTAAAACTCATTTGTATACTCTAGCCTTTAAATAGACTCCCTTTTTAGACCAGTTGATCTGCCGTTTCTTTTCTTTTCTTTTCTTTTCTTTTCTACTCTGCTCCGGGGTGGACCGCTAGCCTGTCCATCAGATGGGGACATCTCTACGCTGCTGACCCGTCTCCGCTCGGGATGGTTCCCGCTGGCTCCACCATGGACTGGACTTTCGCTGATGTGTTGGACTTTCACAATATTATGTCAGACCCACTCGACACCGAGGATGTCGTTGTGGCTTGTACAGCCCTTTGAGACACTTGTGATTTAGGGCTATATAAATAAACATTGATTGATTGATTGATTGATACTTAGCCTCATTTAGGTATGCGGTCAGGTGCAAGCCTGGCTCAGGGAGGAGGACGCCCCTGCCATGCAGAGTCCCCAGGGATTGTACCAACTAGTCCTTTCAACAAATTCTCCCAATTTTTCACGAGTTGAACTTAAAGATCGAAAACATTTACTGTATACACAAAAGACCTATTCCTCTCAAATATTGTTCACAAATCTGTCTAAATTCGTGTCAGTGAGCATTTCTTCTTTGCCAATATAATCCATCCCACCTCACAGGTGTGGCATATCAAGATGCTGATTAAACAGCATGATTATTGCACATGTGTGCCTTAGGCTGCCCACAATAAAAGGCCACTCTGAAATGTGCAGTTTTGCTTTACATAGGTCCTGGGGCCTCACAAAAGCAGTCAGTATGTGGTGTGACCACTGCCCTAAACAGTGAAAACCAGAAACACCTCTCCAACGTGCCAGACGCCATCGAATGTGAGGATTTGCCCACTCAAGTCGGTTACGACGACGAACCCCAATGAGGACAACGAACATCCAGATGAGCTTCCCTGAGACAGTTGATCACAGTTTATGCAGAAATTATTTGGTCATGCAAACTAGAGATGTCCGATAATATCGGCCTGCCGATATTATCGGCCGATATATGCGTTAAAATTGTAATATCGGAAATTATCGGTATCGTTTTTTTTATTATCGGTATCGTTTTTGTTTTTTTTGGTTTTTGTTTTTTTTGGGTTTTTTTAATTAAATCAACATAAAAAACACAAGATACACTTACAATTAGTGCACCAACCCAAAAAACCTCCCTCCCCCATTTACACTCATTCACACAAAAGGGTTGTTTCTTTCTGTTATTAATATTCTGGTTCCTACATTATATATCAATATGTATCAATACAGTCTGCAAGGGATACAGTCCGTAAGCACACATGATTGTGCGTGCTGCTGGTCCACTAATATTACTAACCTTTAACAGTTAATTTTAATAATTTTCATTCATTACTAGTTTCTATGTAACTGTTTTTATATTGTTGTACTTTCTTTTTTATTCAAGAAAATGTTTTTAATTTATTTATCTTATTTTACTATTTTTTTTTAAAAAGTACCTTATCTTCACCATACCTGGTTGTCCAAATTAGGCATAATAGTGTGTTAATTCCACGACTGCAAATATCGGTTGATATCGGTATCGGTTGATATCGGTATCTGTAATTAAATAGTTGGACAATATCGGAATATCGGATATCGGCAAAAAGCCATTATCGGACATCCCTAATGCAAACCAATTGTTGCAGCAGCTGTTCGGGTGTCTGGTCTCAGACGATCATGGAAGCGTACCTGCTGGATGTGGAGGTCCTCGGCTGGTGTGGTTACACATGGTCTGCGGTTGTGAGGCCGGTTGAATGTACTGCCAAATTCTCTGAAAAAGCCTTTGGAGGCGGCTTATTGTATATAAATGAACTTTCAATTCACGGGCAACAGCTCTGGTGGACATTCCTGCATTCAGCATGCTAACTGCATGCCCCATCAAAACTTGCAACATCTGTGGCATTGTGCTGTGTGATACATTTTAGTCTGGCCTTTTATTTTGGCCAGCAAAAGACACCTGCGCAATAATCATATGCCACACCTGTGAGGTGGGATGGACTATCTTGGCAAAGAAGAAATAATCACTTACATAGATTTACACAGATTTCTGAACAATATTTGAGAGGAAAAGGTATTTTGTGTATATAGAAAGTTTAAGAACTTTGAGTTTAACTTATGAAAAATGGGAGCAAAAACAGAAGAGTTGCATTTATAATGTTATTCAGTGTATGTTTGATGTACCATAATATATTGTATAACAATAAAGCCTATAGTGCCATTTTTTGGTTCCCTTTCTTTAGAAAAGTATCAAAATATGTTTTGGTTCTAGTACCAGTAATGTAGTAGCATGGACAGTCATGACAAAGTGACATGTAATATTTAAGTATTTTGGTAATTCTAAGCATTGCCGGAACATTTTTTGGACACATTGATTTAACAGAGCGCATCACAAAGTTTGCTATTTATTTTAACAAGAACAACTAAAACTAATTATGGCAGACTTCATGAGAGCCAATGAAGACTACAAAACCCAAAACCAGTGAAGTTGGTATGTTGTGTAAAACGTAAATAAAAAACAGAATACAATGATTTGCAAATCTTTTTCAACTTATATTCAATTGAATAGACTGCAAAGACAAGATACTTAATGACACATTCAAACTGAGATTTTTTTTTTTTTTGCAAATAATCATTAACTTGGAATTTAATGGCAGCAACAAATTGCAAAAAAGTTGGCAAAGGAGCATTTTTACCACTGTGTTACATGGCCTTTCCTTTTAACAACATTCAGTAAACGTTTGGGAACTGAGGAGACCAATTTGTGAAGCTTTTCAGGTGGAATGATTTCCCATTCTTGCTTGATGTACAGCTTAAGTTGTTCAACATGTTTTACCATGAATTGATTTACGTGGACCCCGACTTAAACAAGTTGAAAAACTTATTCGAGTGTTACCATTTAGTGATCAATTATACGTAATATGTACTGTACTGTGCAATCTACTAATAAAAGTTTCAATCAATCAAAAAAAAACAGTCCTTGGTCTCCGTTTGTCGTATTTTACGCTTCATCATGCGCCACACACTTTCAATGGGAGACAGGTCTGGACTACAGGCAGGCCAGTCTAGTACCTTCACTCTTTTACTACAAAGCCACGCTGTTATAACACGTGCAGAATGTGGCTTGGCATTGTCTTGCTGAAATAAGCAGGGGCGTCCATGAAAAAGACTTTGCTTGGATGGCAACATATGTTGCTCCAAAACCTGTATGTACTTTTCAGCATTAATGGTGCTTTCACAGATGTGTAAGTTAGCCATGCCTTGGGATGTAATACACCCCCATACCATCACTGATGCTGGCTTTTGAACCTTGCGCCTATAACGTTATTTTCCTCTTTGGTTCAGAGGACACGACATCCACAGTTTCCAAAAACAATTTGAAATGTGGACTCGTCAGACCACAAAACACTTTTCCACTTCACATCAGTCCATCTTAGATGAGCTCGGGTCCAGCGAAGTCGGCAGCGTTTCTGGGTGTTGTTGATAAATGGCTTTCGCTTTGCATTGTAGAGTTTTTACTTGCACTTACAGATGTAGCGACAAACTGTAGTTACTGATAGTGGTTATCTGAAGTGTTCCAGAGCCCATATGGTGATATCCTTTACCCACTGATGTCGCTTTTTCATGCAGTACCGCCTGAGGGATCGAAGGTCATGGGCATTCAATGTGGGTTTTCCGCCTTTCCATTTACGTGCAGTGATTTCTCCAGATTCTCTGAACCTTTTGATGATATTGAGGACCGTAGATGGTAAAATCCCTAAATTCCTTGCAATAGCTGGTTGAGAAATGTTGTTCTTAAACTGTTCGACAATTTGCTCACGTATTTGTTCACAAAGTGGTGACCCTCGCCCCATCCTTGTTTGTGAATGACTGAGCATTTCATTGAAGCTGCTTTTATACCCAATCATGGCACCCGCCTGTTCCCAATTAGCCTGTTCATCTGTGGGAAGTTCCAAATAAGTGTTTGATGAGCATTCCTCAACTTTCTCAGACTTTTTTTGATACTTATGCCAGCTTTTTTGAAACATGTTGCAGGCATCAAATTCCAAATGAGCTAATATTTGCAAAAAATAACAAAAGTTTACCAGTTCAAACGTTAAGTATCTTGTCTTTGCAGTGCATTCAATTGAATATAGGTTGAAAAGGATTTGCGAATAATTGTATTCGATTTTTATTTACAATTTACACCACGTACCAACTTCACTTGTTTTGCGTTTTGTACTTTGGGAAAAATGATGATCCAGAACCTTATATATTTTAGCCTGAATGAGCTGTAAGTTTTAAAAGCTGGGTGCTAGACAGATCCAGCTATAGTGAAACACTAAGCGTCATGTAGCGGTAGTGCCAAGTGAATGACAAGAAATTACTATTATTTTTAAATTGTATTATGTTCATAGCTGCTCTCACTTGGATGCCGACTGATAATGTGTTTATCTTTCAGGACACTGTACTGTCCGTTTAGATGATGAATTCATCATAATCCTCACTCTGGTAAAACAAAACAAAAAAGTGGGAGAAGACAAATATATATTCGCTTCTTCCTAGCAATGTATTCAGGTCTAAATTTAATTTCAGAGTGACCAACTTCTCACCTTATGACCACACCCTTCGACCAATGTGAGACATGATTTATAAACCAGCACAAACTTTTACCAACTCAGAAGCGATGCAACAGCTTATCGGCTCAGTATGTCAATAGTTGCAGTCGCAAGGTACCTCTGTGATCAAGGCGCGGTGTTACTGTAAATAGTTTCTCTTATTTAGCTCTTAAAACAACAATATCCCTAATACTTGGTTACTATGCAGGTCACGATATGTAAATGGAGTATTGTTGAGGGTTTTTGGATGTTTATTACAGGGCTTTATTATAGGCAAACTAGATGACTCACATTGACTCGATTGTTAGCAGTCTACTACAAGCCCTATTTTACAATTTAGACTGCACAAAAAGAGAGAATGACATATATTTTTGTCTCACATATGGATTGTCACTGATCGTCAACATTCTAAAAAGTGCAGTTCCCCTTTAAAAAACTAAGAAATGCATTTTCTTTGTCATAACAAAAGTTATTATTATCTTATGGGAGATTCTCCGCACTGTGTATGGAGACACATAATTAGCAGTTAGCCAATTGTCAGCCGGGGAATTAAAAAGTGACGTTTGGGTTGTATGACAGCGATGGTGCTTGTGATCCCAATGTGCAGAAGACAGCGGGAGACAGCGTAGAGGTAACAATGCATTTAATGGACAAAAAAACAAAAACAAGACGAGTGCAGTAGGAGGTGCACTGCAGCATAGGGAAGGTTATGCAACTACTGAAGAACTAAAGCAGACTTCAAAGTAAACTAACAGAGGAGCAGCAAAACAGTTTACTTCTGAGAGGACGCATGAATACAAAACAGGATACAGGAAATGCAAACAAAATGAGGGTACCCGACAGTAACTAAAACACCAAACATGGGAAAACACGAACAAACTCAAAACAAGACCTGACCTGACTGACATTTCATGACAAAAATAAATAGTGTCAGCTAGAGGGGATCTGTGTTTGTGATCGAAATTAAAAGGCATTAATCTGCAATGGGACCAAGTACTTTTCACGAAAACCAGCCGATACAGATTGGTGGCTGATCAATCAGCACATCCCTACTTCATACTCAATATCATATTTGTACCTGTTCAGTGTCTCAGATAAAGTGGAGTTGGTGGACTAGACCCAGGACTTGGGCTGGACTAGGGGCCCAGGCTTGGACTGAATTATTTTACACAGCGTGTACCTGTTTCTCACCTTTTTTGTAAGGGGCGCCGGAAGTTGGCAGACTCGTCAGCGATCCTGTTCTGTCTCCCTGTAATGTTTGTGTCTGATCTTGAATGGGATTTTGCTGAAAATCTTAATTTCCCCTCAGGGATTAATAAAGTACTTCTGATTCTGATGATTCTGAGTCAGAGCATGATGCAAATCCTATGTAAAAATCTTGAAACCAGACTATGAACTTGGATCCAGAAGCGTAAACAAACCATTGCACAACCCCAACGATAATCAAATATGAAATTGCTACAATGAAAAGTTTGATATATGGTTCATACAAACTACTTGTACAGGGTTTTCAACAGTAATGGACCCTGATGGAAAAAGCCTGCCCTTGAAGATTGGACGAGAGGCTATAAAGACACTGGAAGGTGCTTTGGTGCAGTACACGAAACAGCCGTGATGCATTTTGTAATGTCACTTTTTACAAAATGCCTCATCTTATTGTCATTCAAATTGCCATTGGTTTGACTATGAATAACAGATTATCTCCATTGTTTATTTCTTCCTTGCAAGGGCACAGATTTTCAAGTTTTGTCACTGAGCAGAAATCTTTTTTTTTTTTTTTTTTTTGCTCTGCTGACATTTCGCAGTGCTGTTATGGTGTGCTTAGAGGTCACATTGAACTTAACTGTGTGAACTCATTGTATTTATTTTTTCACAGTAGCATAATGACAAAGACTACTTACTGCAGTTCAGTAGAATGTGTTTACTGAGTGGGACATTTGTTGAGGAAGGTCAATCCATTAAGTTTAGAAATTAATTCTCCAAAAATAAAACAACATTAAACTTTAAAGTTTAACCAGGGATTAAATTTAAGATTCGGTAATGAAATATTGCAGATGAGACTCTTTCAGAATCACAAAAAGTAATTTGTTGAAATCAAAGTCAGGGATGCAGGTCAGTGTATGTTTTGGTCATTGAATTTTATTTTCATAATGGGAATTGAACAACAAAAGAAAAATAAATATATTTTATTTTGGAAAAAAAAAAATATCAACATTGAAATAAAAACAAGGTGTTCTAAAGTAATGATTAGATCCAAAACAATGCTTTAAGTTTCATTTTATATTTCAAATAACAAAAATGTAAATCACTAGTCAGCAGAAACAAAAAAACTGACCAAACACAGATGCTTTTATCATATTCTGGAAGTTGCTATTTAATGACAGGACCGCGGATGGAAGGAAGAAGGAAGGTAAAAAAAAAAACAATGTAGTGTCACCGGAAAAAGATCTGAAAGACCAGATGGATGGATGCATGTTTTAATATAAAAATGCAGGACAATACACCACCTTAGTGTTTTTTTCCAAAAGGCCAGTCCAGCTTGTTTGGAGGAAGTATGAAGGAAGGCCTCCATGGTTCGATTTCAAATGTTCAAGACTTATGCAGATCCCAAATATTCAAAAACAGGTAAGAAAAAGTTATTTTGCGTAATAGGTTCCCTTTAAACTTCCATAAAAACACCTATAATGTTAGCACCATTTTCCAAATTGTCAAAGCCGATAATACATGTTAAATTGGCCCCACCATGGACTGGACTTTCGCTGATGTGTTGGACTTTCACAATATTATGTCAGACCCACTCGACATCCATTGCTTTCGGTCTCCCCTAGAGGGGGGAGGGGGGGGGGTACCCACATATGCGGCCCTCTCCAAGGTTTCTCATAGTCATTCACATTGACGTCCCACTGGGGTGAGTTTTCCTTGCCCGTATGTGGGCTCTGTACCGAGGATGTCGTTGTGGCTTGTACAGCCCTTTGAGACACTTGTGATTTAGGGCTATATAAATAAACATTGATTGATTGAAATTCAACAAAATGCCTACTCATTTAGATAAGCAGGACGAGAGACATATTCTGACTGGCTCAGAGGCGAGCAGTACAGTACAAGCTTCAGTTTATGTCTACAGTACCTCTCACCTTTCAGTGCGGCAGGAAGAGTACCCATTATCCCATTATAATCATTCCCATTATACAGGTGAAACTAAAAAAGGAGGACATTGTGTAAAAGTCTATTAATGTCAGCCATTCAACTTCAAATGTGAAACTATCATGTCATATTAACTTGTTACATGCAAAGTGAGATATGTCAAGCCTTTATTTATTATAATTTTGACAATTATGGCTTACAGTTTGCTCATTTTCTGAGATTTTCAATTCAAGATTAAAAAAAAACTGTAAGGCATCATTTCTAAAAAATATATCAAAAGAAGGCTTGAAACGTTTGAAGTTGCATGTTATGAACCTATGTCATTTATTAGTTTCACCTTGTACATCTAAACCAGGGGTCGGCAACCCGCGGCTCTAGAGCCGCATGCGGCTCTTTAGCGCCGCCCTGGAGCTTTTTCAAAAATGTATGAAAAATGGAAAAAGATGATGGGGAAAAAAAAACATTTTTTGTTTTAGTATGGTTACTGTAGGAGGACAAACATGACACAAACCTCCCTAATTGTTACAAATCACACTGTTTATATTAAACAGGCTTCACTGATTCAAGTATTTGGCGAGCGCCGTTTTGTCCTACTAATTTTGGCGGTCCTTAAACTCACCTTAGTTTGTTTACATGTGTAACTTTCTCAGACTTTCTAGGACGTGTTTTATGCCACTTCTTTTTCTGTCTCATTTTGTCCACCAATCCTTTAACGTTGTGCGTGAAGACACAAAGGTGAGTTTTGTTGATGTTATTGACTTGTGTGGAGTGCTAATCAGACATATTTGGTCACTGCATGACTGCAAGCTAATCGATGCTAACATGCTATTTAGGCTAGCTATATGTACATATTGCATCATTATGCCTCATTTGTAGCTATATTTGAGGTCATTTAGCTTCCTTTAAGTCCTCTTAATTCAATTTATATCTCATGACACACTATCTGTATGTAATATGGCTTCTAATTTGTTGCGGCTCCAGACAGATTTGTTTTTGTATTTTTGGTCCAATATGGCTCTTTCAACATTTTGGGTTGCCGACCCCTGATCTAAACAAACCTTTTGCACCATATTCAAATGTTTTGAGTTTCACCAGTATATTTTGTATGAAGACGACAAATATGCTTAAAAGTTTTTTTAAATAATGTTACTAAATTTTACATTCTTGTGTATTTTTTTTTCTTTTGTTAAATTCTAAAGAAGAATATTCATGTCTTATATATTTTTTCTGTGCTGCGTATGTGGCTCTTAAGACCTACTGTTGGCTTTGTAAGGTCATGTTACCTCTGAACTAAACAACATTGATGCTAATCCACTTTTTCGTTGTTGTTTTTTCCAAACAAGACAACCGATGAAGAACCAAATCGTTAGGCAGAATCGAAAGTGGACTCGGAACCAGTAACATCTTATCAATTTCCATCCATAATCATACTGGAAAAATATACCCTCATGTCAGACTAATGAAGTTTTTTCTGCAGTTGCATAGACAGATGCATGCTTAATGAACCTTCCAGAGATCATTTTAAAGGCAGTTGCCTGTCTCCTGCTATCTCATCCACCCTCCTGACACTATGCTGAATTTAAATTAAATCACTCATGTGTCATTGCTATGAAATGATATTATTTTTTGGAGTATGATACAATATATAATTTGTTTTAGGTTTAATTTTGAAGAAAAAGCTGTTTTGTCACAATAACGTTAATCCTTCACAAAACTTCTTGAAACAGTATTGGACATTGGTAGAGTCATAGGCTTCCATTAGACACAGTTAAGGTAGTGGTGTGTAACATCACCACCATAACTTGCCCAACAGCCCTTCTCTTCATTAAAAGTTTGTGAAGTGACGGCAAAAGGAATCTACAGTACTTGTGGAAGAATAATGAGCTTGATCGGAAGGTCAAGTTAAGTGAATCAGCACTATGCCTATTAATATAAAAAGCTGAGGAATTTACAGTTACAGTACCTTAAAGTTTTAAAAATATATAACACTGTACTGCACACAAATGTGTTGTATGTGATTAATGCAGAGCTCATTAGATAACAATGTACATTCGTTCACAATCATGTGAGACCAGAACATATGCCTTTTTTTTTTTTTTTGAGGGGGGGGGGATTTTAAAGATGATAAAAAATGCTTGAAAGATGTGGCTAATGAGAGTCACCGTTGTAGCCTTCAAAGCCATCTAAAGCAACTGGAAAACCCTCTATCAATGTTTTGTATATACACTGCAAGGCTATGTATATATATTGTAGTAACAGACATTTTTATAAACATGTGTACAATATTTAATGGTCATTTTAATCATTGACTGAACTAATTCTTCGGCGCATTTATTTCTGTTTCCATAGCGTTGCCAGATACTTGTGGCAACAACCCATTCCCGACACAAACACACGAATGTGTGCTGGACATTGGTAGAGTCATAGGCACAGTTAAGGTAGTGGTGTGTAACATTACCACCATAACTTGCCCAACAGCCCTTCTCTTCATTAAAAAATTCCAATCCGGCTTCAGAACTAACCACTCCACTGACACATGTCTTCTCTATCTGACCGACCACATCAAACATGAGGTGGACGCGGGCAAATATTGCGGCATGGTCATGCTGGACCTTCAGAAGGCCTTTGACACCGTTAACCACGCTATACTGTTGTATAAGCTCAGAGCAATCGGATTTAACAAAACCTCATGGAGCTGGATGCAATCTTACTTAGAGGGGAGGGAGCAGGTGGTAGAGGTGAACGGCACCATCTGTGCAACCTACTAATAAAAGTCACAATCAATCAAAAGTTTGTGAAGTGACGGCAAAAGGAATCTACAGTACTTGTCCAGGTACAGACCGTGGACTCATTCAAGTACCTCGGGGTGTGGGTGGACAATAAGCTGTACTGGACTGTTATCACGGACCACTTGTACAGGAAAGGACAGAGCAGGCTGTACTTCCCGAGGAGGCTGCGCTCCTTCAACATTTGTAAAAAACTCTTGTGGATGTACTACCAGTCTGTGGTTGCCAGTGTTCTGTACTTCATCGTAATGTGCTGGGGGGGGGAAGTACATCTAAGAAGGACAGCTCCAGACTGGAGAAACTGATCAGGCAGGCCGGTTCTACGATCGGAATAAAACTGGACTCACTGGCGACGGTGGCAGAGAAGAGGACTGTGGAAAAACTAGTGAGCATCCTGGATGATGCCAGTCACCCTCTGCATACCGTTATCAGTAGCCAGAGGAGCCTGTTCAGTGCTAGACTGCTTCATCCAAAGTGCAGGACTAATAGACTAAAAAACTCCTTTGTTCCACACGCCATTCGACTGTACAACTCCTCTCTGGGGGGCAGGGTGGTACTAGGATGACAGGGGATGCAAAACAATAACAGTGCAATACTTTTTCATAACATGGTCACTACTGCCTAGTTTCTCTTGTTATATTCTTATTTTACTGCTATATTTTTGTTCTCATTGTTGCTTTTTATTTTTATTCTTATTGTAATATTTTTCTATTTTGTTTCCATTTATTCCCCCATTATTTACATTTTACTTTTTAAATTTGATCTCAATTCTGTACACTGCTGCTGGAATTTTAATTTTCCTGAGGGAACTCTCCTAAAGGAATCAATAAAGTACTATCTATCTATCTATCTATCTATCTATCTATCTATCTATCTATCTATCTATCTATCTATCTATCTATCTATCTATCTATCTATCTATCCATCTATCTATCTATCTATCTATCTATCTATCTATCTAATAATGGAAGATTCGGTAAAAAACAACAAATACGACTATTTTTGGGATTCACAACTTTATCTTTTTGAATCTGAATTCATGGAGGATGAACTACTGCTTCTAGAAGCCAGCACAAAGGAAGAGTGAGATGTTGGAGCAGGCGGAAGCCAAGAGCGTGAGGTAAAAGTGACCCGAAGTTGCAAAATGTGGAACATGAAGCCATGCTATTTTGACATAAATGGACTGCTTACCCATAATTAACCGGAAAAAACGTCCCCAGGCCAGCTGGACCAAACAAAAGCCTGTCCATCGAGTGAGTCCCACTTTATATCGCTTATGATAAGCGCAGCACGTCATGCGTGTTATTACAACTACAGTGCATATCATGTCTGGCTAGCTGTGTACAACCAAAACATGAAATGTGGGCTAATACTTTACATATACTGTAATAAGATTGTTCATGTTTTTAATACCGTAGCATGCCGATATTTTACTACGTTAGAAAGATAATTCCTGCGTCTACTGTGGTGGCTTGGTGCTGCAGGGTATTCCGAGGTGCTGCGAGTCGGCCAGTTGTTGGGGTAGCGACATTGTGTGTCAGCATGTCTGTGATCTTCTTTTAATTATTTTATTTTTTTATTTATTTTTTTTATAAATAGATTTAATTATTAATTATTTTTTTTTCCTTTTTTTTAATTTTTTTTTTAATATATTGTATTAATATTATTATCATTATTATTATTATGTATTTATTTATTTTATTTATTTATTCCCCTACCTCAGGGGGGGGACTCGGCGGGGCGGTTGCTGGTTGTTCCATCTCCATCGTTGGGGTCCCTGCGGGTGGGGTGGGTGGTTCCTGTGGCCCCGTGCTGGGTGGTCCTGTGGCGGCCGGCTTGGGTGGGGTGGCCGTGGGGTGGCCGTGGGCTGGCCTCGCCGCGCTCTCCGGGGGTGGGGGGGGGGCTCGTGGGGGCCCTGTTGCCGGTGGGGCGGGGGCGGTCTTCCCGTCCGGTTGCGGGGGGTCTCCGGGCCCCGCCTTTCTGTCCGTGTGGGGTGTGGTCTCTCGCTGGCTTGGGGTCTGGCTGCCCCCTGCTTTTCTCGTGCCTTGTCCTCTGCCGGGTGCGTCTGTCTGCGGCCTGCTGCTGGCCCTTGTGGGCGGCACGGTGGGCCAGGCTCTGGGGTTCCTGTCGCTGTCCGGCTTGGCTGCGTGGGGGCGGTGGCCCCTGGTTCCCTGGGCACCACACCTACTGTTTGTGGGATGGGTTCTCGGGGAGGCTGGGGCCGTACTCTGGCTCCCGCACACACTGGGAGTCAAATGTATTGTACATGCAAATTCACATATACTCACACACATACATACAGACATACATAGGTACCTACGCTCCCACATACATATACAAATAAATACAGTACATATTTACACACTCAAAGTTCGTACATCCACACGCACATTCATTATACAAACATACTGTATACACATACTGTACATATACATTCACTGTAAAAACATACATATACACATACTGTACATATACACTCACTGTACAAACACACACATACACATTCTACACATACATTCACTGTACAAACACACACATACATATACTGTACATATACATTCACTGTACAAACACACATATACACATACTGTACATATACATTCACTGTTCAAACACACATATACACATACTGTACATATACATTCGCTGTACACACATATACACATACTGTACATATACATTCACTGTACAAGCACACATACACATACTGTACATATACAAGTACATATGCACACATACACTCATGCACATAATCACGTTTCATCAAACATATATTAACGTTGTTGCCCTAGGGTAAACTGGGTATAACACATGGCACACTGACAAAGCTTAACCTATTGTTACTATAACAATCTACAAGGTTAATGTAGGTTGCTTCTCTTTCTTCCCCTCCATTTTTCTGCATTCTTTCGTATCTCAAGTTATCATTACGTATATGTATTGTTGCATTTGAACAATTGTATTGTTGATAATAAAGGTAAAGTACTGGTATTGTTTATTATCAATAGCACTATTTCTATTGGTATTCATATTGCTCCATTTTTAGTGTAATAATGCTCATTGTCATTTCTGTATTTTTTTTTAAATTTTCGCTAACTGCTTATTTGCTATTACTTTTACCATCATATTTGTACATGTCGTATTTGCTGATGTTGCTCTGTTGTTGTTGTTGTGTTTGCTGTTGTTGTTTTTGTCTCTCTGTCTAATCCCCCTCTTGTCCCCACAATTCCCCCCTCTGTCTTCCTTTTTCTCTCTTTCTATCCCCTCCTGCTCCGGCCCGGCTGCACCAAATGATAATATAAATACATTTAATAAAGTCAAAATACAAGTAAGGCAACAAGAGAAGTATCCTACACTTCTCTTTTTTAAAGTAAATCTGAACAGCCGATATGGGCATCTACATCTGCTATATGATTTGCCCGAGAAGCTGGGCAGGACATTATAAAAAAAAAAGAAAAAAAAAAAAGAAAGATAATTCCTCAGTGTTCGTTCTTACAATAACAATGCCGCTACAGTTTGGTTATTATACAGTTTACGGAACGTAAATTAAGTATTGTTCCCGCCTTTCTGCCCGTGTGGGGTGTGGTCTCTCGCTGGCTTGGGGTCTGGCTGTCCCCTGCTTTTCTCGTGCCTTGTCCTCTGCCGGGTGCGTCTGTCTGCGGCCTGCTGCTGGCCCTTGTGGGCGGCGCGGTGGACCGGGCTCTGGGGTTCCTGTCACTGTCCGGCTTGGCTGAGTGGGGGCGGTGGTCCCTGGTTCCCTGGGCACCACACCTACTGTTTGTGGGTTAGGCTTTCGGGGAGGCTGGGGCCGTACTCTGGCTCCCACACACACTGGGAGTCAAATGTATTGTACACACAAATTCACATATACTCACATACATACATACACACATACATAGGTCATCATCATCGGCGGTCACTCGTGGTCGAGTATGACTGTCCTCCTTCCTGGTCCTTGTGGGTCTTCAGGTGGGCGTAGAGGCCGATTCTGGACCCGATTATTCTGGGGCAATGTGGACAAGGGAATGTAGTGGTGGTGGGCTTGGGTTGGGCCTGCTTGGTGGATGCTCTCTACTTTCTTAGTCTGCGCTTGTCTTGTGCAGCATGGCGGAGGTCGTCATTATATTGCGCGGCACCCTCACGGACAAGGTTTCTCCACATCGTCCTGTCTGTTGCCTTGACTTCCCAAGACTTAAGGTCTATGTGACATTTTGTCAGGTTTGCTTTGATGTTATCCTTGAATCTCTTCTTTTGACCTCCCGGGGCCCGTTTCCCTTCAACAAGCTGTGAATAAAGAACTTGTTTTGGGAGGCGAGAGTCAGGCTACATGGCCAGTCCATCTAAGTTGGTTTTGGGCAATCGTGGCAGTGATGGTGGGCAAGCCAGCCTCCTCCAGGACGCTGGTGTTGGTGCGTCGGTCCTCCCAGCTGATCCTGAGGATTTTTCTGAGACATCTATGATGGTAGGTCTCGAGTGCCTTTAAGTGCCTGCTGTAGGTGGTCCAGGCTTCTGACCCATACAGAAGGGTGGGGAGCACGACTGCTGTGTAGACCAGGATTTTGGTCTTTGCTTGGAGGTCACGGTTCTCGAAGACTCGCTTCCTCAGCCTCGAGAAGGCCCCACTGGCACAGCTGAGGCGGTGGTGAATTTCATCGTCAATGACAGCTTTAGATGACAGGAGGCTCCCGAGATATTGGAAGTGGTCCACATTTTCCAGTCGGATTTTGTCAATTGAGAGGTTTGGGGGCAGGACAGGCGCACTACAGTTTGGTGGTGATTGGTGGAGGATTTCGGTTTTCTTTATATTGATGGCAAGACCAAGCTGTTTGTATGCCTTCGCAAAAGCAGACAGAGTGCACTGTAGGTCCTCTTCTGAGAGGGCTACGAGGGCATTATCGTCTGCATACTGCAGCTCCATGATGGATATGGTGGTGGTTTGACCTTTAGCCCTGAAACGGTTGATGTTGAGGAGTTGACCGTCGGTTCTGTACATTATTTTGACTCCCTGGGGCAGATGTATGTTTGTGAGATGGAGGATAGCAGCAACAAAGATGGAAAATAGTGTTGGAGCGATGACACATCCCTGTTTTACACCTGTGTCTACCCTAAAGGGGTCCGTTTCATCTCCACTGCCACTGAGCACTGTGGCTGACATGTTATCATGCAGTAGTCTCAGTACCCGGATGTATTTGTCTGGGCAGCCAATCTTTGACAGAACCAGCCAAAGGGCCTGACGGTTAACCGAGTCGAAGGCTTTGGTGAGGTCTATGAAGGCCATGTATAATGATTGGTTTTGTTCCCGGCATTTTTCTTGCAGTTGTCGTGCGATGAAAATCATGTCTGTGGTGCCTCTGCTTGGGCGAAATCCACTCTGAGACTCAGGAAGCACGCTTTCTGACAGGGGGGTGAGTCTGTTGGCCAAAACCCGAGCGAGGGCTTTCCCTATGGTGGACAGGAGAGAGATGCCACGGTAATTCCCACAGTCTGCCTTGTCTCCTTTCTTAAATATGGAGACAATTAGGGCATCTCTGAGCTGTGCAGGGATTTCCTCTTCTTCCCATATTTTGAGAAGCAGGGCATGGATGTGCTTGGTAAGATCGGGTCCGCCTTTCTTCAGGACCTCTGCTGGAATGCCGTCGGGCCCAGCAGCCTTGTTGTTCCTCATCTTTCCAATGGCATCATGCAGCTCATCCAAGGTAGGTGGTTCTCCCATGCTTTCATCTGTGGGTTTTTGTGGGAGTTGGTCAAGAGCCTCCATCTCAGGTATAGTGTCCCTGTTTAAGAGGTCCTCATAGTGTTCTTTCCACCTGTTTGAAATTGCGTCCTTGTCCTTCAGCAGCAGCAGACCATCATTTGAGCGAAGGGGGGTTAGGCAGCGGTGGCTGGGACCATACACCACTCTTGTGGCATCGAAGAAGCCTCTCGTGTCTCCAGAGTCAGCAAGCTGCTCGATCTCCAGAGCCTTCTTTGTCCACCACTGGTTCTTCAGTTTCCTAACCTGTGTTTGGACAGCTGCCTTCGCTTTGGCGTGGGCTACTCTTTTCACTTTGCAGTGGATGTCGTTTTGCCAAGTGATGAAAGATTGCCGCTTGTTGTCAATTAGTTGCAGGATCTCAGTGTCGTTCTCATCAAACCAGTCTTGATGTTTTCGCTTTTTGAGACCAAGGATATTTTTGCAGGATTTCATTATGGCAGTCGAAAGTGTGCTCCAGTGTGTTTCCGTATTCTCTGGGTACTGTTTGGGCGATGCTGCGCTAAAGGCCTCCTGCAGCTGTTGTTGGTAGGTGGTGTCACTCAACAGCTCGATGTTAATTCTTGGCCGGCACTGTCTTTTATGCATCCGTCTTTTCCGCATTAAGGGGATGGACATGACGGTCCAGCAGTCGTCTGCACTGGTCATTGCTCTGGTGTTTAGGACGTTGCGACGGTCTTTAGAGCGGACAATGACATAGTCAATGAGATGCCACAGTTTGGAGCGAGGGTGCATCCATGATGTTTTGAACTTGGTTTTCTGACGGAAAAGTGTGTTGGTGATCACCAGGTTGTGCTCCGAGCACTTAGTTAGCAGTAGTGTGCCATTAGAGTTTGTATTTCCGACCCCTTCACTCCCCAGCATACCCCTCCATAGGTGGTGGTTTCATCCCACTCTGGCGTTGAAGTCTCCGAGCAGGATTAACTTGTCCTCCTTGGGGACTTCAGATAGAACTTTGTCCAGGTCAGCATAAAAGGCCTCCTTAACTTCATCCTGTGCATCAAGGGTTGGTGCATAGGCACTAACGACCGTGGCCATATGACTGCTAGCAAGCATAAGGCGTAAGGTCATTAGGCGCTCGTTGATGCCAACAGGAAGTTCATGGAGGTGGTTGATGAGGCAGTTCTTAATAGCAAAACCCACACCGTGGATTCGTGGCTCATTTGCAGGCTTTCCTTTCCAAAAGAAAGTATATCCGCCTTTTTCTTCCTTCAGCTGCCCTTCGTCGGCCAGTCGGGTCTCGGAGAGTGCTGCGATGTCGATCTGGAACTTCCTTAGCTCTCTGGAGATGATGGCAGTTCGCCTTTCAGGTCGATCGCTGGCTTGGTTGTCCGTGAGGGTTCGCACGTTCCAGGCTCCAATGTGTAGTTTTTGTTTTCTTTGTTTCTGACCGCGTGGTGGTGATCCCTCTGGATGCGGTATTCCAGACAGGATGTTGCGAGGCAGGCTATTTTTAGGGTACCTTTTCTAACCCCCTCCCCTACTGGGGTGAGCAGAGTGGATCCTGAATAGGGCTGCTCAGTCATGGGTGCAGCTGCCAAAAAGCTCTTCTGCCTCAGTCCATGAGCTTAACGACTGAATCTAACACCCACCGCCTGTGTGCCAGGTTGTGGCTAGGGACTGCCAGACTTCACTGTCCTGCCCCCGTTACCACTTCCCGGTCGCCAAAGGACTTTGAAGTATCCGGGATGTAAAATGGATGGGTTCCCATTCGGGAGGACACCTGCGCGTGACGTCTTTTAGCGTGGGGAGACTGATGCGCCTGCAGCCACCACACGGTCCTTGGCAGAGAGGGGCCTTGATCCAGTGGCATGGATCCATGACGACTAGAGACCACCCTCTGTTGCTGCCTTCATCCGCTTTCAGTGCCGTTGTGACATGCAGTGTCATCCTCCGCCACTTCCACCGTTGAGGTCTTATATCTATTTAACCCATAGATGGGGCAGTGGTCGGCGGACGTCAGGGCGTGTCCACCCACTGGTGGGCCTGCACGCCTCGCCTCTGGGGCCCACTGCTGCTCCGAGATCCCCTACAGTTTAGCCTGTGTCCGCAAAGACGCAGTTTACCGTGTGTGGCCACGAGGAGGCACCCCAGGGGTCTTGGTGGTGGAGAGGCTTTGTACCAGCAGGAGGAGACTTACGCACTCGGCTCCTCTTTTCACCCACCCAGGGGCTAGCTGGCGGCGATAGCTGTAAGCAGAGAGTAGCAAGCAGGGGCAGCATGCAGCATGCACTAACTACAAGCACTTCTGCCACAAATCTAATGCACTGACGCATCACACGCACCCTGTGCGCGAGCACTCACACACACATACATAGGTACCTACGCTCCCACATACATATACAAATACAGTACATATTTACACACTCAAAGTTCGTACATCAACACGCACATTCATTATACAAACATACACATACACATACTGTACATATACATTCACTGTACAAACATACATATACACATACTGTACATATACACTCACTGTACATATACACTCACTGTACAAACACGCATACTGTATACACATACTGTACATATACATTCACTGTACAAATACACACATACTATACATATACATTCAGGGTAAAAACACACATATACACATACTGTACATATACATTCACTGTACAAACACAGATATACACATACTGTACATATACAAGTACATATGCAAAAGAAAAAGCCTTGTGCAATCATGTTCACACATCTGAAAGCAGTTTAGCTCGTTACAGAAGCTACAAAACTGACCTTCCTTTGAGCAGATTGAGTTTCTGGAGCATCCAAGATGGCGCCAGTATGTGTTAAGGCTTGCCGTCTCTCGCTGTCAGCTTTGCTTGTTTTTGTGCTGTTCGCGTCTTTTGTTGTACCTGTCAACTCACTGTTTGTGTATGACCGCCAAACGCTGTTGGATCTTTGTCCCTCTCACACGGATATGATCAACTTCGACGTTAGTTTCACGACGTCCCAGTCAGCTTTCTCACCTGGCCGGATTCCTGCCTTGCTTTTTCGCCCTCTGGCTCTTCTCCCCCGGCGAAAGCGTCATCGGCGCCGCGGTAAACGTGGCGGCCAGCTGGTGAAAGTTAGGGCACTCCTGGCCCGGCTTTCCGTGGCTTCCCGAAGGAGGTATGGACCGGTACCTGGTTTCTTCCTGCACCCACGTTTGCTGGATCCCGCCGGGTCCTGGATTGTTCCTGTCGTCGGCCTGCAGGAGGAAGCTCCCCCGCCGCGCTCCTGCTGTCCCCGCCCCCGGAGGTGCGGAGTGAATTCCCGCCACCTGCGGGCTCTGTGTCGGGCCCCACCCGGATCAGCACCGGCCTTGGACGCGCCGGCCCCCGTTAAGTTCGGTCTTGTTAACGCAAGATCCTTGACAAACAAAACATTTATCCTGAAGGATTTATTCGTCTCCCGCGGACTGGACTTCCTCTGTGTGACGGAGACTTGGCTGAGAACTGGTGAGTTTGCTCCTCTAAATTAACTTTTATCACCGGAGTGCTCGTATTTTAATTCTCCGCGGCCGTCTGGCCGAAAAGGAGGAGGATTAGCAGTCGTTTTTAAAAATGACTTTAAATGCCGTCAGATCCGCCTGCAATCCTCCTTTTCAAGCTTCGAACTATGCATGTTTGAGCTGGGTCTTTCTGATGTCGTCCTGTGTGCTGTAGTTTATCGACCACCCAAGTACCACAAATACTTCATAAATGACTTTTCTGAATTTCTGGCCGAAATTCTGCCCAAATATGATCGTGTTCTTATTGTTGGTGACTTTAATATTCACATCTGCTGCCCAGACGAACCTCTATCCAGGAGCTTCCTGAATGTCATTGACTCTTTTAATTTTATACAGTCTGTGTCTGGTTCCACACATGAACGTGGGCATACACTAGACCTCGTATTGTCTCATGGTTTTAATGTTGACAATGTCGTTGTTGGTGATGCTGTGTTTTCTGATCACAGTCCTGTTATGTTTAATTTAAGTTTGGACCCTGATGTGAAACCACTTGCCGTGCGTCATGGGCGTGTTTTTAGGTCTGACACCGCAGCCACCTTCTCCCCTTTATTCACTGTCTCCATGCAGAGTATATCACACTCTGCAGACACTGAACAATTGATGTACTCTTTTCTTTCTACATGTTCTGAGGTTCTGGATAGTATAGCGCCCCTCAAAGCTATACGTCCAAAGCCAAAACAGGAGCCTTGGCTCAATGAAACCACACGCACAGCTCGGCGTGAGTGGCGAAGGGCAGAGCGCAAGTGGAAAGGGGATCACTTGGAGGTTTCTTTTCAAATTTTAAAAGAAAACTGTCAGAACTATCAAAGTGTGGTTAAAGCTGAGAAAACAAAATATCTGTCAGACTTAATTTTAAATAGTATCAGCAAGCCACGTGTTCTTTTTAATACTATTAGTTATGTTCTTAATCCGAATCCAGCCACTTTACTGGAGATGACAAGTGAAACTTGTGAAAAATGTCTCTCCTTTTTTAACGATAAGGTTGCTTTTATTCGGGCAAATCTTTCTCGCTCTCCATTGAGTTTTAATGTGGCCACTCAGTGCTCGGCTGTGTTTAGTCACTTTGAGCCTGTGTCCATGCCTGAGTTTACAGGAATAGTCCACAAACTGAAACCTTCGTCCTGTCCCACAGACCCAGTCCCCCCTCGCTTTTTTAAAGAAATCTGGGACACTATTGACTTGTCTGTTAGGGACATCATCAACAGCAGCTTGATTTCTGGCTGTGTCCCCTCTTTTTGTAAAAGAGCTGTTGTCGAGCCTTTGATAAAAAAAACAGGTCTAGATCCAACATGTTTGTCAAATTATCGGCCCATTTCCAAATTACCTTTTGTGTCAAAAATTCTGGAGAAATGTGTTTTAGCGCAACTGCAGCCTTTTTTAGATGAAAATAGCACTTTAGATCCATTTCAGTCTGGATACAAGGCTTTGCACAGTACTGAATCTGCACTTTTAAAGGTTTTTAATGACTTGCTTTTAATGTCTGATTCTTGTAGCTCTGCCATTTTAGTGCTTTTAGATCTTACAGCTGCCTTTGACACAGTCGACCACACAATTCTTTTAGACCGCCTGAGAGACTGTGTGGGTGTCAGGGGGACTGCATTAGAGTGGTTCAGATCCTACCTGTCAGAGAGGTCCTTCTCTGTCAGGCTGGGGGACGCCACCTCTTCTTCTGCTCCGCTTTACTGTGGTGTCCCCCAGGTATCCATTCTAGGCCCCATCCTGTTTTCCTTGTACATTCTCCCTCTTGGAGAGATTTTAAAGAAACATGGAGTGTCTTATCACTTTTATGCAGATGACTGCCAAATGTATATGCCAATTTCAAAAGGCCACGGCCCCCTGACACCCCTTCTCAACTGTCTATGTGATGTCAAGGCTTGGTTAGCCCAGAATTTTTTAATAATGAATGAGGGAAAAACGGAAATTTCAGTTTTTGGTCCGGCCCTAACTGACTTGGGACCATTGCAAAATGATGTGCGTCCCAAAGTCACCAGCCTTGGCGTCACTATAGACAGCGATTTTAAATTTGACAAACAAGTCAATGGCGTTTTAAAATCGTGTTTTTATCATCTTTGTCTTTTAGCAAAGGTAAAACCATTTTTATCTTTTAACCTTTTTGAACAAGTCGTGCATGCTTTTATTTCAAGTCGCCTGGACTACTGCAATGCACTTTATGCTGGAATTATCCAAAAAGCTCTCTCCCGGTTGCAGTTAGTCCAGAACGCGGCAGCACGACTTTTAACAGGGGCCAGGAAACGCCAGCATATAACCCCAATTCTTCGGAGTTTGCACTGGCTCCCTGTTCATTTTAGAATTGATTTTAAATCCTTGCTGTTTGTTTTTAAAGCTTTACATGGACTGGCACCTCAGTATATCTCGGACCTCATCCAAATTTACACACCTGCGCGCGCTCTGAGGTCCGAGAGCCAGCTCCAGCTCCAGCTCGTGCTGCCCAGGACGAGACTTAAAACCAGGGGAGACAGGGCCTTCTCTGTGGTCGGCCCTAAACTCTGGAACACTCTGCCCCTCCATGTTCAAACTGCTTCCACAGTGGAGTGTTTTAAGTCTCGTCTTAAGACCCACTTTTATTCTTTGGCTTTTAACACTACGTGAGTTGTGTGGTCTTCTGTCCTCTGTTGTCCTGTGTGGTTAGGGTTAGGGTTATAAATTTTGATGTCTATTTTACTGTTTTAATTGGTTTTACCCTTTAAAATCGTTTTTAATCATATTTATTTTTATATTGTCTCTGTATTGGTTTTCTATTCATTTATTCTTTGTTTTTATTCAGTCATTGGTGTAGCATAATATTGTTTTTAATATTATTTTTAATATCGTTTTTAATATTGTTTTTAATATTGTTTTTAATATTGTTTTTAATATTGTTTTTAACATGGCTGTGCAGCACTTTGGAAACATTCTTGTTGTGTAAATGTGCTATATAAATAAAGTGGATTGGATTGGATTGATATGCACACATACACTCATGCACATAATCACGTTTCATCAAACATATATTAATGTTGTTGCCCTAGAGTAAACTGGGTATAACACATGGCACTCTGACAAAGCTTAACCTATAGTTACTATAACAATCTACAAGGTTAATGTAGGTTGCTTCTCTTTCTTCCCCCCCCCATTTGTCTGCATTCTTTCGTATCTCAAGTTATCATTACATATATGTATTGTTGCATTTGAACAACTGTATTTTGATAATAAAGGTAAAGTATTGGTATTGTTTATTATCAATAGCGCTATTTCTATTGGTATTTGTATTGCCCCATTTTTAGTGTAATAATGCTCATTGTCATTTCTGTATTATTTTTTATTTTCGCTAACTGCTTATTTGCTATTACTTTTACCATCATATTTGTACATGTCGTATTTGCTGATGTTGCTCTATTGTTGTTGTTGTTGTTGTTGTGTTTGCTGTTGTTGTTTTAGTCTCTCTGTCTAATCCCCCTCTTGTCCCCACAATTCCCCCCTCTGTCTTCCGTTTTCTCTCTTTCTATAAAAAAAAAAAAAAAAGGATTGTTCATGGTTTTTGGAATGCATTTTAAAGTGATTTAAATGTAGAATTGATTGCTCCCATTAGCTGCATTGCTAGCCACCAAGAACAAGCCAATTTTTACATGTTAGAAAGCGGGGGGGGGAAATTGTCTTCTTGTCTTTCATAATGATTGTGAAAGATAGGCAAAATTCCCCATAAAGTGCAGTTCCCCTTTAAGCTTTAAAATTGCGCCCCAATGCATACGGACATCGATCGAGTCTTGGTATGTCATCAACCTTCGCCGTTCACACGCGATGTTCGGCTTTGCTTGTGCTCTTTTTATTTTCTTTCGCCTGTCTTTATTAAAAGAAGATCTTTAAGGTGACAACGTTTTTGGCAAAATTGGCAAGTGCTGGGGCATCAGCTTGCGATATGTAAAATGTGTTTCATTGCGTATTTGTGTTTGTAGCCAATGTTTATGTGCAGTAGCAAATGTTTGAAGTCTGATTAAACCGCCTGTGTCATTATTATAAAAATCATTAAATACTTTTCTGGGTGTCTGGTCGGCCATCTTCCTCCTCGCACTCGATGGTGTGGGGAGGTCGGCAAGCTTGCTGTGCTTCGAGGGAGGTACTTGGCTCTTCCCCCCTACCTGGTGGACAATTCAAATGCCTCTTGAGTGAACACGCAAAACCAAGGAGTGAGTGCAAAAACCAAGGCACAGGAGGGGTATTTGAATTGAGCCAAGGTGTAGCAACCATATTGACTTAAGACTTGGCCCTAAATTTTGTTTTATTATTATATTATATTATATATATTATTATAAGTTAGATAATTAACAGTAGGTCTGGGTATCAAGTCCTACTTCCAAAAATGTTTTGATTTCGATTGGTAAGGTTCTAAATTCATTCATCACAATTTGATTCTGCACTTAAATAATGAAAATAAAATATAATTTTTCTCTTCTGCTTGAACAAGTATTAAGCGCACATTTGGACAGTTTTATACTGAACTCTTAACAAGACTGACTCAAGTCACAAAAGACCAATTATATATATATTTATTCATTTTGTTTGTATTTTTAATTATTTATTAATATCTAAATATCCATCCATCCATCCATTTTCTACCGCTTGTCTTGTTCGGGGCCGCGGGGTGCTGGAGCCTATCTCAGCTGCATTCGGGCGGAAGGCGGGGTGCACCCTGGACAAGTCGCCACCTCATCACATGGCCAACACAGATAGACGGACAACATTCACACTCACATTCACACACTAGGGCAATTATCGCAAAGTGCAATTATGAAAACAGAAATGAAATGCAAGCACAACCTACTCAGTGGCCTAGTGGCTAGAGTGTCCGCCCTGAGATCGGTAGGTTGTGAGTTCAAACCCCGGCCGGGTCATACCAAAGACTATAAAAATGGGACCCATTACCTCCCTGCTTGGCACTCAGCATCAAGGGTTGGAATTGGGGGTTAAATCACCAAAATTGATTCCCGGGCGCGGCTACGCTGCTGCCCACTGCTCCCCTCACCTCCCAGGGGGTGATCAAGGGGATGGGTCAAATTTCACCACACCTAGTGTGTGTGTGACAATCATTGGTACTTTAACTTTAACTTAACTTTAACTTGTACTGCAACATTGTATGATGACAAATTGCATTGCGATGTTTTTTAAAATGCTAAATAATTTTTCACAGTATATATACTGTATATGCAAGCAATTTTTCTGAAACACATATTATGTTAGCACAGCCTCGAGGGATGAAACACTCAGCTTTTTTTATTGTGAAGGCCGCATGTGTGCTCTTGGTTTTTTTTAAAGCATTTGATGAAAGGTTGTTTTTTTTTTCCTTTTGATGATGTAAAAATTAAGGTATGTGCAAAGTTACAGCTACCGCTGTTTAAAGACCCCACAACATCTCAAATCTGGCCCTTTTCCACCAAAAGTTGACGAATGTATTAGCTCAGAATACACAGAACCTGATCTACCACGATCCCAAATACTGCTCTAAACAGGTGCGGGTGATCTACTTAGAATGTGTGCATGTGCAAGCGCAAAAGTGGTTTTGACCGTCTTAACTAAAGTGATCTTTTTTTGTGTACCACTGGTTGTCACCATGGAGACAGTCATTTACTGCACAAGTATGTGCCCCAGCCTGTGGTGTTAGCTACAGAATATATATATATATATATATATATATATATATATATATATATATATATATATATATATATATATACACCATTAAAAACAGCCAACAAAACAATGGAATGAATCCATTGATATCATGTTGGTGCCTGTTAACTCCAATTATCCTGTTAAATTATCCGGCTGCTATAAAATGGCATTGCTGAGTAGACAAAAAGTTCAAATATGTTGACGTGGACAAAATATTCTCTCTTCTTCATCTATCATTGTCGCAGTTGCATCCTCACAATGCCCGGGGTGCAATCATTTGTGCATGACTGTGCCAGTTTGCACATACCTTCCAAACATGTTAAATATAGATGAAAAACAGCTGTCGCAAAATAGTTTCAGGTTTGATAAATCACAATGTGAGGTTTAAAAGATTATTTTTGCATTTTCCCTTCTTTTTGGGGGCGTTCTGATAATCAGCAAACAGTATATTCTGCTTATGCGAGTAGACAAGCGGTAGAATGGATGGATGGATGGATGCATTAAGGCAGACACTCTAAATTGATTATGCTTGATATTTTGATATTTAAGAGACAGATCTCTCTGAGCATAAGTTTTTTATGATTTGCTTGCGCTCTCAAGTTTGCGTATTTTCTACTACACAAAAACCCTTTTATAAAAAATATAAACACAACACTTTTGTTATTGCTCCCATGTTTCATGAGTTGAACTCAAAGATTTAAGACTTTTACTATATACTGTACACAAAAGACCTATTCCTCTCAAATATTGTTCACAAATCTGTCTATATATGTTTTAGTGAGCACTTCTTCTTTGCCAAGATAACCCATCCCACCTCACAAGTGTGGCATATCAAGATGCTGATTAAACATCATGATTATTGCACAGGTGTGCCTTAGGCTGCCCACAATAAAAGCCCACTCTGAAATGTGCAGTTTTGTTTTATTGGAGGTCTGGGGTGGGGTCAGAAAAGCAGTCAGTAATTG
The DNA here is from genome assembly GCF_033978785.1 of Entelurus aequoreus. NCBI lineage: Eukaryota > Metazoa > Chordata > Actinopteri > Syngnathiformes > Syngnathidae > Entelurus > Entelurus aequoreus. Next base: position 65,948,690 of record NC_084734.1, on the reverse strand, counting down.
GTGTGGCCACCATTTGCCTCACGCAGTGCAACACATCTCCTTCACATACAGTTGATCAGATTTTCGATTGTGGCCTGTGGAATGTTGGTCCACTCCTCTTCAATAGCTGTGCCAAGTTGCTAGATATTGGCAAGAAGTGGAACGCGCTGTTGTATACGCCGATCCAAAGCATCCCAAACATGCTCAATGGGTGACATGTCCGGTGAGTATATTGACAATACAAGAACTGAAATGTTTTCAGCTTCCAGGAATAGTGTAAAGATCCTTGCAACATGGGGCCGTGCATAGTGATGCTGCAACATGAGGTTATGGTCTCGGATGAATGGCACAACAATGGGCCTCACGATCTAATCACAGTATCTCATGCCATTCATAATGATTGTAAACGACGGACAACATTTTTTTTTTAAGTGCAGTTTTGGCTAAGGGAGTGACCAATGGAGCATGGGTTCCAATCAGAGGGTGCAAGGTTATTGTGTATGAGTGTACATATTTATGTACTGGTCGTATGTAATATGTATCTGTTCACATGCATGTGATGGTACATTTACACATTCTCGCCTTCATGCGTATTGTGAGTATGGTCTTTTAACAATGCTATATTTTGTGTTTCATGTCGATTGCAGCTGATATAGGTTTCAGCACCCCCCGCAACCCCAAAAGGGATAAGCGGTAGAAAATGAATGGATGGATGTTCTTTCAGTGTTTTGATGTTCAGGGAAATTAGCCTCTGGCTAGAATCTGCTGTTTATATGTAATTCTCCTCCATAGTAACAAAAAAGTAATATGTTGATTATACTTGACTATACTGCCCTATTTTCATGCAGACCGACATTAGTCAACACTCAAAAATAATTTTGTACGCATCAGTGGGACAGAAAACCCCTCACTCATTCATGTCTTTTAAAAAAAAATCTGTTTACTTAGTTTTGATGATGAAGACTGCAGGTAGTCAGAGACCAGCTGCTTGTGTGCTTTAGTACCGGCAATTGAAAGTGTGTACCTGATCATCTCTAAGATGTTCGCAGACATTGTGTGATTAAATCCATCCAAACTATCACTAATTGTGTTGATGGAAAACAAACCATCTGAGGAAAGTAACATTTTAAGCTGTATTTCATAATTATGTTATATAAAGTAACCAATAAAAAGTTTGGGATACAAAAGTTGCGAATGGAGCACTGAGAGAGCAGATCAAACATACTCTATTTGTTGATTGAATATGTCCAAGCAAATGTCATGAACATTCATTCATACCATTAGGGAGCCACTTTGGAAACCCAAGGTAAGAATATGCATATTTTCATTTGTATTATGTTCTTATATACTGATGTAAACATTGTAGCAAAGTCCACACTGTGGAATAATTCAGAGCCTACACCTAAGAAACAGCTTTAGGGTATGCCAGCGATATTGTGTTTGCGTGTTTAGTCTAGCTACACATCCTCAAAGGTTACAATCATGAATTGGTGATGAATTTGAGCAATATAAAAATGACATGTCATCTGGGCTTGCAATTTTCAACACTATTTCCCAAGTTAGCAAACTGTCTGTGTTACATACCGTAGTAACCATGAAGTGTGGAGCACGGACAGCATTTCAGTGGCGTGCGGTGAGGTTAATGTCTGATGAGGCACGACTGCATCATCACAGTCAGATTTACAAACACTTGAACCTGCAGTGCAGGTGTACCTAATGTTGTGTCCCTGCGGTCGTTAGCGGCTCCTGCAGCGCGAGCATTGTTGTTTTTGCACTTTTTGGCTTCTTGTTATGTGACTTTTTTTGGGTGGGTTCGGTCTTGCACGGGGAGGGTTTGGGTGTGGGCTTTGGTTGGTGTGGCGCTCCCGTCGGGCGGTGCATTCCGCAGCGGAGATGCTTGGCACCAGGAGGCGGGGTTATGAGACGAGCCTCACACAGTGTGTCTTCGCAGCAGAGTTTTATGAATGCTCAGCACTAAAAATACGTTACACACATACAGTTGTTGACAAAATACACTGTACATTATATACCTCAGCTAAATAACTATGGGAATGTATAATATAATTCATATAGCAATACGGTGTCACTGCACAGCAGGCCAGCAGTTAGCCGAGTCATTGCGCACAATCCATGTTGAGGCACAACGCAGTGACGTGCCTCAACTGGCTGCTGATCACCGCACTGTCTCTTCTCAGTATTTGAACGGCAAATGTGAAAATAAAAATAAAAATAATCTAAAACTGGTGAAGTTAAATGGAAAATAACTTTAGTATAATCACTGGATACATATAACAATTAATTTTTTTTTTTTTTCTTTTTACTTTTTTTTTTCTTTTCATGATGGCAGGTGAGGCCGTGCCTCCCCTGCCTCTAGTGACGGCACGCCACTGCAGCATTTAATACGTATAATTGATGTCTTATTCTAAGATTACAGTTGACGCTTCCTGACAAAGTTTGACACACTGTTTGCATCACTACTTCTACAGCTAATTTTAACAGGCTAGCTGCTATTAGCCACATGCTAACTCGCTATCTAGCGCTTAGTAAGTCAAAACTTTATTCATTTTTCAGCTAGGAAGCTAGCTTACTACAGAGACAAAACTATTATGATACCTAATTGAATTGTGCTCTTATACTATTTTCACCAAGAAACCACTACTTATAATAGCGTTAACTAATGGTAGAACCGCGAAAAATGGTCTGCGATTCAAAAGATGATTTCAACGAGAGCCCCCAAACAAAAACATTCATAACGAGCAATATGTTTAAACAAAAACACTTCTGATACTTTTCGCCGTCTGTGATGTCGACTCGCTCACTCGGCCTCTGCAGTTCCGCATTGTTAACTGCAGTAATGTCACACATTGACTGGTAAATTTTGAATCCCGGCGCACTGGTCTGTGGAGTCCGCCCATAAACAGGCCCTAACCAATCATTTGGACTGTCAATCTGAGAGTGCCAGCCACAACTGGTCCACATTCGCTGAGCGTGACTTCTATACCGATCAGATGATACAAAAACGGATCCGGCTCAGTACGAACTGGGCTAGACCAAAGGCAGCAATCAAAAATGAAGCTTTTATCATTTGCACAATGTTGACATCCATAGTTATATTTTGGAAAATATGGGGGAAAACACACTACTTGTAAACGGCGTGTGTAACAGCAACAAACATGACAGCTTAAATGTGAAGTTAAATCATGAAAACGATGCAAATTTATCCGGGAGAGTCTTGATACCAATTTCCTTGATGCAGCCACACACAAAGAAGTTGTAAACCTCCTCGCTTTTCCATAATTAGATTTTTTGCTCGTATTTTCTTTTTTCAGGAAGATTTAAAGGGGAACTGCACTTTTTGGGAAATTTTGCCTATCGTTCACAATCATTATAAGAGACAAGAACACACGTCTCTTTTTTTTTTAGAATTTTAAAGATGATAAAAAACACTTAAAAGATGCAGCTAATGGGAGTCACCTTCAAAGCCCTCTAAAACAACATAAAAACTCTCCAGCAACGTTGTATATATATACTGCAAGTCGATATACAGTATAATGTAGTAAAAGACACATTCATAACAATATTTAATATGTACAATATTTACTATATTTTCATCATTTTAATCATTGCCGAAACTGACTTCTTCAGCGCATTTATTTCCATTTCGGTAGCAACGTCCATCAACAACTTGTGTTTCAACTTCCGGATTCAAATACGAGTGTGTTATAATCATGGCAGACTTGGTAATAGACAACAAAGATGACTATTTTTGGACAAATGAGGATTTACAACTCTATCTTTTTGAAGCTGAATGAACGAAAGGTGAACTACCGTATTTTCCGCACTATAAGGCGCACCTAAAAACCTCCAATTTTGTCAAAAGCTGACAGTGCGCCTTATATATGGACAAATATTGAGCCACAACAAACTTCATTTTCATAAAGTTTAGGTCTCGCAACTATGGTAAACAGCCGCCATCTTTTTTCCCCCGTAGAAGAAGAAGCCCGCGGTGCATGCTGGGTAGTGTAGTTGTTATATTCCCTAGCCTAGCTCATAACATCACATTAAGAGACACGCTTACGCGCTTAATTCAATACTCGCCATCATTCCGGGTAAATTGACAAAAGAACTCCAGCCGTTAGATATTGGTGTCAACAGGGCATTCGAAGCTAGACTGCTAACTGCGAGGGGAACAGTGACAGAAGGCGAACACACGTTCACCAAAACGGAGACAGCGCCGGACGACATACGCCACTATCTGCCAGTGGATGGTAAATGCCTGGGCTGATTCAAACTCAACTGTGGTTCGAGCTTTCAGGAAGGCAGGAATTGTCACTGAACTGCTAAACAGCAGCGACACTCACTCCATTAATGACGACTTCGACGAAACGGAGCCGGCCATTTTGGATGCCGTATTAGCCCAACTGTTTCATTCGGACACTGAAGAAGAATCATTTGAGGGATTCGTGGATGAGGAATAACTTCATAAAGTGAGCTTTACATGTTTATTTTGTTTGTGTTGTGTGACATTAACGTTTGAGCAACGTTGAGTTATTGATATATTGTTATTGCTCTGCACTATTTCGATTGTTACTATATTGTGATAGCGCTAACGTTTGATTTACGTAACACGAGTAAATCAGCTGTTTATTCATTTTGGGAGTGAACAGAGTTGTCAGAACGCTGGTTTGTAATCTATTAATAAAGTTTGACTGACCTATCTGACTGTTTTGTTGACATAGGTGTGCCTTATAATCCAGTGCGCCTTATATATGAACAAAATTTTAAAATTTGCCATTCATTGAAGGTGCGCCTTATAATCCGGTGCGCTTTTTAATGCGGAAAATACGGTACTGTTAATAGAAGCCAGCACAAAGAAGAGGGTGAAACTTTAAAGCAGACGGAAGCCAAGAGAATGATGTCAGAATTTGGAGACAAGCTATTTCGACATAAATGGAATGCTGACCCCAAATCACCTGGAAAAAATGTCCCCGGCCAGTTGGACCAAACACGCAACTGTCCATTGAGTGAGTTACACTTTAATATTGATCATGATACACGCAGCACGTCATGTGTGTTATTAGAACTCCAGTACATACGCTGTCTGGCTAGCTGTGTACAACCAAAGCATGAAATATGGGCTAATACTTTACATATACTGTAATATGATTGTTCATGTTTTTCAGTCAGTACAGATTGTTGTCCTGTCGCAGTGTTGTGCATGACAAATTCAAACGTGTTTCGTGCGGACGAAGAAGCTTGCTTATCTCTTGCCATAGTTTGTGGTTTTCACTTCCAGGAAGAAGTCACGTGTCACAACACCAGCTATAAGGTGGTACATTAGTGTGTAGATTTACAAAAATAAGTTTATGTGTAGAGTCATGTGTGAAGTGATTTCTATTTATATAGTGCTTTTCTCTAGTGACTCAAAGCGCTTTACATAGTGAAAACCCAATATCTAAGTTACATTTAAACCAGTGTGGGTGGCACTGAGAGCAGGTGGGTAAAGTGTCTTGCCCAAGGACACAACGGCAGTAACTAGGATGGCGGAAGCGGGGATCGAACCTGCAACCCTCAGGTTGATGGCACGGCCACTCTACCAACCGAGCTATACTATATAGTAGTATATATATTATAAATATAATATATATATATACTATATAATAGTACATATATAATATATATATAAATTATATAATATAATTTGCAAAATATGAATTTTGCAAATTGAGACAGGTGAACAGGTCCCGCATTGCCCTAATTTGGGGAAAATGTATACATTATTAACAACAGAAGAGAAGGTGCTTTAAGTATTTGAAGTTCAGGGGTTGCAGAAACCGTAAATTATTGTGGACTAATAATGCCTCGTATTGTGATGTTAAATGTGCACTTTTACATTTTGGTTCCATGTATAATCAACATTCCTCCCTCAGGCACGTTTAGTTCCTCTTTTAGTATTTCAGCACTATTGATGTATTCCAATGGTGTAGAAGTGCTGGGTCATCTGAGCCATTCCTCCAAGATTAGGGTTACAAAGAGGAATATAAAAGAAAATGGGTTTGAAAACTCTCACAAGTTCCTATCGTTGTACCTTCCCTTTATCTGTTTAGGAGTATACCAAAAAATAGCAATGGGCACACAAAAATGTCAGATTTGCTGGGGTGTTGCGATAGTTGAAGGCAGCACAAGGTGTTCTGTGTCTGGATAAGTCTTCCTTTTTTATTTGAGTACAGAATGTGCCTGCCTATTTCTCGAGGAAAATGAACATAGCTGTATTAAGTATCTCTGAAATATATTTGAGCTTCTTTGATTTGTTACCATTGTTGGATGACCTTTATCAATGAGAGCTGCATGTTTTAGTTATCTTTCAAATATCATCAACATACTCAGATATTTAGGTTGGTATGCAAATTTAAAGTTAAAGTACCACTGATTGTCACACACATACACACTAGGTGTGGTGAAATGTGTCCTCTGCATTTGACCCATCCCCTTGTTCCACCTCCTGGGATGTGAGGGTAGCAGTGAGCAGCAGCGGTGGCCGCACTCGGGAATCATTTTGGTGATTCAACCCCCAATTCCAACCCTTGATGCTGAGTGCCAAGCATGGAGGTAATGGGTCCCATTGTTATAGTCTTTGGTGTGACTCGGCCGGGGTTTGAACTCACGACCTACCGATCTCAGGGTGGACACTCTAACCACAAAGCCTTGTAACCGATGTGTGAGACGATAGTTTCAAGAAGATGCATAAAGAACTGTTGGAAAACGTTTTAAACAACAATATCATACAAGTTTAACAGACTGTATGAGCAAAATAAAAAGGACAGTAATACATAACAAGAATAAATTGACAGAAAAATTAAAATAGGAAGAGTAGGCAAATGAATGTACAATATTTGAGATAACACATAAAGGTGAAATACAAACTGCAAGAGACTTAACCCTGAGGATCAACCAAAGAAAAATGATGGCGTTGGTGTTTTATTCAACATTGGCTCATGGCCACAGTTATATAAATGAAACATTTGAAATGATTTAATATTTAATATATATTTTTATGTTTTTTATTTTTTTTAAATAACTGCGTAGTGCTCAATTTTCCAGACATTCCTTCCCAAAACGTTGGTACCAACATTAATACAAAGCAACGCTGGACATGAACAGAATGGATATGAGCTGAAGTAAACAGGAAGGAAAGGTTCAAGGCTAGAACGTCAATCAAAAATGTGTCAATCTAATGAAAATATTGTGTGTCATTTATCAAAAGCTTGTATACAGCACCCGTAGATTACCTCTGTGGAGTGGAAAATTACAAGATTACAACAAGGTTTACCATTTTTAAAATCATTATGAACATCATCATGTTTTAGTTATTATTACTATTTTGTTATTAGATCAGAGCAGAGGCCTGATGCAAGATTTATTTTTATACAGGTTATGTTAAAGACTCAGCTACAGATTTGGAATACTATAAAGTCTGTTATCTTTTTAGCCAGTTACATCTCTATTATAACTTATAAAGTAGCGCTATCGTGCTCAGGAGCAAGTTATGTTCGAGGATAAGCACCACCTACAGTACCGAGATCAGAGATGACAAAAGCACCGCCTACTGTCCAAGCGGTTGTTTCCGACGACACCGTTCAATGACTGAGGAAATTGGCACAGATAGTGAAAGTTAAAAGCAGCTATTTTCCAGCATTGGGCAAAACTCTTTAGATTTTTATGATGAAAACTTTCAATCAATCAATCAATCAAAGTTTACTTATATAGCCCTTAATCACAAACGTCTCAAAGGGATGCACAAGCCACAACGACATCCTTGGCACAGATCCCACATCAGGGCAAGACAAAACTCAACCCAATGGGAACAACAAGAACCTTGAAAGGGACCGCAGATGTAGGGATCCCCACCTGGGTGACCGGTGCAATGGATGTCTAGTAGATACAGTTCATAATGTGAGAGTCTAGTCCATAGTGGATTAGATCAGAAGTGCCCAAATTTGTGGACCAAATTTGGCCCCCCAAAGCATTTTGTTTTGCCCGCCAAAAAGGTGCCTGACACCAACCCAGGTTGCAATTTGGATAAGTAAAACAACACCAAAAAGTATTAATTACACCATGAAAACAAAGTAGTAATTAATTGCAGTTCATGTGTACAGTATATTTGTTCATTCATTATGTTCCAGTAATTTCATGAAACTTCAACCTTTTTTTCCTTTATCAAGTTCAATAGCTTCATAGTATTCGTACTTGATCAAATGTATTGTGTTAGCAGAGTGATGAAAACTGTTCATTGTTAATGTTTGTGATTGGTCATCTGCTTCTAACCCCACCCCTTTTATGTGAAGGTGCTCGTGACAAGACAGGACGATCCCCGACAATGAATAAGCAAGTTTTTATCCGGCTTCGTAGTACCGTTGATTCCACATATTGGTTGAGACAGAAAACAAACAAAAGACCCTGGATAAGTTCAACTTGATTCGTAGGTCAGGCCTTATAACAAATTCATATTTTAACTGTTTTCTGTGTTCTCTGCTGCTGTACCTTAAATTACAAAATATTTACTTTTGAAAATAAACCAGGAGGACATTATCTGCTATTGTCCGACAGTAATGGTTGGCTTGGTAGGTGTCTGGTCTCTATTGAGTGTTCTTGGCAATAACTAATTTTAAAGTTGTCATTATAAAAGCATTCTCCTTCTGGTGAGTTGACGCTTATTGTGATCAGGGATTAAAGTGGTGGTGGTTTTTTTTGTTTTGTTTTTAACGATGAGTTACAATTACCACCCTTTAAAAAAAAGTGTTATAGTCTGTGTGACTCAAGACATAATGTCATGGGGCTTGAAATTAGGGATCAGGGGCGTCACTAGGTTTTAAGAACAGGGAGGGCTGAGCCCCTAGGATGCGAGCGTGGGAAGTTCGAGATCCAAAAATGTTTGCACTTGCAAGCAATGTTCCCTCTAATTTTTCATGTGTGTGAGAAAACACAACAACTCCCCGAGCATTCAGTGGAGTACATTTGAGCACCATCAGACATGCACACTGTGGCCACATCAGACCAAACTTGTCCCAAACCTGACATAATGACAAGTTAAATGTTTTATTATTATAGTCAAATGACAGAGTCATTTTCATTAGATTATTTTCTAAAATCAGTGATTTGGCCTGCTTACAATGAAAATAACAAAAACAGCTTGTTTTCCATGAGCTGTGTAGTAGTATTGTATGTCTGGGTGGGTTTCCTGCTATGGAAATAATTTGTACCCTTTTCATACATCACATTTCGTTCCCCTTAAAACATTCACATGTTGCACAATGATATGTAAGCGTTGGATAAAGTGTACATTCCTGTAACTTTCTGTCTGTAAAATACATATTTTTATTACCATTTATATAATCTAGTAACCACATTAATATCCATAATTTAACATTGTTAATAAATGACAGTAGAATAAGCACACATCTGTTTGGGGATTCATAGTGTAACGACCTGGCATTTACAGTTTATGTGTGGTGTTGGAGTTGTCCGACTTTTTGTGTGGTCATAAACACATCAGTGGCTAGGTGCCATGAGTGTGTGTGTCGGCGCAAGTGAAAGCGAGCGAGTGGCTGCTGTTGATATGACAGATGACAACGAGTTGGTTTTGGCCTGGTTTGTACAGCAGAACATGACCAGCTTTGCGAGATATAACTTTTTTACTAATGTTTTTGGTATGGTTATCGCCGACAATAAACAGTTTTGCTCAATAAAGTGATCAATAAAGCATCTTGACAGACGTTGCAATAATTGAACAATGTTGGCGAACATTGTTTTATCTGCTGTGGCTGCTTGTTGTCACCTGTCACTCACAGAGTTGCGTTGCAAAGTCCTAAAGAATAAATTGTTATGTATTTATTTTGTTTAGAGTTTTGATTGGACTATATTTTGGGACACGGGAGGAGTGTGCAATTGCCTTACAGCAGACCTGGGCAAATTAAGGCCCGGGGGCCACATGCGGCCCGTTAGGCTTTTCAATCTGGCCCGCCGGGCATTCCTAAATAATTGTTTTATATCTTTAAGATGGAAAGTGTAGCTGCCATTATGATGTACAGTGATGTTTTCTAATGACCGTAAGTCTTGAACTATACAAATTATTTCTATGGTTGGAATCTGTACTTTTGCATGATATTTTAGTGACTAGTGTTGTCCTGATACCAATATTATTTTGATAAAGGGGACCAGAAAAAATTGCATTATTGGCTTTATTTTAACAAACAATCTTAGGGTGCGGCAGACCGGTACTTTTCAGAGGCGGTATGGTACTGAATATGATTAATTAGTATTGCGGTACTATACTAATACCCGTATACCGTACAACCCTACTAGTTACTATGGTAATCTACGTCACAGCAGGTCAGACGAGGCACCAAGCAGTGTGGGTGTGGCTTGATTGTAAAATACCGTATATTACCAAATAGACGCCCTTGTGCAAATAGACGCCCTTGTCCTAATAGTCGCCCGGGGTCTGAGCCCATTTTGTGAATTAACAGCCTCTTCCTAATAAACGCCTATGTCCAAATAGCCGCCCATGGGCTGTTATTTGCATAATTTAGATTAAAATCATATTGATTTCATTTTCATTAAACCCCATTTATAAGCTAAAAGGAAAAGCAAGGGTGCAATAATTCTGGTCATTCCGGTAACAGCAGACGTCACGTGGGGATTCTGGGTAATCAACATATTGCAATGGGTCACCGCATATAGCGTAACACACAACAAACCCACGAGGAAAAGTTTCAACATGGCAAGCAACAGTAGCAGTGAGTTGAATGAACAGGATACCGCTACACCACAACTGATGGACGGGAATACTTTAAGGGGGAAGAAGAGGAAGTTTGACTTAAAGTTCAAGCTAGCGATTGTGAAGTATGCGGAGAAGAATTCTGGTTTGGCAGCGGCCAGGCAGTTTAACGTTGACCCAAAACGTGTACAAGAATGGAAACAAAAAAGGGAGAACTACTATCTCAGTCGGCAATCGATGGAAAACGCCCCCCCCCCCCCCCGGATGGAGGTAGGAAGAAAGTGAGCGACGAGCTTGATGCTAATTTGTGTCAGTGGATACATCACGTGCGTGGACTGAACCACCGTGTGTCCCGCAAAATGATCCGCATTAAGGCAAAGGAGTTGTATGTCACCGCGAGTGACACGAGAGACACCGGGGTGGTGTTTGGTGCAACAAGTGGCTGGCTTAATCGTGTGTGTGTGTGTGTGTGTGTGTCCGTGTTGCAAACAGTAGCCATAGCTGAATGTTGCTTTCTGGTATCCTACAAGGTGTGTGGGCTGACGGTGGCAGCTGATGGGAGTGAGGACCAGCTCATTTACTGCCTCAAGAAGGGACAGCCATGTCAGGCAGGCAGAGAGATGCTGTTGAGGGTTAGACAGCAGGCTGCTGCTGTGGTTCAGGAAGAGGAGGAGAGTGATGAGGAACAGCAGTTCCTCAATGAACTTGTGATTGAAAAGGAGGATGATGATGAGGGGGGTGAGGGAGAGGAGGATGATGAGTGGGGTTGAGTTGCATTTGGGGTTGCGTTTGCTGCAGTATTATTGTTTTGATGGTTTTATAGAGTACTTGGTACCATAATTGTATTTTTCCTGTAAGCTGCTTTATTTAAAACTTGGAGTACTGTAGCCTTTATTTTATTTAAGTGACAGTATTATTGTTCTGTTTTGATGGTGTGTTTTTTAATACTTGAGTACTTGGTACCATAATTTTATTTTTCCCGGTAGACTGCTTTATTTAAAAAGTGTATTTATTTTTAGTATTGGTAGTCTATTTGACAATTGTTGCAGTACTGCCTTGTTGATCTCTTGTCTTTTGATAGTCTTGTTTTTTTGTTTGTATGTTTACAATAGCTTTTACATTTAAAATTGTTTGTACGAAAAAAAAATACCGGACAGTAACCATTGTAACCAAATAATGGCCTGGTGCAGGCTGGTGCAAAAATAAATAAAAGCCTTGTGCAAATAACCGCCCATGTCCTAATAGCCGCCCGGGGTCTGACCCCATTTTGTAAAATAAACGCCCGGGCTACTATTTGGTAATATACGGTATGTCGATTGAGAGGGGTGTGACGTTCATATGTTCTCAATATTCAGGGTTTTATCGTTCATAGAAAAATGTAAAATTCAATTTTTAGCATTCAATCAGACTTTATTGTGAGGTTTTGTATTAGTTTTCCTAAAAAATTGATATACCGGCCCCCAGACACATTTGTATTCTCTAAATATGGCCCCTAGTCAAAATAATTGCCCAGGCCTGCCTTTCAGGGAACATTGCTCAAACGAGTTTTCCGCTCACAACTTTCTGGCACTGTATGAGAATTACACAGACAAACACTTAAAAAATCTAAATGGTTGAAAATGGAACCGGAACAAAGTTTTAGTCATCTTTGGTAAACATATGATGGCCACAAAAAAATTTGAGTAATTCACACTAAATTATTTAGGATTAAAATTAAAATAGGACGAACAACGCCCATGTTATGGATGTAAATTAGAAAAATATTGACATCGCTGACATCATGACGTTCCTCAGTGATCATGTTAGGCCCTTTTCAGAGAACACTTCCTCATCCTCTGCTCCTTCAACATCTGCCGTTCGACTTTTCCCCGTCTTTGTTCTCTTCATCTTTCATTTTCTTTTGTACACACTGGCCAATCTCCATACTTCTGTTCTGCATCCCGCCTCTTTGAACCTGACTTCTGCTTTATCTTCTCCATTGCTACAGCAGTCCCCTCTTCTCCACCTGCCCAACCATCTGCTGACCATGCCCTTATTACTCTGCAGAGGGAGTGTCTTCAATGAGGGGCCGTTAGGGACATTATTCAGAATTACCTCTTACATACACGACTGAAATGCTCTCACATAAACAACTGAAATCTTTGTCTTTTATACACACTACTGAAACACTCTTTTAAACACTACTGAAATGCTCTTACATACACTACTGAAATGCTCTCACATAAACAACTGAAATCTTTTTCTCTCACACACCCTACTGAAACACTCTTATAAACACTACTGAAATGCTCTTACATATACTACTGAAACACTCTTATAAACACTACTGAAACACTCTTATAAACACTACTGAAATGCTCTTACATATACTACTGAAACACTCTTATAAACACTACTGAAACACTCTTATAAACACTACTGAAACACTCTTATAAACACTACTGAAATGCTCTTACATATACTACTGAAACACTCTTATAAACACTATTGAAACACTCTTATAAACACTACTGACGTACTCTTACATACACTACTGAAACACTCTTATAAACACTACTGAAATACTCTTACACACACTACTGAAACACTCTTATAAACACTACTGAAATACTCTTACATACACTACTGAAACACTCTTATAAACACTACTGAAACACTCTTATAAACACTACTGAAATACTCTTACATACACTACTGAAACACTCTTATAAACACTACTGAAACACTCTTATAAACACTACTGAAACACTCTTATAAACACTACTGAAACATTCTTACATACACTACTGGAACACTCTTATAAACACTACTGAAATGTTTTTGTCTCACGCACACGCACACACACACACCTGGAATTATTTTTCACTAGTAGGTATAAACGGATTTCACCCGTGTGTGTGTGTGTGCTTTTTACACGTGTGTGTAAGGGACAACAATTTCAGTAGTATGTGTGCAAAGATTTCAGTTATGTGTATGAGCGCATCTTACCATTGTGTATACGAGCATTTTACCACTATGTGTAAGAGCATCTTACTAGTGTGTGTGAGCGATGTTGCATTCCGGTTCCGGTATAATCTCCGCCCCTTTTCAGACAAGTTTATTTTTATTTTTTTTAAAGCCAAGTTGTGGACAAAATGTCTGCCGACAAGTAGCTTAACCGAGGCGGGAGCTCCACTTCATAATTTGAGGGCTTCAGCGGAGAATATAAGAACACTTTCAATGCAACAAGGGTCGCGCTGCCGCCATGGGTCTCCCCCGCAGGACGCGGCACCTGAGCGGCCACACAGCGGTGCCTTTCTCCTCCCGACAGCCAAGCAGCCTGGAGCACTCGTTCCATTGCGAGTTTGCACCGCACACATGCAACCTTTCAGTTCATGGACATCGGGGCAAGAGGAGGAAAAGGTAATTAGACATTATTTATTTCTAAATGATTGTTGAATAATACGAAATGTAAGACAACATGGCATTGTAGTGAGCTACAATGGTAACATGTCGAAATGTGAGTCACGTCGTGTTACGTCTGTAGCTAATCATATACTAATGATAATGGATTGCATTTATTTAGCGCTTATCGACTAGATAAGGGGTCCCCAAACTACGGCCCGCGGGCCGGTTACGGCCCTCCAAAGTCCAACATCCGGCCCGCTGGAAAAAAAAAAAAAATGGTATTATTATTTTCAATCTGTCTTTTCTAATCCCTTTTTTGGTGTCCCCTAGCCGCTCAGGCAAATCATATTGTCTACAAATGCATTTCCCTGTATGACTTATATTGTCTTAGCTGTTTTCATGTGATCTGATTGTTACATTCTTATTTCAGAGTCACCACACAGCTGCATGACCATTTCAACAAGGATGGAATAAACAACCTCTGGATTCATGGAACTTCTCTGCACACAAATATATTAATTGGAATATTCAATACATTTCTCATAAACATATTAAATATATATATTTTTTTTTCTCAAAAAAGGTTCCCTATGCCTTATTATTTATATACTTTTCAATGCTTCTTGTAGTCAGACAATAGATATTGTTTGTCTAAAACTATAGTTTAAGTTAATGTGTTAATATTTACACCTAGCCCCTAACCTAAATACAATAATCATAAGACAAAAAAATTGTGTATCACAAACATTTGGGACAAGTTTGGGGAGATTTTGACAAAGTGTGTGTGGTGGTGGGGGCTGGATGACATTACTAGTCAGAACATAAAATAACTTAAAAACATCAACCGTAGAAACATAAATGTTCACAGCACAAACGTATTGCGGTGTTATTCTGATATTTGCAATAATAAAGTGGGCAACTTCATACAGGTCTGTATAACAGGTTCCTTATTTATTTATTTTTTACAAAATGTTCAAACAAAGTGTTAATTCGCAGAATACACTGCACAAGTGAAGAAAACATTTTAACAAACCTTATAATTCCGATGTTGTCCATTGAATAAAGTGCAGAATTGAAGTGAAAATGTCTATTCTATAGTTGCCATCATTTTCAAGTGGGTTCACTTGTTGAAAAATGTTCATTGTTGTCTCATTAATGTTTACATCTATGTCTGGAATTACACACCGACAAATATTGAAAGGATATGAATAATGAGACTTAAGGAACCTTTCTGAGCCAAAAAAAGGTTGTTTTCAACACACTGTTGAAAATAATATTCACAATGTTTCTATGTGAAATTTATTGAATATTCCAATTAATATATTTGTGTGCAGAGAAGTTCCATGAATCCAGAGGTTGTTTATTCTGTCCTTGTTGAAATGGTCATGCAGCTGTGTGGTGACTCTGAAATAAGAATGTAACAATCAGATCACATGAAAACAGCTAAGACAATATAAGTCATACAGGGAAATGCATTTGTAGACAATATGATTTGCCTGAGCGGCTAGGGGACACCAAAAAGTGGATTAGAAAAGACAGATTGAAAATAATAATACAAATTTATTTTTTTTCCCAGCGGGCTGGATGTTGGACTTTGGAGGGCCGTAACCGGCCCGCGGGCCGTAGTTTGGGAACCCCTTATCTAGTCGATAAGCGCTAAATAAATGCAATCCATTATCATTAGTATATGATTAGCTACTGACGTAACACGACGTGACTCACATTTTGACATGTTACCATTGTAGCTCACTACAATGCCATGTTGTCTTACATTTCGTGTGATTCAACAATCATTTAGAAATAAATAATGTCTAATTACCTTTTCCTCCTTTCCCCTAGAGGCGGGGGGGGGGGGGTTACCCACATATGCGGTCCTCTCCAAGGTTTCTCATAGTCATTCACCGACGTCCCACTCGGGTGAGTTTTTCCTTGCCCGTATGTGGGCTCTGTACCTAGGATGTCGTTGTGGCTTGTATAGCCCTTTGAGACACTTGTGATTTAGGGCTATTTAAATAAGCATTGATTGATTGATTGATTGATTTCCCCGATGTCCATGGACTGAAACGTTGCATGTGTGCGGTGCAAACTCACAATGGAACGAGTGCTCCAGGCTGCTTGGCTGTCGGGAGGAGAAAGGCACCGCTGTGTGGCCGCTCAGGTGCCGCGTCCTGCGGGGGAGACCCATGGCGGCAGTCCGACCCTTGTTGCATTGAAAGTGTTCTTATATTCTCCGCTGAAGCCCTCAATTTATGAAGTGGAGCTCCAGCCTCGGTTAAGCTACTTGTCGGCAGACATTTTGTCCACAACTTGGCTTTAAAAAAAATAAAAAAAACTTGTCTAAAAAGGGTCGGGGATTATACCGGAATCGGAATGCAACATCGCTCACACACAATAGTAAGATGCTCTTACACATAGTGGTAAAATGCTCGTATACACAATGGTAAGATGCGCTCATACACATAACTGAAATCTTTGCACACATACTACTGAAATTGTTGTCCCTTACACACACGTGTAAAAAGCACACACACACACGGGTGAAATCCGTTTATACATACTAGTGAAAAATAATTCCAGGTATGTGTGTGTGTGCGTGAGACAAAAACATTTCAGTAGTGTTTATAAGAGTGTTTCAGTAGTGTATGTAAGAATGTTTCAGTAGTGTTTATAAGAGTGTTTCAGTAGTGTTTATAAGAGTGTTTCAGTAGTGTTTATAAGAGTGTTTCAGTAGTGTATGTAAGAGTATTTCAGTAGTGTTTATAAGAGTGTTTCAGTAGTGTATGTAAGAGTATTTCAGTGGTGTTTATAAGAGTGTTTCAGTAGTGTGTGTAAGAGTATTTCAGTAGTGTTTATAAGAGTGTTTCAGTAGTGTATGTAAGAGTATTTCAGTAGTGTTTATAAGAGTGTTTCAGTAGTGTATATAAGAGTATTTCAGTAGTGTTTATAAGAGTGTTTCAGTAGTGTTTATAAGAGTGTTTCAGTAGTACATATAAGAGCATTTCAGTAGTGTTTATAAGAGTGTTTCAGTAGTGTTTATAAGAGTGTTTCAGTAGTATATGTAAGAGCATTTCAGTAGTGTTTATAAGAGTGTTTCAGTAGGGTGTGTGAGAGAAAAAGATTTCAGTTGTTTATGTGAGAGCATTTCAGTAGTGTATGTAAGAGCATTTCAGTAGTGTTTATAAGAGTGTTTCAGTAGTGTGTATAAAATAAAAAGATTTCAGTTGTTTATGTGAGAGCATTTCAGTAGTGTATGTAATAGGTAATTCTGAATAATGTCCCTAACGGCCCCTCATACTCTTCCCCTTCAGACCGCCCTATTCTCCTTGGTGTCCCCCACTCTGTCACTTCTCTTTTAGACTTTCTCCCGAAACAATCAGTGCATCTCACATTACATCTTTCTTTCATCTGTTCACCTGTTTTTCGCTCCATTTATTCACACAGCCAGCTACTCTTCCTCTGTTCCTCCCAACCAGTCTAGACCCTACAGCAGTGGGATCAGAATGAAGAGGAGATTGAGCACAAGCCAAGATAAGCTCTCCCCGCAGGTCAGTGTCTATGTACCAGCTGATATAAATCAGTCAACACCCCGGGATAGTATTGCTTTGTTGTCTTTTCCACTGTTTTAGTTGCCCTTTTTAATCACTTTTCAGTGAAGGACAAGCATAAAGTATTGTATAAAAATGCTCATTCTGCATTATTAGTAGCAGTTGATACCAATCTCAAAGTAGTAATCAAAACAACTTTACAATTTGAAGTGCAGTAATGCAGTAACAGATATGAAAATACCTTAATGTATTGTACCTGACAAACAAACTGCTAAGATGCCTAAGAAAAAAAATGTAAAGTTGTCATTAAAATATTTTAAGTAGAGGAATGGCTTTGTGTTCTTTTGAAAGCTAACAAGCTGAATATTATCCCCAGCAATCAGAAGTCGTTGGAACGCTAAGCGGTTAAACACATTACATCAGTGGACCCCAACAACCGGTCCGAGGACCAGTATGCTTCCATTACGCACTTGCTGATGGGCCGCACAGAAACATTAAATTATTTATAAACAACATGTCATATTACAATTTTTTCCCTACATTTAAAACATTTCCTTGTGGTCTACACCAGTGTTTTTCAACCACTGTGCCCCGCATTCTAGTGTACTGTGAGATATTGTCTTGTGTGCCGTGGGGAATTTTGCAACCTTACCTAAATGGTCTAAAAACTATTATTTGCAAATCAATATTTATAATCTGCAAATAATGTGCCGTTGTCTAGTGTCTGTGCTGTATAGAGCTCGGCAGGGTAACCATGTAATACTCCATATCAGTAGGTGGCAGCAGGTAGTTCATTGCTTTCTAGAAGTCGGAACGCGTCGAGGATGGTTTGTCGTAATCCCAATATGCAGAGCACAGCGGGAGACAGCGTACAGGTAAAAAAGGTATGTTACGCTTAAACCAAAAATTAACAAAAGGCAAGTACTGCTAGGAAAAGGCACTGAAGGATAGGGATGGCTATTCAATACGAAAGTAAAACTGAACTGGCTACAAAGTAAACAAAAACAGAATGCTGGACGACTGCAAAGACTTGCAGTGTGTGTCCTTACATGACATGACAATCAACAATGTCCCCACAAAGAAGGATAGTGTCCGCACAACTGAAATAGTCTTGTTTGCCAATACAAAGCAGGTCAGGCAATAGCACTCAAAGGAAGGCGTGAAGCTGCTAAAGGAAAACATCAACAAAACAGGAAGAGCCACCAAAATAACAGCGCAGGACAGGAACTAAAGCACTACACACAGGAAAACAACAACGAACTAAAAAAAAAAAAGACAACCTGGTGGAGTTTCATTTTTTAATCTTTCTGCTGGTGGTGTGCCTCCGTATTTTTTCAAAGAAAAAAAATGTGCCTTGGCTCCAAAAAGGTTGAAAAACACTGGTCTACATAACATGTACTGGTGGTTCTTTGGTCAAAATAATGCTAAGATTATGCTTTATGGACCATTTTCAAGCTTCTTTTTGACCGTCTCTTCAGGATGCGCTGTTTTTTGGGCAATCTTATTTACGTGCCGCCACTTCGACTGCGTCTTCTCCCCGTCAGACATGTTGTAGTTTTCAGCGCTTTACTGACAGATATGAGTTAGAACTGTACGCTACTTTATATTAGAAATGGCAACAGCGGAAGATGCATGTGCATGTACGAGCCAGTCTGCCCCACAACAAGAGGATACAGAAAAATAAGGAGCTTATTGATTACAGCACTGGACTACAATGGCGAACTGGTGCAAAGCTCCCTAGGTACAGTATATGTCTACCATTTACCAGGGTATCTGCAGACGTCACAGGACAGAGCAAATTCCAGATTGCTTGTTTGGAAGAAGTATTAAGGAAGGCATTTTTAAATATCTCTTCAAGGCCTCCACTTTTTGAATTCAAATTTTCGAGACTTGTGGGGGCCCAACTACCACTGTTGGTAAAACCAGCGTTAGAAGGTAACAGCTTTATTAACGGCGTTATTTTTTTTTTTTTTTAGTAACGAGCAATCTCATTAATTACGTTTTTTTTTTAAATCAGATTAGTCACATTTTGGAATTTTGATTAATCATGATTAATCACATTTGATTACTCATTGCCTTATTAATACTAGCTGTAGAAAATACTTTGATGTTTGTACACAGATGCAATTTTAATATCAGAATGACATTCAGGAACATTTTGAGACTTGAATGCATGCCAATTATTTGCCCAAAACTTGCAAACAGTTTTATCATAAGTTCTTTTAGGCTGCATTTCTTAAAGGCCAAATTTCCCTTTGTGTCTATTGACCGAAGTTTACATTTTTGGTACCGTATTGGGTTTTGTACTTTTTTAACATTTAATTGTGTTACTTTATGGAATATTTATACATTTATACTTTTTTTTTTCATGCATATCATATGGCATACTGCAATCTAATGGGTTCAGATGAATGTCAAATGATCTAAAATACTATATATAGTGTTTTTATTCTTCAATCAGTTAATAAACTTATTTGACATTCATTATTGAACTTAATAGCGTAAAAAATAGCAAAATGAAGAAATACGTCACAGTTACTTTACTGAGTAACTAATTACTCTCACAATGAGATAACTGAATTACTAACTCAACCACTTGTTGTGAGAAGTAATGTGTAACTCTAATAACTTCTATAAAGTAATCTGACCAACACTGCCAACTACACAAAAGCAGGTCCCACAGGTAAGAAAAGTTGGTTTTGCACGATAGGTCCCCTTTTGCCTGTCCCACTAGACATGCCAATACGCTTGTTCATAGAGGTGTATTGAAACACCTGATAGGAAGTCACCATTTGATATATTTAATGTAACTTTGTTACATGGGACAAAACACATTAATGAACATATAAAATGTAAATATGCGAAATTGTAGCGTGTTATGGTGACTTGTATTTTGCATCTACTTATTTTTGCCTTGTCTATCTGCCACATGTGGAAGGCCAGTCTGGGAAAATAATGCCTACATTAAACCCGTCCCTGGTGCTACAAAGGTTGGGGACCCCTGCATTACATTGTTCCTCGTAACAGATGTTGACCACATGAGTGCCCACTGCCCTCCTAATCAAACCTACTCAGATACAAATAAAGTTATAGTTCTATAGCTAGGGCCTCTACTGGCTACATTGGGGACCTAAGCAGAATTTTATTTCAAGCCCCCTCCGACACACACACACATGCATGCATACACACTGAAACACATACACTCTCACACGCACACGCATGCATGCATTTTTTTTTTACACTTTTTAAAAAATTGTGCGAAACACAGTTTAAACTATTTGACTCAAACTTGATTTAATTAGGTGCATGTCTTAGACTGAAAAGAATACATGGGAAATAAAGTGTTCTTCCAAATAACAGAATCAACATAATTGGAAAAAACAAATGAGCAAATCTTCGCGCCACAACTCCCACCAGGGATCAAACCTGTGACTTCTACCTTACTAGTATAACACTTTAACACTGTGACAGCAGCAGGGGGATTGTGCTATTATATTCTCATTAGTAACAGAGCAGGAAGGGGCAGGAATAAGATCTCCATAACATTTTAAATGAAGCACCCTGTCATTCATATAAACTAAAAAAATATAACAATAGCTTTTGTTACCATTAGTGGTTTAACAAAACATATATAGTTTTCAAGTTTATATTTTTCACAATTA
Source organism: Entelurus aequoreus (assembly GCF_033978785.1). Classification (NCBI taxonomy): domain Eukaryota; kingdom Metazoa; phylum Chordata; class Actinopteri; order Syngnathiformes; family Syngnathidae; genus Entelurus; species Entelurus aequoreus. The sequence continues at coordinate 65,927,340 of NC_084734.1, read as the reverse complement.
CTATTTGTATTGAATGAAAATGTATCAACATTCCGAAAAATTTGTTTGGCGTTTAGGCCTGTCACTTACCGCTGGTAGTCCTGCAGAGAGTGCGTGCACACATACCATAGTCATGCAGAGTGCGTGCACACATACTATAGTCATGCAGAGTGTGTGAACACATACTATAGTCATGTAGAGTGTGTGAACACATACTATAGTCATGCAGAGTGTGTGAACACATACTATAGTCATGTAGAGTGTGTGAACACATACTATAGTCATGCAGAGTGTGTGAACACATACTATAGTCATGTAGAGTGTGTGAACACATACTATAGTCATGCAGAGTGTGTGAACACATACTATAGTCATGCAGAGTGTGTGAACACATACTATAGTCATGTAGAGTGTGTGAACACATACTATAGTCATGCAGAGTGTGTGAACACATACTATAGTCATGCAGAGTGTGTGAACACATACTATAGTCATGTAGAGTGTGTGAACACATACTATAGTCATGCAGAGTGTGTGAACACATACTATAGTCATGTAGAGTGTGTGAACCCATACTATAGTCATGCAGAGTGTGTGAACACATACTATAGTCATGCAGAGTGTGTGAACACATACTATAGTCATGTAGAGTGTGTGAACCCATACTATAGTCATGCAGAGTGTGTGAACACATACTATAGTCATGCAGAGTGTGTGAACACATACTATAGTCATGCAGAGTGCGCGCACACATACTAAAGCAGTCCCAGAGGAGCAACGAACACTTTACAGTCGCGTTGTTGTTATGATAGAATATACATTCAATGATGTGTAACGTCAGCTTGCCAAACTTACAACACACAAAGCCAAAACGTGTGCAGGTGTTACGTACTATGCAGTGTTTGGAAAAGTGTTGTTACATAATAACGGTGTTACTAAAAATACTAGTAACAAGTAATCTAATTACTTGTATCTATGTTACATCATCAATTACGATACGTTTGATGTAACGTACAATGCTACTGTTGATGCGGACAATACAGTTTTAGAACCCCAGCAAGTTCACTTCAGACACTTCACACACATAGACACACACAAACACACAAAGACACATACACACTCTTGTATTTGTTACATTCTTGAGACCTCGGAAAAATGTCTACCTCTAGTGTTATGCTAAAAGTCGTAATTTTACTCAACGCAAGTCAAAATTTTACAAGAAAAACGGAACATTTGTGGAATATTATGATAAAAGTTGGAATTTTACTCAATAACAGTCGCAATTTTACAAGAAAAGCCTAACATTTTGGCAATTTTATGAAAAGAGTCGTAATTTTACTCAAAAGTCACAATTTTATAAGAAAACTTAAAAATGTTGGCAATATTATGATAATAATCGGAATTTTACTTGGCAAAATTATGACACACTGGCGGGTTTTTTCGGGGATGAATAGGGGAGTCCTTTAGCTGCTGTCTTGTTTTATCATATATTGCTGCCTTTGCACCTTTCAATATTTACTTTTGTATGCACATTCAATCATCAAAAAATCCAGACTTTGGAGCGCTGTTCACAGACTCTAGTATTTGGCTCTCTATTAGATGCAATGGTTTTCAGTATTGGGACCATGATTTAGGTCCTAACTTGTTCATCGGTCCTCATGTGGAAGGTACTTTTCCTTGTTGGTGTCTCAAGAAATGTAGAAATACAAGAACACACACACACACACACACACACACACACACACTGCTACAAGGGCATAATGAACATTCAATAAAGTGTCAATCATCAACAGTAATAATCCTGCAATACCCTTTGTGGACAAAGTGCAACACAGTCACTGAGACACGTTCAATCACTTCTTAACGGTCAATGAAAACATTCCGCAGGTGCTGACTGACACAGGCCAGTCTGCAGATTACCAATGCTGAACTAAAACAGCCAATGAGCGAGCTCTTACTGATGTAACGCTTCACTTGGCCACAAGAACCGCCTTTTAAAGGCTCGCACACTCTTCTCTCATTAAACATCTCCCAATTGCATACACCACATATACACAAATAAAAAGTAACTCATCAGTTACTTTCCTGAGAAATTAGATATATTAACAAATAATTGCTGGGTTGCATATGACGTCACATGCGTTTTTCTTCTCCGTGGCTTAATTCACACCATGGTCAACCATTTTAAGTGTAGCATTAAAACAAGTGAGAGTGAGTGTAGAGTTTGAGCATAAAATGTCATACTGCTGTTCTGTTCTTGGACGTTCCAGTCGTTCAAATAGAGAGATAGGAAAGAGCTTTCATAGAGTCCTGAAACAAGTGGTTTATAAAGGTAGGGGGGGAAAAAAAAGTGTGTGGAAGGAAACGGCTCTTAAAAATATCACTTCCATCATCTTGTGAAATACAATCTGACCACTTGTGTCTGCAGCGATCACTTTGTAAAATGTTTGAACATTCAATTAGTTTGAGAAACTTTCTGTGATGTAATCAAGTTTATTTAAGTTAAAGTTAAAGTACCAATGATTGTCCCACACACACTAGGTGTGGTGAAATGTGTCCTCTGCATCTGACCCATCCCCTTGTTCACCCCCTGGGAGGTGAGGGGAGCAGTGGGCAGCAGCGGGGGCCGCGCCCGGGAATCATTTTTTGTGATTTAACCCCCAATTCCAACCCTTGATGCTGAGTGCCAAGCAGGGAGGTAATGGGTCCCATTTTTACAGTCTTTGGTATGACTCGGCCGGGGTTTGAACTCACAACCTACCGATCTCAGGGCGGACACTCTAACCACTATTTATTGTGCTATATTAGTAGTGTTTGATAGCAGAACTAAACGTAAAGAAAGGACAAGTGATCACATTAATTTGTTTTCTTTTGTGGTTGCTATGCCCAAATATAACTCCAAAAACCTGGTTGTGCAAATAATAACACCAAGTTAAGTCTTAGTAATAACTATTGTGATTGTTGGTCCAATCAATGTTTCCGTTGTTTGATTTTCATAACAGACACTAAAAGGTTAGATGTGGTTGTTGTGCAGGAAAGCCAAGTGCTTTATTCAACACGGATGATGTCTTTTGTGCTAGCATCAATAAAATGTCCTTAATGGTATTAATGAACTAGATGAATACATCTCTCGTAGGTTCAACAGCATTGAGTAATGATATAGCTAGCAAACATTGCTGAACAACAGGGACATCTATAGCTAAACAATGAGACAAAATATGAACTCCACACCATGAAAATAGCTGCAGACATGAATTGTAGATGAGACTAATATTTGTAGCAGAAAATCGTACCAGCGTCTCGACCATCGCAAAACGGCACTGGTTATGTCAATCAAATGTGTTACTTAGCGATGCAGGAATAAATCCAAGTGTCTTTCATCCATTAATTGTTAATTTGTGGACTCCTCAGATGTAAAAACATAATGTGCTTCCAATCTTTTCTTCTCTAAATCTGTGTGCCAAATGAAGTGAGGATGTAGCAAACAGTACTATCTTGGTGATGATAAATGGTTTATATATTTCAAAAACTATTTTCTTTAGTGTATAAATCCACTCAACCCCGTTTTAAATACTTGTTTCCATGATCGCTTATTTATTTATTTATTTGCATCTAACCCTTTCAAATACGCCCAACTCTGCACAGATGCAGGTAAATAAACAGAAGCCTAATGGGACTCCAGACCAGGGGTCGGCAACCCAACATGTTGAAAGTGCCATATTGGACCAAAAATACAAAAAACAAATCTGTCCGGAGCCGCAAAAAGTTAAAAGCCTTATTTAAGTGTTATAATGGAGGCAACACATTAAGTAAGTGTCTCAGAGGGTTAGATAACTTCTGGAAATTACTGGCTTAGAATTGTCAAAGGTATAGATGTGTGTGCCCAAGTTAAAGGAAAAAACAGGCTGTCTTCTTGTAATGGATTTATTACAATCTTTGCAAGCTGGGTAACGTTTGCTGTGGTCTGGAACAACATGGTAACATTTGCTGTGGTCTGGAACAACATGGCACACAATCAGAAATACAGCCAACATTACATACAGATAATGTGTCACGAGACATGCAAATATAAAGTAAATACACAGAGGACGTAAGTAAAGGAAATTAAATGAACTCAAATATACCTACAAACGAGGCATAATGATACAATATGTACACACTGATAACCTAAATAGCATGTTAGCATGGATTATTAGCACTCCACGCAAGTCAATAACATCAACAAAGCTCACCTTTGTGCATTTGCGCACAGCATAAAACGTTTGGTGGACAAAATGAGACAAGGAAGGAGTGGCATAAAACACGTCTTTCTGTGGCAGCGACAGAGAAAGTTTTACAGTAAACCAACTACGATGAGTTCAGGGACCGCCAAAATTAGTAGGACAAAACGGTGCTGGCCAAATACTGTCATCAGTGAAGCATAAACACAAAATAGTGGGCTTTCTAACAATTAGGAAGGTATGTGTCATGTTTGTCCTCCTACAGAAACATTATTAAAACAACAAATTTAATTTTCCTCCATCTTTTTCCATTTTTGAAAAAGCTCCAGGGAGCCAATACGGCGGTTCTAAAGAGCCGTGGGTTGCTGACCCCCGCGCCAGACCATCGCCTGAAATCCAGAAATGCCTCTAGGTTACGTGATTACAAACCGGCATTTCAGATGGTAATTCAATTACTTTTTTGGGAAAGTAACAAGTAACTGCAATTAATGACTTTTTTTTAGTATTTTTCCCCAACACTGGACTTTATGTCCTGAAAGCCGTAGGAGGTCCAGATATAATGCCTAAAACCCAAATTAGCGCCCTCTAGGCATCTGTGTTAAGGTTGCAAACAGCCCCTTTTCCCTCTTTATGCAAAATGGGACCTCTCATGTATGGTGGGGTATCACGCACAGTGTGTGTTCTGCCTACTAGGAGAAACGGTCCTGAGGATAAAAGTAGAGATTTTAAAAAGTACATTAAAACATAGTAAATGAATTACATTCGGCTGTCTCTACAAGCTTTGACTTTGTTTGCTATGGAGATGGTGGGACCCCATAGTGGATAATCCGCCACCAGAAGGTCATAGTAGAGGTGGGTAGGAGTGGATCACACGCACCCACTGCCATGAAGAAATTTGTCAAGCCCGCTTTGCTTTCTGAAACACATGGTTAATTTAGCAGCCATTACAGGTGACATCTTGATGAATCGAGAGGGCTTTCCACGCATACATAGGCAATAGGCATAAACACACAAACGCACACGGAGGCACGTCCATAAGAAGAAAAATGGTCATTTTACTGCAGTCTGCGGGAGGACAGGAGATAAAAGTTAGTGTTTGTAGAGTGATGTGTCAGGATGGTTTCATTAGCTCGGAGATAGAAGACTTCCAGCCCGATTCCAGAAATTATTCTCTGCTGGCAAGGCTAGCCATGTGCACTAATGCAATGACAAACTATCAGGTTACCTGCTGCTAATCCCAGCTACTTATGCACCCAAGTGATTAGGACCCCTGCTAATCAGGATTTAAGACATTGGAAAAGCAAAAAAAGAGACATGAGTGTGTAGCCTCAGAAAAAAGCTGTCATGATCCGTTACCCGGATCATGGCATGATTTATGTTGGTAATGTTTCTGTTTAGTCTGTTTCCTGGGTGCACACTCTTTCCCTGTTTACTATTGGTTTCCATTGCCACTGCTTCTCCTCACCTGTCTTAGTTTAGCAATTAGTGTTCCCACCAGTTGTTTTGGTTAATCACTCCCCTTTATAGTTTCCTGTCACCCAGCAATAGTTGCTGGGTCAATCTGTTACGTCTTCGACACATGGCTGCGATTGTCGTGTTCCTTTCCAAGGCAGCAGGAGCGGCGTACAGGTTAGATTAAGGTATATTTTAATTATTTTAAGGCAGGATCAAAAATACAAAACAGAGGACGCTAGCAAGCGTGGAGCTAAACAAAAACCAAAATTTCACCAAGAGTGAAAAACGGGGAATGCTGGAGGGCGGGATAATCTCAAGAGCGAGGAGAAAACCAGGGGAACGTAAATGTTGCCTATTGCAAACATTGACCCAGCAACTATTGTTGGGTGACAGGAAACTATAAAGGAGAGTGATTAACCAAAACACCTGGTGGGAACACTAATTGCTAAACTAAGACAGGTGAGGAGAATCAGTGCCCATGGAAACCAATAGTAAACAGGGAAAGAGTGTGCACCCAGGTAACAGACTAAAACAGAAACATTACCAACATAAATCATGTCATGATCCGGGTAACGGATCATGACAAAAGCAGGACATCACTCCCTTCATTTGTTAATTTATCATCATATACTCTTTCAAATTTTCTTGTAATCAGACAATATTTTCGGTATATTTGGATGGAATCTTTACCTGACATGTTTTACCTATAACTTACCTGGTTTGCCACGCCTATAAGAACAGCTGATAGGCAACATGTCACAGTGGTCAGGTGACCCTTCTGAAGAAGACTGCAGATGATAGTCGATACATGTCAGGTAAAGATTCCATCTAAATATACCGAAAATATTGTCTGGTTACAAGAAAATTTGATAACACTTCAGTATGGAGAACACATATTCACCATTAATTAGTTGCTTATTAGCATGCAAATTAGTAACATATTGGCTTGTAATTAGTCATTATTAAGTACTTATTAATGCCTTATTCTGCATGGCCTTATTATACAACTAGTAAGCCATTAACTAAGAGTCTTCCCTCAATAACCTCAGAATTATTGCTTATTAGTAACCCTAACCCTTATATGTTCCCCTAGTGTCCAAATAACTATAAATTAAGTCGTTGTTACTTTAATAAGCAACTAATTAATGGTGAATATGTTCCCCATACTAAAGTGTTACCGAAAATGTGAAAGAGTATATGAATAAGAAGACATAATGAACCTTTTTGAGCAAGGTATTTATTATCATGTCCAAATCCCCAAAACTGACAGTAGGCGAAACCATCACTGCTTTGTGTAGGAGGTGTCACACACACTACACATGTTTGATCACTGTCAAGCATGTGTTGCTTTCGCCTGTTACCATCTTACACCGAGCCACGTTACAAAGAGCTGTCTATTGAAACCAAAAGATGCGATGGAGTTTACTACCCACGCAGACAGGAAGCAGTCTGCCTACAGTTGAATGGCAGCCCAGAGCCTGGGGCGTGCAGAGACTGTCCTTTATGAAGAAGTGACTCTGCTCATGTTTCCATCTCCCCTGCGTCTTGGCAGGGACTGGAACAGACACATCAACAGACAATACAATGTCTCTGTTGACATCAGCTCACACTACTACGTTGTTTCTACAGTCCGCATGCCTGCTGGGACACAACATGGATGGAGTCAATTTGCTTTATCTGAATATCAAATAAAAGCGGTGTAACTCTAAGTTAATCACATTTGATAAATATTATTGTTATTGGGTTCAATTGGATATATATTGTACTGTTCCATAGTGTGTTTGGTCTGATGATTGTAGAGCTGCCAAGCTGCTTATACACACACTGTAAGTATATATGTAATGTAATAACAGGCACATTCATAGTAATGTGATATTTACCTATTTTGCTCAATTTAAGCATACGGCAGGGCATTAATTTCACAGACGCATCCCAACATTTGATTTTCCTTCAACAACAACAAGAAATACAAAGTACGACCATAGTAAAACAATCACTTACTGTACAATGTCTGCTCTCACCTGGATGCCAACTGATGGGATGTCCATATTCTTCTCAACAAAAGGAGAAATATTACCTTAAGGAAAATGTTTACTTAAAACATGTGTATGCACATACAACACTTGAAAGATTAAGTACATCAGTATGTGAATTTAAATTATGGAATTGGTTAAGCAAAGAAGTCAAACAAAGTACTAATATTACGCAGTTAAAGAAACTTTTTAAACTCAAAGTGTTTACAGAGTACAAGTAAAACTTCTAATAAAAAATGAAACCTTATCAAAAATGAGATAATCTTATTCATTAAACCTTTAAAGCCTAAATCATTAAATCATTCGCAGACAATTTAAATTTTTTGAAAATTAAGATTATTTTGGTCGTTTTAATTTTGTATTTTTTTTTTACTAAAATCGATTTCCATATATGATTTTCCTATTTGACACAGCCGGTCACCCAAAGCATGTTGCATTACACATAAATATATATCAAGTTATTTCCAAACATTAAAAAAAAACAAAAAAACATTTGTCACCATCATCTTGCACCCGCTCATATTCTCCATAATTTTCAATGCATCTTCAAAGTTGTTATTATTTGCCATGTAAAAAAAACCTACAAAAAGTCAACATCATTATGTATTTTTTAATGTGATTTTTTGCTCTCATTAAAATCAGAAAGTTAGGAACGGCAAGTTTATTTATAGAGCACAATTCGTACAGACGGTAAATTAAAGTGATGTACAGAAAATGACAAAAAGGCAAAACCAAAAATTAACTAATAATTAAAGTAATCATATCTTAAATTAAAAATTAAATAAAATCATCATAAAAACGATATAATTAAAATCAAATCAATCACTCCACCTCTGCTCAGCTGTCAGCCTTTCCATTGAAACAGATTCTCTTTTTACCCGAAGAGACTGAAGTTGTCAATAAAATGCAGTCCTTTGGACTCAGACTTTGGACAGCCTCGTATTCAGTTGAAGCAGCCTGCTGAATTTGTTTACCTCCTGTCGATGTTTGGTAGAGGTCCACTAACAAGTGTAGATATTTTCATTTCATCAACTCTCTTAAATGATGTGTCAAAGTCTTTTCTTAGGACTTTAGACTGTTGGTTTCTGACTTCCACGGCACCCTGTGCACAAACAGCTGTTTGATCCCGTGGTGTTCAGCCAGGACTTCAGGTAGCTGTTTGGTGGTGTCAGGGACTGTGGCACCTGAATAGCTGCACGTAACAATTCTGTTTATATTTATGTTAGATATGGCGCCGTCTTCAAGCAGAAGCGTATCTCTGACCTTGGCACTGTTGCTCTGTCTGTCTGACGCTTTGTGCTAACTTCTTTCTGTTTGTGATATTCAGTCATATTTGGCTTCGACAGTAGCAAAAATCTGTTTGTTGACTTTATTCCGGGTGATATTGCATGTCGCCCTTGGATACCAACATTCTGACTTTGTCTTAATATCAATTCCATTGCAGATGTCTTTACAGAGTCTTAGGAAAGACATGGTATCATTTAGCTTCAGGCAGTGCGTAACAGTCTTTTCACACTTTGATATGGAGGTAAATAAGGACTTCTTGCCACTGGATTCCACGGGTAGTGTCTCATTAGGTCCTTTTTTTTGCTTTTTAAGGGGAAAAATGTCTTGCTTGTTGATATATCCAACGACTTTTAACAGGGATCCATTGCTTGGGTTACTCCTTCAGCCATGCTGAGAGGGTTGGATATATTGTAAAAAAAAACATAATAAATTGTCTTGGTTCACTTAAAAGAAAAGTAATATAGTTATTTTTCAAGACTTGTAGAATGATTCAAAAGAAAAAATAAGCAGCAACCAAGCAGGAACAAACAGATATGTCTGGACTCCTTGGAAGCAGGAAGCTTGACTTTAATGTATTATCGCAAACACACACATTATATGGCAAATTGGATATGTACACTACCGTTCAAAAGTTTGGGGTCACCCAAACAATTGTGTGGAATAGCCTTCATTTCTAAGAACAAGAATAGACTGTCGAGTTTCAGATGAAAGTTCTCTTTTTCTGGCCATTTTGAGCGTTGAATTGACCCCACAAATGTGATGCTTCAGAAACTCAATCTGCTCAAAGGAAGGTCAGTTTTGTAGCTTCTGCAACGAGCTAAACTGTTTTCAGATGTGTGAACATGATTGCACAAGGGTTTTCTAATCATCAATTAGCCTTCTGAGCCAATGAGCAAACACATTGTACCATTAAAACACTGGAGTGATAGTTGCTGGAAATGGGCCTCTATGCACCTATGTAGATATTGCACCAAAAAACAGACATTTGCAGCTAGAATAGTCATTTACCACATTAGCAATGTATAGAGTGTATTTCTTTAAAGTTAAGACTAGTTTAAAGTTATCTTCATTGAAAAGTACAGTGCTTTTCCTTAAAAAATAAGGACATTTCAATGTGACCCCAAACTTTTGAACGGTAGTGTATATTTTACCTCTAAATATACCATATTATGTAATGTAAACATTATAGTTGTTTATTTGAAAACTTCTAAATATTGTATGTTGCTTGATGGTATTAATAATGCATGAAATGCAGAAACATGCCAATTGACTAATTTAGCTTATATACCTGCTGTTTCAAATTTGATACACACATTTTCAACACAGTTTTATATATTATATTATATTATTTTCAACACAGCTATTGTATATATTATATTATGAAATATTAAGTAATTTCACATTGCATCAACTCATAATCATAATCATACTGATGTGTCAGTAAAAACATTAAATCTTTCTTACCCTAGCCCTTTCAAATTTGGCAATTTTTTCTTTAAAATCAGGTGTCTCTCGTTTCTTCTTTGTGGAAATCTTGCAAGATCACTGGACAGCCCTATAATATGTCAATTACTACCCTCATGTGGAGTATATGTTTAATGCATGCACCTGATCTAATATGTCAGTCGTTTTTAGGAAAAAAACTAATTCAACTATAATGTGGAGAGCTCAAAAACGTATGTATCACTTATGATACGTTTGGCGTTAAATTAAGGCCCTTATATTCTTCTATGTGCTTAAGTAAAAACAGGTATGAACCTGCGCGGATTCAGGCTTCACAGCCTCTCACCCCTGATTTATGGGACAGTCCCGATTAGGGTTGTTCTGTATACCGATACTAATTGAAAACGATACTATACTGCATTTAAAAAATGTTGCCCAGTAAAAGTTTTTCATCCGCATACTGCCGTGCGGCAGTGACATACAGAGCGGTGGAGCATCTTAAGTGTGTCAACATGTACACATTCACAGAGTGCACAAGAAGAAACAGCGAGTAGAAGAAATTTGGCAAATAAAGGCAATTCTAATGGTTAATAAAGAGGGTGCGTGAAGTGCAATATGAAGGTATTTGGGCTTTAGGACTATCAATAAAAGGATGTGTCAAACACGTAAGAGCCACACTATTAAAACATGCCTCGCCAAAAGGTGACATGATTAAATGTTTACCACCTTTTAGTTTGTTTGTATATAGTAATGATTGTACTTGTCTCAAATGGTAACTGCACATTTTTTGGAATTTTGCCTATCGTTCACAGTCATGATAGATATTTGGAGCAGACGGAAGACCAGAGAGTGAGGTCGGTGCGTCTTGGTCACGCTGCCCTTCTGGAACCTCTGAGCCAATCTATGCTGAATTAATGATGTGCCCAAATCAACTGGAAACGTCCCCGGCCAGCTTGACCAAACAGACGACTGTCCATCGAGTGAGTCACTTCAATATTGATCATGATACATATATGGAGGTATTTGGGCTTAAAAACTACCAATAGTTAAAACACAGAAGCGCCACACTGCAAGCGGTACTTTTGCTTCAAACTTAGGTAAATATTTAAATAACAAGCATTCAGAGCTGCACAAGGAGTTTAAAGAGTGACAGATAATGTAGCCGATTGGGTTGTTGCCAATTATTAGCGCAATCAAACCCGCCCACATAGAGTATAGTCTAATGCAAGTGAATTGATTGAATTTTGTAACAAATTACCACGATTTCATTTGTGTTTTTGTTTTAATACTGTGTGTTTTACCTGCTACATGTTTTATTTGTGTACTTTTAGCCATGGTATTGTTTTCAGTTTTTACTCATTATTGTATTTGTCTTAAAGTGCAGATCCAAATTGGCAACCGTAAATCATGAGGCATTTTTAATATGTCAATAAATAATTTTAGATTACGACAGGCATTATGTAATATAGAAAATTGTAAATTGTTCTTTAAGTGCAGTAAGAAAAGCCCAGGGTTTAATTCCTTTTTAATTTTAATTCAAATATTCTAAAAGTTTTCTTTGAGTGAAATAAAAAATGTATGTTTATTGTATCATAAGATTTTCTGTTAAAATTAAGCCAATAATGACATTTGTTGTAGTACCCTTTATTTTGAAAAGTATCGGAATATGCATCAATCTACATTTTGGTATCGGCACCAAAATACTGGTACCGAGACAACCCTGGGTGAAATGTGTATGCGCCAACGTAACGAGGTAGTCACTTACGTGCCTAAATGTAAACTATGCGGTGACGTAGCAAGTGGTGTACCAATTCCTAGGGAATTATACAAATCTCTACCACTTGTTGCTTCATTTCGAGAGTGTAGCGGTTGTGGGTGAGAGGTGGTGGTAGTGAGTGAGGGTGAACATTGGGTTTGGGTCTATGTCTGTTACTATTCCTTCATCCAAGATGTGCACTCTGGTTGGAGCAACCCTTAAATGGGGGAGTTCCCTTAATTCCTTTTTTTTTTTTTTTCACGCGCCTCTGGCGCTGGAATACATCTAGTAAGGTGAACCATTATTTTGCACTTGAAGTTCGGATGCAGAGTTGTTACATTCCCAGATGGCTCTGGGTCTAGAGATCGTAGGAGAACGCAACATAAAAGTGTATAAACTAAATAAGGTGTATATTAAAAGACAACAAAGCCAAGAATTTCAAACAAAACTGGTGTTATTGAATCAGAATATTTTAATAATCCCCGAGGGGAAATTAAGATTTCAGCACAATCCATACTTGCCAACCCTCCCAAATTTTCCGAGAGACTCCCGAAATTCAGCGCCTCTCCCGAAAACCTCCCGGGACAAATATTCTTCCGAAAAGTTACAGCCGCAGCCGGAGGCCACGCCCCCTCCAGCTCCATGCGGACCTGAGTGACGTGTCGACAGCCTGTTCTCACGTCCGCTTTCCCACGATATAAACAGCATGCCTGCCCATTCACGTTATAACATCTATGGCTTTTAGAGAGTGCACAACTGCGCACACAACAAGGAGATGAAGCAGAAGAACGAGGAAGATACAGCCATGGCGACACCGACGACGAGTAGGATGAAGAAATACGCTTGTAAGTTCCAAAACAAATGGAAACAAGAATTTCAGTTTATCCAGGACAGTTCGAAGGGGAAGGGGTATGCTGCCTGTAAATTTTGTAGATCAGACTTCTCCATTTAACACAAGGGCCGAACGGATATACTCACTCATGAACGGTCAGCGAAGCACAAAGCGGCGGCAACGCAGCACCGGTCCCAGCCCAGTGTTATGGGCCACCTCGCTAAATGGAATCCTGAGGGTGTAACATATGCCGAGACAAAGATGGCTATGCTGATAGCTGGAAGCAACATCCCGTTCTCATTTGCGGATGTCTACAACAAATCCGTGAAGGATATGTTCCCGGATTCAGAGATCGCTCGCCAGTACGCAAATGGCAGAACAAAGGCTACTCAAATAGTGAAAGGTAAGTGTTGTTGTTTTTTTTTAGTAAGCAGCAAGCACAGTGCAGTTAGTAGAACAACTGTGTTTTCATTACTGTGTATTTCATCAAGTCTTTCAAGTACAACAATGAGTAGATGAGTGTTATGTGTGTGTATATGTGTAAATAAATGAACACTGAAATTCAAGTATTTATATATATATATATATATACATGAAATACTTGACTTGGTGAATTCTAGCTGTAAATATACTCCTCCCCTCTTAACCACTCCCCCCGCCCCAACCACGAAAAAAAAAAATCAAAAAAACATGAACGAGAGGGAAACATCAGGAACACAAAAGGATGAAATAAGAGCACAAAGCTCCTGACAACAGCAGCCTCTACAGCGGTGCCATCTTGAAAAAAAAAGGTAACCACAGGGGGGTTGACAAGGCACAACACTAGCCTAGCTGGGGAATACAGGTGAATGGTAAATGGTAAATGGGTTATACTTGTATAGCTCTTTTCTACCTTCAAGGTACTCAAAGCGCTTTGACACTATTTCCACATTCACCCATTCACACACACATTCACACACTGATGGCGGGAGCTGCCATGCAAGTCCCTAACCACGACCCATCAGGAGCAAGGGTGAGGTGTCTTGCTCAAGGACACAACGGATGTGACTAGGTTGGTAGAAGGTGGGGATCGAACCAGGAACCCTCAGGTTGCTGGCACGGCCACTCTCCCAACCGTGCCACGCCGTCTCCAGGTGCTGTCAAAGGAATTAACAAAACATACCAAAGGTAAAGGAGAAAGGTAAGCTTACTAACTAAAGCTATTTAATTATCATAAACCAAAACCTACCTAAATACTCTAGCCAAAACCTGCAAGGGTGACAGCCACCACTAAGCCTGGTGTCTCCATACACAAGCAAGTCCTATGTGTGTAGTGTATAGAGGCCGGTGTATAACCTTTCCCAAGACTAGGCTGCACACTACACAGATACTTACAAAACACAGACAGTTGAAAGGTAAGAACAAAAACAAAGAAAAAAAAACCGGGTGGCACAAATAGCTTAACAAAAATGGGTACAAAAACAAAGTAGCCTCAAAGACAAAGTAGATCTGACAATAGCAAAATCAAGTAGAGCCCATCAAGGCTGCAACACAGTATGGCAGAAAAATAATCACCCTGATCCAGTGATGAGCAGGTGGTTTTAAGCAGATTGGGAGGATGAATGGTGGATCGGGATTGGCTGGCTGATTAACAGGTGAAATGATGAGCAGCTGGGAACAGGAACCAGTTGATTGGCAGCAGAGGCAGTGAATGAGAGGGACCTGTAGAAACAATAGGGGAAGAAACACAAACAAACCACCACTACGTGGAACGTAACAAGAGTACACCACATGTAATAAAAAGATGAAATAAACCAATCAAACAATCATAATCTACTCTGATTACTTCAATGGAGACACCTGCAAACGAGAATAAAAGTACCATCATGCCACTCTAAATTAACAGATGCACATAATTTACCTGCTGTGTCTATAAGTTGAAGGAGGGTGCGACATAAAACGCATATTGGCCGCGTTTTGACATGCTGGTAATAACAGACGCAATACATACAACAATTTATCTGGACCATGAGGTCATCATTGAACTGTGTGACTATTTAATAAAATACATATATAATGTAGTGTCTTTCAATTGCACACGCACACAAAAACGCACAAAAACAAGTGTCAAAGCCCATCCTGTCGCACCACAGCTTCACGAACATCTGTACTAAACACAACTCTTAATAGCACCAGAGTGGTTACACTAACTAAGTAAAACAAAGTTTAATCCATGGATTAACATCCAGCCAGGAAGAACTTAGAAGACATTGTTGCCTGTGCATCACCATGGCGACAGGTGAGATTTATCGGCCTTTTCAAATTTAAAGTGTTATTTTTTCCACAAATGTCAATGACATTCACGAGTGTTAGCAAAACTCCATGTTCCACAAATTTTTACACAGCCAATAAAAAAGGCGTCATGGCATAGTCAGCCTCATTAGTAATGAGTCATCATTCATTCAAGACTCAAGCACTTTTTGTCCAATTTACACAGGGTGGGCGTGTCCACAGGCTGGATGGGTGAATGCAAATAGGAGAAACGTGCATAACTTTAAACTCATAGAAAACACTTAGGCGCAAACGGAAGAATAGGGCCCTATGTGAATCACATGTATTTTCCACATTTATGTATGTGTTAGAGATTGGGTACAGAAAGTGAACAATCAAATGTGTTATAAATTGCTGTGAAAAAGAAAAGGGGGTAGGATTAAATGGGATGTTTGCAACATGCTCAGTTACATTTTTCAAAGCAAAAAAAATATAACAAAAACACCATTGGCTAGTTTGTGTTACCATCAATGGTTAAACAGAACACATATGTGTTAAAAAGGTCTATATTTTTCACAATTACTAAGTTTGTTTAGTAAATCTTTTTACAGGCCCAAATAAAATGATTGGTGTTTACGGCGGTCACTCACCCTGTCTAGTCAACAGAGCGCATGCACACATACAAAAGCAGTCCAAGAGAAGCAACGAACAATCTGCAGTCATTGTTATGTTTGTGGGGGGAGTGAAGACGGCACAGACCACAAGGGGGCGTAGAAGCTCTATGTTTTATTATATATATACATATAATGACTATATATATATATATATATATATATATATATATATATATATATATATATATTTTTTTTTTTTTTTTTCGTTTTGTGTCGATACGGCCGGGCTGGGTCCTACTCCTGAGGCGTATAATAATAAACAATAACATAAGGAAATGGAGTGTGACAAAATCCAAGAGAGTGTATGGTGTGTGACTATGTGTGGAGATTAGCTGTTGGGTGTTATCGGTAGTGTTGAACGAGAGGCAAGTCCAAAAGGGGCTGGGCAGGCTTGTATGTCCGTGAGCAGGCAGGGAGTCAGGGCCAATGGCGAGGCGTCAGAGGTCCGTGTCTAAGCAGGAGGTTGAGCTCCAAGAGGCAGTCCAGGAAGCAGGGGGTGACAAGGAATGACGAGACACACCGCACGTCAACGCGGGAACGGAGGTCTGCATTCGGAAGGAGTGACAAAGGAGGACACGAGACAATCAAATAACACGAGGAAGAAACACAGAGAGCAACAGTGCGGATAGAGCATGACGTGATCGCTTACGGAACAGGAACAGATGATTACGTTCTGGCCCTGGATAGCAGGTTGAGCAGGCTTTTGAAGGCAGGAGAGCTCATCACGACAGGTGTGTAGATTGCTGATTGCTTGCAGCAGCCGGAGTGACGCGTGCAGGAGGTGAGTGATTGTGGGCGTGTCCCGAGGTTCGCTCTTGGAGGCGCAACCAGCAGAGCAAACAGGTGAGGGCGCATTGGATTGCGCCCTGACCGTGACAGTCATGTTGTTGTTATGATAGAATATACATTAAATGACAGCTAATACTAGCTATATAAATCGCTATTATTAGCTAACAACACCCCAAAACTAATGTGTGTGCAAGTGTTACGTACGTATGTAGTTATGTCATTACGTCGTATAAGCCGTAAGACGGCAGGACACACTGTGTAAATTACATTGAAAAGTTAGCGCCCTCTAGACATCTGTGTAATTGTTGCACAAAGCCCCTTTAAATAAACTTTGCTTCTTCCTACTCCTTTTTAGACATATCATGAGCAACTGTAATTATGTGATGTACCGTTTTGTAACTCTATGCATGTTCAATATAAACTAGCTTGTAACCATAACCATGTCTCTCTGGTAACAAGACGAATATATGACAACTAAATTGAGTGCTCCATTTATTTTTGAGTAATATAGATGCACCTTAAATAGAATGAATGCTTACTGAAACACTGCACGATTACCGTATTTTTCGGAGCATATGTAGCACCGGATTAAAAGGCGCACTGCCGATGAGCGGGTCTATTCAGGTCTTTTTTCATACAAAAGGCGCACCGGATTGTAAGGTGCATTAAAGGGTTATGATTTTATTTCTAAATTTAAAATACTATCTTGTGGTCCACACAACATGTAATGGTAGTTCTTTGGTGAAAGTGTTGCATAGATTATTGTTTTACAGACAATTTTTAAGTAGCTTCCTGAGCGTCGCTTCACAATGCGTCATTCTGTGGGCGGTCTTACCTCCGTGGCTCACCTTCGACAGCGTCTTCTCCCCGTGATCTTTGTTGTAGCGGTGTAGCGTGCAAGGACGGGAGTGGAAGAAGTGTCAAAAGATGAAGCTAATTGTTTAAATGACATTCAGACTTTACTTAAATCAATAACTAAGCAGCATCTTCTCATCCGTGGCTCAATAATGCAACATCAATGCCGGAAATGTGTCCCGTGAAAAACCGTCCGACCGGAACCCTCTAATAACTAAAGTACCGCGGGTGAATTATGTAAACCCACAACAGTTTTTAGCACTTTGATAGCTAGTCTACTGAGAGATATAACTAAAAACTTTACGCTACTTTATATTAGAAATGGCAACAGCGGAAGATGAGTTCCACATAAGAAGGTAGAGAAAAAGAAGAAGCTTATGACTACGGTGTCGGCACTGACTACAATTGCGGGCACGCGTATATTTTCAGGACTTATGCAGATCCCAAATACACATCAGTAGGTACCAGAAGGTAAGAAAAGTTGGTTGTGCACAATATTGTGAAACAAAACACCAGGTTATATGTCTGCTAATAGGTGCCATTTTGCAGTGCTTTCAACACACCATAATATTACTTGTATGTTTAACGCGCCAACAATCCATCAAGCGGTGCGGCTTAATAGCTTACCAAAGTCGTACTAAAAACATTTTGACAGATTTTTCAGCGCCGTGTGTAATGTTCTATATTCTCAATGGAACATTTAAAGTGTTGTTGTTGTTTACTGCCATTTTGATTGATTGATTGATTGAAACTTTTATTAGTAGATTGCACAGTACAGTACATATTCCGTACAATTGACCACTAAATGGTAACACCCAAATAAGTTTTTCAACTTGTTTAAGTTGGGGTCCACGTTAATCAATCGATCATATTGCTGTCTACAAGTATCTCTTATGTATGACTGCCATCTACTGGTCGCACTTATCATTACACCATGTACCAAATAAAATTGCTTCCAGGTCATTAAGCACAACCAGAATCATGCCGTACATTAGGCGCAACAAGTCATAAGGTGCACTGTCAATTTTTTAAGAAAATGGAAGGATTTTAAATGCGCCTTATAGTCCGAAAAAATACGATACTTCAAATGCATATGTTCCAGAGAGCCAATCATTTCCTCCCCCATTTGTGCAAATAAATGACATCAAAACACAACGGATGAAATCTTGCATCGATCATTTATTTATTTATTTGTTAATGTATTGAAATCGTCTCTCTTGTCATTCACCTTCTGCAAATCATTGTAATGCATCCAAAAGATCTAACATGACACTGAGAGATAATCCACAAGAAGTGGAAGATAAATGTTGTTACAAAAACAAAACAGACACACAGTATTAAAAATTAGGGAACAAAATATAAAAAATGACTAGGTAGTGGAAGGAAGTGGTGAGCTCACACAACACCATAGAGAGGCTGTGAATTGTTGATAGATGATCGGTGACAAATCTCCCTTCCCCACTTAAAGTTGACACCTCAGTGCAACTGTCTTTCTCCTGAGCGAGCATTGGGGGATTATATTAGGGTACCTGAGAGAAGCTCGAATAGTCCCAGCCCAGTTAGAGCTGACACCAGGAAACAGTTTCACTCCTGCACACCCCTCCTTCTCAGCACAATGTTTTTTTTACTCAGCGGAGATGTCCTCTGACAGAATTCAGTGCTGAGACGACTTTAGGAGGCTGTTAGTCACAGATATCCCCTCAGGCTGGAATTTAACGGAAGGGAAGTACCTGCTGGTTTGAGTGAATTAAATTCAAGTTGATCCATAACCTTATCACCAAGTCATTTGCAAATAACCTTAAAACACGAGAACATCCTATTTTACTGCATCATCTCTGAACTTATATTTGAAAGCACTTGGCTAAGCCGGCCAGCTTTGGAGATATGCCTTCCTAATTGTGGTTTTCTTGAACCCTTAGCCCATCTTGCAGTCCGGGTCTACTCCTCTCTGCAGGCTACGGATGAAGTGCTCTGCGCCTGCAGTACAGTCCACGGGTGTGCCATGCATTATAAAGAGCAAGACGAGTGTGGGGGAAGCCTGGGGAAGGTAATGCAACACAGCTGCTGGTACAAAGCTGCAAGACAGAAGGCACATTCTTGGCATACAAGGAATAAATATTTTAAATGGCCATAAAAACCAGATGCAAATAACCTTCTACGTAAACAAAGTCACACGCATGAAATGAGATGGATAAACAATGGTAAGTGCCGAGATGTATCAGCAGACACAAAGCCGTTGCTAATTAACGTACAAGTGTGCTTGCATGCATTTGTTTGCAAGCACGCACACACACTTTAATACAATGTTGTATTCTGCACAAATATGCATGTTCACATGATCCTCTACAAGAGATAAGGACATAAATAGCAAATAAGGAAATTGTCCCGAAACATTAATTGAAATGCATTTGGCCAACGTTTTAGAGTCAGAATTACAAACTCTTTCTCTATTAAAGACATCTCGATATTAGCTTTTTTTTCATGATCGATCGGCTGACGAGTCCAGCCACTCTTGATCACAGCTTATATTGGCTAAAGATTGTACTCGCGTCAAAGATTCCTTCAAAAGGGATGCACCTGATTAAGACGCAATTACATTTCTGTATTCCTTGTCACATACATGCAGGAGGTGTGGTACTGTTTTGCCAGAACACCGGCTAAAATGTGCCAGCAAGCTGAAACAAACGTGTCTTTCAGCCCGACTAATTGTATTATTAGCCCTCGCCTCTATGGCGTAAAGCAAACTAAGTTTCTAATAATTTTCATTACCACTGGAGGATTACTGAATAGCTAGACATGCTACAGTACACACTGTAAGAGGATACAAGAAGCCGTTAAATGCTACAGGTGCTACAAGTAAGTGTGAGCTCTTGAATGTAAACAAGAATGAGCGGATCAATACAAATATCCACGGTAACAACACCAAGTTCTTTATCAGTGTATGGTATACAGCATGGATATTCAACTACAAACGTTTGTACATTTCATTGGGGTCCACATTTCCATAAAGCAAAGGACCGGTGGGCCAAGCTTCTCCCTTTCCTATTAGTCTTATTTTTTATATTCAAGAGAAACAGTGAGACATTTGATTGTGGTCTATGTATTAGTTACAGGAACTATTTGCTGTTTTTAAGGATCTTCTGCAAAAAAGTGAGTCCAAGATCATCTCTATGAAAGCACTCAAGTGTTTTCAAGAATCTGCTGCAAAAAATATGAGTGTGTCACACGTTGTTGAAACTGAACTCGGAGGCCCCCATTTGAATAGCCCAAATGATGAAAAATAGAGGACCTAGAATAAAACCTTGGGAAACAACACTGCTATAACTAAATCTGGCGACCGGGTGCAATGAAGGCCGAGTGGGTCCGGTTCATAATGTGAGAGTCTAGTCGACAGGGAGGACAGCAGGGGGATCCTTTTGAATTTGAGCAAGTAGGAAGTGCAGAGACGTCATCAACTGACATCTCAACTTGGAACAGCTAGCACCTGATAACCACCTGAAAGCCTCTCCACGCAGGAGAGGGGGCAGAGCAGAAAAGAGAAGTGGAAGATCAACTGGTTGAAAAAGGGGTCTATTTAAAGGCTAGAGTAAATTAATGAGTTTTAAAACGGGAATTAAATGCTTCAACTGAGGTAGAATCTCTAACTGTTAGTAGTAGGGCATTTGCATAGAGCAGGAATAAAAAATTATTGAGAGCACACAGACTTTTTTTGGGCTGTGGGAATCACTAATAAGCCGGAGTTCTTTGAACGCAGATTTCTGGCCTGTACATATGGTACAATACAATCAGCAAGATACGATGGCAGGAGACCGTTTAAAATTTGATGCATTAGTAATAAAACCTTAAAGTCACATCTCAAGTGCACAGGAAGCCAGTGCAGGTGGGCCAGTATAGGCGTAATATGATCAAAGTTTTCTTGTCCTTGTCAAAAGTTGAGCAGCCGCATTTTGTACCAACTGTAATCTTTTAATGCTAAAATAAGGGGGACCCAAAAATAATACGTTACACTAATCGGGGAGAGACATAACGAACGTGGCAGTTGGTCAGTTTTAGGAGCATGTAAGTTGGGTGTCATCAGCCTAACAGTGAAGGCCAACACCGTATCTGCATATGATGATATAGAGTGACAGAAGACTGAAAAACCAAGAACCAAGCCCTTTAGAACTCCACATGTTACCTAGACATACTCCTAGGTCATGTTGTTATGGGAGACGCACTGCATACTCTCAGTAAGATAGGAGTTAAACCAAGAAGAGGCTAAGTCTGACATACGTGTTTTGATATGTGCTAATAGAATGTTAACGCTAGAAAACGTGTCCGCAGCGTCTAAAGTTATGAAGTTACTCTGCTCTAACTGTCTGACATGGCCATCTAGCAGAGCCAACCTATGAATGAGAAGAGTGCATTAAGAACAGCAAGCTTTGTAAGTTTGATCAAACAAAAAAATGTGTTAGAGAAGGGCTAAAGAAAGCTGTAAAACAATTAGAAGTACACAAGCTAAAGCAACGCCTTAAAGGCCTACTGAAATGATTTTTTCTTTATTTAAACGGGGATAGCAGATCTATTCTATGCGTCATACTTGATCATTCCGCGATATTGCCATATTTTTGCTGAAAGGATTTAGTAGAGAACAACAACGATAAAGATTGCAACTTTTGGTATCTGACAAAAAAAAGCCTTGCCCCTACCGGAAGTAGCGTGACGTAGTCAGTTGAACATTTCCGCAAAGTTCCCTATTGTTTACAGTGATGGCGGCCAGAAGTGAGAGTGATTCGGACCGAGAAACGGTCGATTTCCCCATTAATTTGAGCGAGGATGAAAGATTTGTGGATGAGGAAAGTGCAAGTGAAGGACTAGTGGGGAGTGGAAGCTATTCAGATAGGGAAGATGCTGTGAGAGGTGGGTGGGGCCTGATATTCAGCTGGGAATGACTACAACAGTAAATAAACACAAGAAATATATATACTGTATTAGCCACAACACAACCAGGCTTATATTTAATATGCCACAAATTAATCCCGCATAACAAACACCTAAGTGTTTGTTATGCTAGCTCCTAGCTCCTAGCTCCTAGCTCCCGTCCATGTAACCCGCCAATACAATTCAAACACCTGCACAACACACACAATAACTCAGCCCAAAGGACCGTTCACCTAACCCAAGGTTCATAAAGCTTATATATTTACCCAAAGTTACGTACGTGACACGCATGTACGGGCAAGCGATCAAATATTTGGAAGCGCAGCTGCGTACTCACGGTACCACGTCTGCGTCTGTGTATCCAAATCAAAGCAATCCTGGTAAGAGTCTGTGTTGTCCCAGTTCTCTACAGGCGTCTGTGTATCGAAGTCAAAGTCCTCCTGGTAAGAGTCTCTGTTGTCCGAGTTCTTCGATCTTGACTGCATCTTTCGGGAATGTAAACAATGAAACACCGGCTGTGTTGTATTGCTGACTTCCCTCGCAAAATACTCCGCTTCGCACCGACAACTTTCTTCTTTGCTTGCTCAGCTTCTTTCTCCATAATGCAATGAACAAATTGCAACAGATTCGCCAACACAGATGTCCAGAATAATGTGGGATTTTGCGATGAAAACTGACGACTTTAAGCTGGCCGCGGTGCTGGACTAAAATGTCCTGTCCAACTCGTGACGTCACATCCGCAGCGTCATCATACCAACACGTTTTAGCAGATATTTCGCGGGAAATTTAAAATTGCACTTTAGTAAACTAACCCGGCCGTATTGGCATGTGTTGCAATGTTAAGATTTCATCATTGATATATAAACTATCAGACTGCGTGGTCGGTAGTAATGGGTTTCAGTAGGCCTTTAGTTATATAAATGACATGAAAAAAATGTGTAACCGCCAAAAAGGAGAGGACTTAAAAGGGGGCCTTGAGGAACACCTCAGTTATGTAAATTATGAGTTTGGACACCAGTATTCAATTTTTTTGTTTGCTGGCAAAATTAAAATGTCAGTACAAGCATCTGCCAATATTTTAAGTGGTTCAAGTTCCAGGAGCACTTAGCAATTTGCTGCAAAAATGTTAGTCTCACAAGTTTTTAACTAAACTCTGGGGCCGGTATGGTGTCATTCAGTTGAGTATTCAGCCGCCTCTTAACTAAACTCGGGGGCCGGTATGGTGTCGTTCAGTTGAATATTCAGCCACCAATTGAACAGCCCTAGTGTTGAGTGCTTAAATCAATATTTTGTTATATCACAAAGTCTGTATATCCACAAAGGCTTTGAGGGCAAAAAACAAATTATTTAAATGGAAGCCGATTGTAGTTTATGCTTTTGATTAGTTATTTTTGCTCAACAAATTGTATGTAGCATTCAATACCACATATTCAATATATCATTTGATTTACAACAAGGCTAGCAAATTCTTAATATGGTGAAAACAGCTTTATAAAAGTGTGTTATTGTGTTTACTTTAATTACTTGTTAGAAAACATTTTGAGTTCCGTGATCTATTGTCTAAGTATTGGATGGCGACTGGAAAACAGATTGGGATCGAAGGCCAGAAAAGCTGATCGGGACATCCCTAATATATACCACTTCTTTTGATATAAAAAAGCTGGAGTCTATTTCAGATGTCAATTCCGTTTCACATACACAGCACTATCGGTGACTAAAGTTTAGAAATAGAATTTGATATTTCAATTTAACAGACAAACCATCTCATATTAACTTTGTAGAAAATCAGAGTAAAATAACTCTCAAATCATCTTTGTCGGTAGGTTTTACAGGCTGAATAAAAGGGGCAAGCTGTGTGTGCTTGGAGTACCAGTACTTCAGTCTCAATGCTCAGAGGATTACATTAGAGGAGGAGCGAGCTCTTGGTTGTAAAAGAGGGGAAGGATGAACTACTTGATAAGCCACAGTTCCAGACTGCTGCAGTTGGGGTCTCATTGAGGTGAAGAAGATCTCTAGGGTACAAGTTGGAGAAGTTGACCTGAGGTAGACCTGGAGAGTTTCGATGTACAGGTCAACCGTACTTCCCAGGGGTGTAAGTAGACAACTACAAATGTACCTCCTCAAAAAATATCTGTGTATTCTGGACATATCAGCATGTATCCCATATTTGATGAATACCTACTGTAGACCATGCCAGATGTATTAAATCAAGAAGTTGTGATCTTACACTTTTTTTTTTTTTTTTTTCCCTTTTTTTTTCTTTTTTTTTTTTTTTATAATGTCCTGCCCAGCTTCTCGGGCAAATCATATAGCAGATGTAGATGCCCATATCGGCTGTTCAGATTTACTTTACAAAAGAGAAGTGTAGGATACTTCTCTTGTTGCCTTACTTGTATTTTGACTTTATTAAATGTATTTATATTATCATTTGGTGCAGCCGGGCCGGAGCAGGAGGGGATAGAAAGAGAGAAAAAGGAAGACAGAAGGGGGAATTGTGGGGACAAGAGGGGGATTAGACAGAGAGACAAAAACAACAACAGCAAACACAACAACAACAACAACAACAACAACAACAGAGCAACATCAGCAAATACGACATGTACAAATATGATGGTAAAAGTAATAGCAAATAAGCAGTTAGCGAAAATTTTAAAAAAAATACAGAAATGACAATGAGCATTATTACACTAAAAATGGAGCAATATGAATACCAATAGAAATAGTGCTATTGATAATAAACATTACCAGTACTTTACCTTTATTATCAACAATACAATTGTTCAAAATGCAACAATACATATACGTAATGATAACTAGAGATACGAAAGAATGCAGAAAAATGGAGGGGAAGAAAGAGAAGCAACCTTAACCTTGTAGATTGTTATAGTAACAATAGGTTAAGCTTTGTC
>NC_084734.1:65763560-65901918 GCF_033978785.1 Entelurus aequoreus | reverse complement strand
GGAATAACATGCCTACAAAAGGGAGAGAGCGACATATGTTGGTCAAAATATGACACAGCATTACGTATAAACTATCTAATACTGTAACTGTAGCAAACATTCGACATGACAAATATAATAAAAAACACACTTTTTTGATTGGCGATGTCAGAGAGTTGATCATTTCAATTTATATTAATTATTGTGGTTGTATAGCTTGCAGGGGTGCATGTTTTAAATACATTTCATTACAGTGTAAATGTGTCTGCAAAGGTGTTTTTGCAATATGCACATTGTCCTCTAGAGGTAAGTGTTGCACAACATTCTTCATGACAATGTTCAGCCAAATTCTGACCTTGAACCCTTCAATGAAAATGCATGTTTTTTCCTGAACTCCAACTCCTCTTCTTTACTTCCTGCACATTTGTATCATCCTGGCTGCTACCTTTTGGCCCCCAAAATCTACTGTTCTACTGTGTGATACTCTCCTCAGAGAATGATAACATTGCATTGTCATTGCTTCACACCACTAAAACAAACCACCACACACTACGTTGCTATCTTTTTTCAAGCCTCTTTTTCAACACCTCTTTACAGTGAGATAAATCAAGATCATGCAAGCTCTTGGGCATGCGTGTGCGGTTTTGTTTCTTTTTAGCAAAGCTCCAGAGATGAAGGTTCGGGGGGCCGCTTCCATTCCCAAGTAAGGCCACGATTCAGTTCTATGCATGAGTGCATGTTCAAAGTACCTCAGGTCAGCTTGTTTACACATAATATACTGTAAAGCAGGGGTCCCCAAACTCTCTCTCTCTCTCTCTCTCTCTCTCTCTCTCTCTCTCTCTCTCTCTCTCTCTCTCTCTTCTCTCTCTCTCTCTCTCTCTCTCTCATCTCTCTCTCTCTCTCTCTCTCTCTCTCTATATATATATATATAATATATATATATATATATATATATATATATAGACTAGACTTAGACTTCCTTTTTATTGTCATTCAAATTTGAACTTTACAGTACAGATAAGAACGAAATTTTGTTGCATTAGCTCATGGTAGTGCAGGATAAAAAAGCAATAAGGTGCAGATATAAATAAATAGATTACTGTACAGATAAATATATTGCACTTTTGCATATGCATCCAGGTTTATGGATGTATATTATATTGTCTTTATATTCCAGCAAGTTAATCCATTTTTGGGAGGAATTGAGGGGATAATTATGATGCGTTCAAGAGTCTTGCGGCCTGAGGGAAGAAGCTATTACAGAACCTGGAGGTTCTGCTACGGAGCTGCGGATACAGCTCATATTTATTACCCATTCTGTGTTATATGTGTATTATGTTGCACGATTGTACCAAGAAAAATTCCTAGTTTGTGAACCCGTTCTCAAACAATGGCACTAAAACTATACAGATTCTGATATATATACTGTATATATACATATATATATATATATATATATATATTATATATATATATATATATATATATATATAATATATATATATATATATATATATACATAAACGGGAAACCTGCGAAACAGGCTTGTAAGGATGAAATAGCCTCTGTGTTTTTTCCTGACTTAACGTGTATATATATATATATATAATATATATATATAATATATATATATATATATATATATATAATATATATATATAATATATATATAATATATATATATGTATATATATATTATATAATATATATATTCCGAGCGCGATGATGTCAATGGGAAAATTAATTTTTAGACAACATCATTTGCCTGAGCAGCTAGGAGACATCGAGAGTAACAAGCGGTAGAAAATGGATTAGAAAGGACAGATTTTATATATATAATAATAATAATACCTGGGATTTATATAGCGCTTTTCTAAGTACCCAAAGTCGCTTTACATGTTAAAAACCCATCATTCATTCACACCTGGTGGTGGTAAGCTACTTTCGTAGCCACAGCTGCCCTGGGGTAGACTGACGGAAGCGTGGCTGCCAATTTGCGCCTACGGCCCCTCCGACCACCACCTATCATTCATTCAATTCATTCAACATTCATTCACCGGTGTGAGCGGCACCGGGGGCAAGGGTGAAGTGTCCTGCCCAAGGACACAACGGCATGGTAAGAGGCGGGGAGCGAACCTGCAACCCTCAGGTTTCTGACACGGGCGCTCTACCCACTACGCCATGCCGCCCCTATATATATATATATATATATATATATATTTTTTTTTTAACTTGGGAGTTACCGCGGGCCGGATTTTAGATGCTGGTGGACCGGATTTTGGACGCTGGCTTAGTTTGGGGGACCCCTGCTGTAAAGCATAAGCAGTACAGCAGTCTCTCATTAATCACAGCTAAATGGTGGTAATTTAATACCCGCGAAGGTGATTATTATATTAGTAAATAAAATATTTTCATATTCATATCATACTTTTTTTTTTTACGAACTTCTAAAAAGGTTTTAAAAAAAATAATTACAGCCATCTATACATGAAATAAAATCTATATAGTCACCTTCACCTTTCACTCATTATAGTAGCTTTGAGTGTGTTCCACTGTAAATTACGGTAACCACTGGTAGCCCAGAGGATGTGGAAATACTTTGTCACACACATCTTGGGTAATTCCTCTAAATTATAACTGGGCTTCTACGTGCTGAAACCACAGCCGTGTGTTGTTAGTTAGTCAACCTGACAGTCGGAGCTGCAACAATTAGCCGAGTTGTTAGCATTCCGAGTTGTTAGCTTTGCGTGTACCCGGTGGCGGGCCGTGCGTTTCCTACCTCGGCCTTCAGTGATGTATTACTTGGTCCGACTTCAATAGGTACCGCTCAAAAACCATACTTTATGTCCTCACATGACCATGGCCTGAGAAATACTACACAGAAACACACCTGCGCACGACTGAGTATTGAATCGCCTCAATTAGTCAATAGTGTACAAAACGGGCGCTTTTAAAAAATCCATAAACCACATCAGAAATTAAAACACATCTTACTTACTACTGTCAAAATAGAAATAGTTGTAAAAAAACATTAAATGTGAAAAAATATATTTGTACTCACAATTTGTAGAACCCCTTCGACACCGTAAAGCCAGTGGTACCGCTCATAGTTGGTTGATTTGAGTAGAAGTGGCGGGCAAAACATTTCACCACCTGGGACAGCTTAGCTAGTTTCAAGGGGTCGTGTCTAGATTCTCTTTAAATATCCTTCTTGAAAATGGCCTTGCAAATATATATTTGTCACCTAATCAACGTTTTGCTCTCCTTCTTTGTGGGTTTAAAAAGTGAGTACCGCTGATTTCTCCGCTGGCCGGGTATGGCACCGGTGCCACTTGCTGCTTTCGTAAATCACAAGTTGTGATTGGATGCTCACTTGGGAGTGACAAGTGAGTATCCTATCACAGTCACGTTTAATGTAAGGCGAACACTGTCAGTAACTCGTGATCTAATTGGCTATCGCAACTGTCTATCAACTGAATGTCCTCTGTTCGTTTACACTGTACAGCCGCCACTAAAGTTGGTTCAGGAGTCCTCCGGCAGAATTCATACAGCGCTGGAGACAAGCTAGCTGAATTCTGATTGGATAAAATCACCAACGTAAAAACAAGCAACACTGGAGTCTAATATGACATGAAGAGAATATGATGAATACTTGTATATATTTATGGAATAAATACAATAAAATAAACTGTTATTAATTTATGATCATGATTTTTGTTAAGCCAGCAGAGAAGGTCTTGCTAGCCCTGACGGCCACATTGTCATTGTCACACCCTGTCATGTCAGGTCAGACCTCGTTTTGTGTTTCATTATTTTCTGTATTTGTTTCTTGTCCAACGTTCTTATTTTGTTCCAGTTCCTGTCCGGCTCTACCACTCTTACAGCCTAAGTCCTGTCTTCCTCACCTGTCCCAGATTAGCAATCTGGGCATACCTGACTTCTTCATATGCCTGCCCTACAGGACTGGATCATTGTTGCTTGTATATCATTGCTTTGGTTTATTATGCTAAGTACTTTTCCCCCTATGCTTTCTCGTTCTTTGTTGTTAATTAAAGACTCTTCTTACCTGCACGTCGTCTCCTGTCTCCGCATCTTGGTGTCACATCTACCGCAGCGGTCCGTCATCATGACAGTCTTTCCACATCGCTAACGGCAAAGGCTCACCAATGTCATTTGGCTCTGATGATGTCGAAGATGAAGTGCATCAACAGAATTGATCTCCAATTTGCATTGTGCAGACAGCTGCTGATAGCAGTCGTGTAAGCATTAAGTGGCGTGGTACATCTACTGCAGGGGTATCGACCGTGCGGCCCGCGGGCCCGCGAACCGGTTTTATCCCATCTTAAAACTCATTTGTATACTCTAGCCTTTAAATAGACACCCCTTTTAGACCAGTTGATCTGCCGTTTCTTTTCTGCTCTGCCCCCCTCTCCCTCGTGGAGGGAGGGGGCACAGGTTCGGTGGCCACGGATGAAGCACTGGCTGTCCAAATTCGGGACCCGGGGTGGACCGCTTGTCTGTGCATCGGTTGGGGACGTCTCTGCGCTGCTGACCTGTCTCCGCTCGGGATGGTCTCCTGCTGGCCCCACTATGGACTGGACTCTCACTATTATGTTAGATCCACTATGGACTGGACTTTCACAATATTATGCTAGATCCACTCGACGTCCATACCATCGGTCGCCCTAGGGGGGCGGGGGGGTCCCCACATCTGCAGTCCTCTCCAAGGTTTCTCATTGTCCCATTGGGTTGAGTTTTTCCTTGCCCTGATGTGGGATTTGAACCGAGGATGTCGTTGTGGCTTGCGCAGCCCTTTGAGACACTCGTGATTTAGGGCTATATAAATAAACATTGATTGATTGAATGATTATCCAGCCCGCGTGATGAGTTTGCCAAGTATTAAAATGAGCTGCATTTTTTTTAAATGAAATAAACTGCTGTTCTAAATGTGTCCACTGGATGTCACAATAGCAATTCTGTTAGAACTAGCAAGAGGTACAAAGTAAAGCGTGGCTGTGACTCCTCTCCCTCGACCCAAATGAAACTTAAAACCTGCCGTTTTATGTCTTCTGCTTCGAACACATCGTTATTTGGCACCGTTACTCCCCCATAATGTCTCTGTCAAAAACGAGAAAACTTGACCCTTTTGAATACTTTTTACCTCCGTTTCTGGACATGATAAAGTAGGTATTTAATACAGAGAAGAGTTCACATGTTGTGTTTTTTGTTCAGTCCCAGAAAGACTGTGACTTAAAGTTTAATCCTGGCTTTGTAGATACACTGAGACGAAGTCCAAGCTCATTGCGTTTTTGAAACTGCACCAATTTCCTCAGACTTTTTAACAAACTAGAAGTGTTTTGTCCAGAGGATTATTTGTGATTTGTACGTTTTCAGAATGTGCTTGTTCTGTTTTTGGCCCAAGTAAAACAAAGAAAATTACTTGGAGCTGTTTTTATTTTTAAGTTATCATGCCATGATTTTACCTTTCAGGCCCACTTGGGAATAGATTTTCCTCCATGTGGCCCCTGAGCTAAAATGAGGTTGACACCCCTGATCAACTGGTACATCTCATGTCTTGTCTTTTGACATTGCTCACGTCAAAGGCTCACCGATGTGGAGATGTGTTATTGATGAGGCAGTGGTGCATCAAAAAATTGGTCAAACTGATCGTTGCGGTGAAGATTGCGCCAAGATTAGCCGCCATGTTGATTGATTGAAACTTTTATTAGTAGATTGCACAGTACAGTACATATTCTGTACAATTGACCACTAAATGGTAACACCCGAATACGTTTTTCAACTTGTTTAATTTGGGGTCCACGTAAATCAATTCATGTTGTTAGTATTGTCACTCATAATCCGAAAAACGGAAATTTCGCTTGATGATTATCTTTATCGATTGCCACAACATAATATAAAATAAGACAAATAATGACAAATAAAATTTTAAAATAATTAAACACTTAATTTAGGCCAACATATTGACAAGGATGTGATGACTAAAACTGGACTTGTGACCTGTGACTTTTGTACAAGACTGTGTATACGTTATTCCAATAAAACACATGCTAACTGTCCTCCAGGCATGTGAAATGTGAAATATGTGTTTTTAAACATTTGTTTTCTCGTCAAAATATCACTTTCACCTTTTTTAAAAAAAATATTAAAAAAAAAACATTCACAACATTTTTTGAACGCTCGCCTAACCCGCAGGTATTCACTGTTCTTCGGGGACGGCATGGCGCGGTTGGGAGAGTGGCCGTGCCTGCAACCTGAGGGTTCCTGGTTCAATCCCCATCTACCAACCTAGTCACATCCATTGTGTCCTTGAGCAAGACACTTCACTCTTGCTCCTGATGTGTCGTGGTTAGGGCCTTGCATAGCAGCTCCCGCCATCAGTGTGTGAATGTGTGTGTGAATGGGTGAATGTGGAAATAGTGTCAAAGCGCTTTGAGTTCCTTGAAGGTAGAAAAGTGCTATACAAGTATAACCCATTTACCATTTACATTCTTGTTGCTAAAGCGTTGCAGGACGGGGAGACGATCAGGATCACCGAAACAAGCTAGCTAGGTCGCGGATCATCTAGTTAGTTCACTTGTTGCCTCTGTTTGCTCTTGGAGCCACAACGTTGATGGCTGTCCACTTTGCTGCTAATCCTATTTGGATGATTACAATCCGAAAACAGTTAGTTCCAAACCGTTCGTAGTTCTAGAGCATTAATTAGTAGCCAGTGAGATGGAATATTTTTGACGTGACAAAATGTAAACAGAGGTCACAACACCATAAGTATATTACCCGAGGAGGCGTGGCTTCAGGATAGAGTTGCCAAATGGGAAACATTTTCTGAATTCTTTCCATGCATGTTATATAAATTTACATTGCACTTTCAGTGATATTAGTAAATTATCTAATAAAAAGAACTAAAATCTGTGGTACATTACATAGTACATGTAACTGTCAAAAAGCCAAACGTGGTTAGCAGATGAGAATAAACCTAAAGGTAAATTGCAGGAAAGGTAGTCTTGATTTTCAAAATATTCTATCGGGACTTGTGTTGCAGTACTTGGTGCTGATAGAAATGTTCCTAGTTTTTTTCTCAATTTTACACCTTTTTTTTTTCCTTGAAAGGATTCTCACATCCCGAGTTCACCGATCAATAAAAGCTTTGCTTCAACCTTCAAAACAACCACTTCTCCCTTTTGTTTGTTTTACAAACTGGAAGTGAAGGCGAGTGGAAGCAGTACATTCATCATGATAAGACTTAATACATTGCAATCCATGTCGTCTCAGCAGTAGGAAACGCAATCACGGCAAACTGCTGAATCATGCGTTCACTGTTTTTCAACCTTATTATTTGTACTTTTGGGTGATTATTTAGTCAACACTGTTCAGCCGTACTTTGGAGTGTGTACACATTGTTGTGAGACTTTGAGCAGCTCTGCGGTCTACGGCCAGATTAGGACCGAGAGACCTCATTCAGGAGCGAACAATGGACCACTGCTTCGATCGTAATAAGCATTTGGCCTATGACACGCAAACAGGCCAAGGTCCTCAATGGGATCACACCGACAAGAGCACACTGTCTGCCTGCTGAAAACAAGGAGACAACTTCTGAGTTCAAACGTACAACTGGGTAGCCCCGGTGGGTTTGACCAAACTAACAAACTGAGAGAAACAGGATACTGAAATAATACCGTAATGAAAGCAAATCAAAACAATGATTTAATGGCTCTAAACCTCAGCACAAGACATATTGTGTCTTCCCACCCCAGATTTAATGTAGTGTGTTAATAATGGGTGCCACCACAATAAACAATGACAATGTACTGTATTTCATTGCAATTTAAACAATAACATGTAGGTCAGTAAGTTATAAACATTTAATATACAGTAGTTAAACATCCAGTGCATGAGTGTTGTGCCTGAGTTATTCGAAGAAGTTCCTTATGTCTGTTTGTGTCCGGTTGCAGATTGTTAATAATAAACAGATACATTCCTTTGATTCCAAGAGGTGGATTAATTGGTAAAGCCCAGACCATACTTGAGGATTTACACCAGGATTTAGCTAATCTGCTCAGTTATGCATTTGTCATTTCCAGGACAAACAATTTTTCAAATCCAAGGTCTCTTAAACCCATTTGTCCTTGTTCAACTCTTCTTCTTCCTCTCATCAAAATTGACTTTCTGATACTTTAATGTCTTTTCCATTCCTGGCCAAAGTGTGTGTGTCTCTTGGGAGTGTGTTTGCCGGGTCCTGGGTCTCAGTGTCGCTGCGGGGAATACTCTCAGGTCGGGAACCGGACCCTTTGCTTCCCAGGGACAAACTTTTTTGGAAACTCTCCGAGGTAAAGTAGTAGACCACAGGGTCTAAGCAGCAGTTAAGGCTAGCCAGACACAAAGTGATGGGATACAGAGTTCGGGCGAAGCGCTCTACAGAGCAGTTAACCAAGGCCTGAGTTCTCACCAGGGCATAGAGGAAGAGGTTGGAGTTATACGGGACAAAACAGATGATGAAGATGCCAAGATGGACCAGAATCATCCTCAGGACACGACGCTTGCTGTCACAGCCATGGCCAACTGTCACTGGACGACGTAGCGTTCTCAGGACCAGTGAGGAACAAACCAAGTTGGCCAGAAGAGGAAGCAGGAATCCCACAATCTGGAAAGACAGTAAAACATGTAATCATGTTTAATATTCGAGGTAGCATTACTACAACTTTTAAAGACAAAAGTAGATTTTGTTAGAAAATCCACTATTTCCAAGAAATTTCAACTCAAAAATCGATTCAATTTGATTCCGATTCTTGGGGGTGACGATTCGATTCAGAAACCATTCTCGATTCGACATGATTCTTAATTCAAACTGATTCTCACTATACGTTACTTGGAATACAAATTATAATACAACCATTTCAAAACTGGTTACAGGTTACAACAGCTCCTCATGGTTGCTGATATATTATGTATACCTGCAGCTAGTCAGCGCTAAGGTGGCCTAAATAATGCCATCCATCCATTTTTTACCACCTGTCCCTCTTGGGGTGCTGGAGCCTGTCTTTTAAAACATGTAGTCCTAAAAAAAATTATTGAAAATGATTAATCTAATTAGAATCAGATTAAATAATCGTGTTTAGGGTGGGAATCGATATTTTTCAGCACCCCTACTAAGCATACAGAATAGGTGTATTTTTAGATGCTTGAATAGTCAGGATAGTCCATGGTAGGTAGCTTGGTAGGTGGTGGTTTCCATGGTTAGTTGCTCGAGGTTAGGGGTGTGCCAATACAACTTTTGCACATCCAATGAGATACCGATATTGGAAGCTTAAGTATAGATACCGATATTGAGCCGATACGATATCAGCACAAAATATATATACATTTACTATTATGTAGTGTTGAGATTTCATCAAGTGCAATTACCGAGCGAGCAATGGTAGGTATGATAAATCAATACATAATACTGTTATCTTCGGGTCGCATTGCTGCAACGGTTGTGTCCTCACATATTGAGGAAAGCGGTATAAGCAGCGTGCAGGTAAGAGTCTAATTTATTTCTTGTAGGAAGGGGCAAAAAAATACAAAAGCTCAAAAACAAGGATAGCATGGAGCCAACAAACCAAAACGTTGCCAACGGACGAACAGTGTGAAAGTCTGAGACGATGAAAAAACTTCCAAGTGTGGCGAAAACAGGAAAAAGTAATTGTTGCGTAAAGCGAACATTGACCGAGCAACTAAAAGCTGGAAAACACCAGTATATAAAGGGCAAGTGAGGACGCTAATCAACAAATCGAAGGCAGGTGCAAACAATTAGTGTCCATGGCAACCAAAAGTAAATGAAAGGAAAGAAGGTAGAGAACCTAAACAGACTTAAACATGGGAAAAAAGCTACTAAACATAAATCAAGACATGACCCGGGCGAAGGGTCATGACAAATACTTTACTCTAAGTTGAAGTGGAGTGGTAATTGGTTTTTTTTGGCGACACCTGCTAATTTAAATACTTCTCTAAGCACTGTTGAATGATGCGGACAAGTTTATTACTGGATACTTTTAACACACTTCAGTCTTGGAAACTTTGTATAATACTAAAATAATTGTATTATTATTACTTGGTTGTATTGACAAATGTCAGGTTTTAGACAGCAGTAGTGTTCAATTAAGCACACCTATTATGTCCAGCTTGTGTGCTATTTTGTGCTTAGCCGCTCAGCAGCTGCTCGCTCCTAGTAGCACATAGCCTACCATGTTTACCTTTTGTAAATGACTTCACTAAAATACATGAAAAGACCAATCTTGTGCTTATTGGAGGACATTTAGATGTTAACTGGCTGTCGAGCTTTGTACACGTCTGCTTTTACCTGTGATTTTAGATACACGCCTATATCCGATATTTATTTTGCTGATATCTGATATCAATATTGCTTCAAGACACCTCTACCAGTAAAGTACTAGTACAAATGATAAAAATTAAATGTTGCGCTAGTGCCTTTAGAGCCTTCACCTCAATGAAGATGGTGATTTTTGAAAGGTAGGTCCTCCAGGTGCTCTTAGAGAAGCCCTCAAAACAGGTTGTAGCTCTGTTTGTGCTGTTGATGGTAGAGAAGAAGGTGACGGATATCCCTCCTCCTACAATGGTCAGCCACACAGCCGCGCACACCATTGCGGCGTTCCTGCGCGTGCGGATGGAGCGGGAGCGGAAAGGGTAGACTATTGCTAAAAAGCGGTCCACGCTGATGCAGGTGAGAAAGAGCATGCTACCATAGATGTTAGTGATGAAGGCTGTTCCTGATATCTTACACAGTCCATCTCCAAAGGGCCAGTGCCGGTTCACATTGTAGAAGACCTTGAACGGCAGCGTAAAAACAAAGACTAAATCAGATAGTGCTAAATTAGTCATGAACATTGTCGTTTCGTTGCGCATCTTCATGCGGAAGCAGAAGACAAACAGTGCAGCGCAGTTGGTGATGAGACCTAAGACGAAGACCACACTGTAGACCACCGAATACAAGTTGTACTTGAAGGAGTCGTCAAAGCCACAGTCCTCCATCCCGGTCTCATTAAGCACCAAACTCGCCATGATGACGGTGAGGAGGTCTTGGAGGAACAAGCTCACACCAGAATGTCGTGGTCCGGAGGAGAGAAGCTGGATATGTCTGGATCGGAAGTGTCAGCAGGGGATCCCCCAGGCAAGCCTTCTCCAAACCATGGCGGACACATAAATGGAAGCAGTCAGGATGCTCGGCGCTCCTATGGAGGGAAGAGGAAGACGCCCACGTCATTTCCTCACAATAAATGTTCGGACCGCATAAAGCAACAAGAACTTATCTGACAGAGTACACCTTTAAAACACATCATGTGTAGCTACAGTAATTAATGTTAGTGTAAACCACATCAGTATTACATTGTAAACTTTTCACCTTGCACGTTGTGGCTCCCTTTGCAGAGTTTGGAGGTTTTCTTTTACATTTTAAGTTAAAACATTAAAACATTTCAATGTCCAATTCTTTCATCTTTAGGTCTTTCACCTATACAGTCTTGGTCAAAAGTTTACATACACTTGCAAAGAACATAAAGTCATGGCTGTCTTGAGTTTCCAATAATTTCTACAACTCTTATTTTTTTGTGATAGAGTGATTGGAGCACACACTTGTTGGTCACAAAAAACATTCATGAAGTTTGGTTCTTTTATGAATTTATTATGGGTCTACTGAAAATGTGAGCAAATCTGCTGGGTCAAAAGTATACATACAGCAATGTTAATATTTGGTTACATGTCCCTTGGCAAGTTTCACTGCAATAAGGCGCTTTTGGTTGCCATCCACAAGCTTGTGGTTGAATTTTTGACCACTCCTCTTGACTGCTTATTTAATTTACACATTGCTTCAGTGACACACCCCCATAAACTCTTGTAAATTATTCCCGGAGCAAAACATTTGTGTCATTTGCAAATAGAACCAATTTCAATATGATTAGAAGTGTGAGGGGAGAACCGCAGCTATAAGAGGATAGACGTTAAACACACCTCAGCTAAATCCACTCAGCTTAGTGTAGGTCCTCTCACAACCATAAAAGTACATACAGACATGCTTTAGTTCTGAAACAATAACCGCTTGGATGCCTTGCAGTTTGGGAAGGTTCCTTATTCTCTTCCTGCATGACACATTACCACGTTTTAAGAATAAATGGATGAGTTTGGTATGGAATAAATTGAGCAGAATTATGATCTTACGCCAATCAAACACTTTTGAATGAACTAAAACAAGGATGGTGAGCTAGTAAGCCTCCTCTCCAGTGACGTGCGGTGAGGTTCATGGCTGGTGAGGCACTGACTTCATCACAGTCAGATTTACAAACATATGAACCCTAAAGAGTATCTTATTCACCATTTGATTGGCAGCAGTTAACGGGTTATGTTTAAAAGCTCATACCAGCATTCTTCCCTGCTTGGCACTCAGCATCAAGGGTTGGAATTGGGGGTTAAATCACCAAAAATGATTCCCGGGCGCGGCGCCGCTGCTGCCCACTGCTCCTCTCACCTCCCAGGGGGTGAGCAAGGGGATGGGTCAAATGCAGAGGACCAATTTCACCACACCTAGTGTGTGTGACAATCATTGGTACTTTAACTTAACTTTAACTTTACACATAAAAACTGTAGCACACAAAAAAGCACATTTAATTAAAAAAAACGTTATGGTCTTACCTTTACTTATAAATGTAGTCCATGCGCAGCTCCTTTTCAACAAAAGCATCGATAACTTGTTTATAGAAGTCTTCCTTATCTTTCTTCAGTTTTAAAAGTCTCTCTGTCTCGATGGAGATCTTCCTATAAGTATTACCTCCTGCTGTGATTGAAAGTCCAGTTTAGAAAACTGTTTTATTTTAGATATGTAATCCTCCATGTTAATAGTCCAAGCAAGAGAAAAAAATAAACGATCGCTGCCAAATGTTGCTGCTTGTTGTCACTTCTTCTGCAGCCGAGTAGTCGCAAGAATGATCTCTGGGATCACTACCGCCCTCTACCACCAGGAGGCGTGATTACTGCGAGCCTCACCCAGTGAGTCTTTTGCAGCCGTTTTATAATTGCTCAGCACAAGAAATACGTTACACACATACAGTTGTTGACAAAATACACTGTACATTATATACCTCAGCTAACTAAACTATGGAAATGTATAATATAATTCATATAACAATACGGTCTCACTGCACAGCAGGCCAGCAGTTAGCAGAGTCATTGCACAATCCATGGTGAGGCTCAACTCAGTGACGTGCCTCAACTGGCTGGTCACTCACCGCAAGTCTCTTCTCAGTATTTGAACAGCAAATGTGAAAATTCAGCGATTTTGAATACAAATAATCTAAAACTGTAGAAGTTAAATGGAAAATAACTTTATAGTATAATCACTAGATACATATAACAATTAATTTTTTTTTCTTTCTTTTTACATTTTTTTTCTTTCCATGATGGCCCGTGAGGCCCTGTCTCACCTGCCTCCCCTGACTGCAAGTCACTGCTCCTCTCAGATCCAAAATCAGTAAATTGTGATTCACCAATGTCCTTATGAATAAATAGACACAAATTCTGATTAAAAATGGGGTCTGTACAAATGTTGTACAGATCTACTCAAGGTTTGCATGTATTAAACCACTACAAACTTGATAGCGCAGGCAAAGCTGATCTACCAAGCTTGTGCGCAGAGGATTGTGTCTCTTAAGTCGCCAAAATAAGGAGTGCAATCCATTTAGCGTGTCTGTCTTCCTGAATATGCAGAATATATGCTGATTCTCAGAATGCTCACAAATATAAGTATTTGCCACACGCAGTGTGATTTATCAAAACTAAAACTGTACTGTGTCCGCTGTTCTGTCTTTATTCAGTAGGTCAAAAAAGAATGTGCAAACTGGAAATTGCACAGAAATAGCTGTGGGAAAGGTGGCGATCGTGCTGCAACTCTGTATGCTTGTCAACATATATGGACTGTCAAAAATAAAAGTGATAGACATATCAGTATCAATTACAATTTATAATTTTAAAACTGACTTAAAGGGGAACAGTTCTTGTTTTGGAATTTTGTCTATCGTTCACAATCATAACAGATAAGAAAAAGTTTTTTTTTCACCTGTAAAACTCAGCTCATTCTGGGTAGCTAGCAATGCAGCTAATGAGAGCAATCTATTCTCTCTCTAAATCACTTAAAAAATGCATTCAAAAACCGTCACCGGTACTTAATTTACGTTCCGTAACCTGTATAATAACCAAGCTGTAGCGACATTGTTATCGTAACAACTGAGGAAATATTTTTTAATCGCAGAAACACATCAGCGTGCTTTGGTATTAGCTGTGAAAGCTAATTACGGAAAGAGATAAGCGAGCTTCTATGTCAGCATGAAACGCGTTTGAGTTTGTAATGCACAACACAAGACACCAATCTGTAATATCTGAAAAACATGAACAATCATATTACAGTATCTTTTAAGTATTAGCCCAAACTTCATGGTTTGTTTGTACACAACTAGCAAAACAGTGTATGTACTGTAGTTGTAATAACACGCTTGACGTGTTGTGTGTATCATGATCAATATAAAGTGTGACTCACTCCATGGACAGTTCTCCGTTTGGTCCAGCTGGCCAGAGATATTTGTTCTGGTTTATTTGGGGTAAGCACGCCATTTATGTTGAAAAAGCTTGTGTTCAAATTCCACATTTGCAGCTTTCAGTGGCTTTCGCCTCACTCTATCGGCTTGTGATCACTTCTAGAAGCAGCTGTTCATCCTCCGTTCATTAAGGTTGAAAAGATAAGGTTGTGAATCCTCATTTGTCCAAAAAATAGTCGTCTTGGATCAGTGACGTGCAGTCACTGGAGGCAGGTGAGGCGGGGCCTCACGTGCCATCATGGAAAGAAAAAAAATGTAAAAAGAAAAAATAATAATTAATTGTTATATGTATCCAGTGATTATACTATAAAGTTATTTTTCATTTAACTTCACCAGTTTTAGATTATTTTTATTCAAAATCGCTGAATTTTCACATTTGCCGTTCAAATACTGAGAAGAGACTTGCTGTGATCAGCAGCCAGTTGAGGCACGTCTCTCAGTTGTGCCTCAACATGGATTGCGGACTCGGCTAACTGCTGGCCTGCTGTGCAGTGAGACCGTATTGCTATATGAACTATATTATACATTTCCATAGTTTAGTTAGCTGAGGTATATAATGTACAGTGTATTTTGTCAACAACTGTATGTGTGTATGTACATTATTTCTTGTGCTGAGCGATCATAAAACTGCTGCGAAGACTCGCAGTAATCCCGCCTCCTGGTGGTAGAGAATGCCCCCCCGCCGTAGAATGCACCCCCCACACTTAAACTTTTCACGTGCAAGATTGAATCTATTTAATGTTCGTGTTGGAGGAGTTGTGAATGACTGCAGGGCCACAACATTAGGTACACCTGCAGACTGCAGCACGGATTTCATATTTCATTCATTCACAACTCCTCCAACACGAACATTATTGTTTTTGCACTTTTTGGCTTCCTATTAAATAACTTTTTTAAATAGATTCAATCTTGCATGTGGAAAGTTTAAGTGTGGGCTTTAGTTGATATAACACTCCCGTCAGGGGGTGCATTCTACGGCAGGGGTGCATTAATCCAGCACAACAGCGGCGCATGGACTTCATTTATGAGTAAAGGTAAGACCATAATAACGTTTTTTTAAATTAAATGTGCTTTTTTGTGTGCTACAGTTTGAATGTGTAAAGTTAAAGTTAAATTAAAGTACCAATGATTGTCACACACACACACTAAGTGTGGTGAAATTTGTCCTCTGCATTTGACCCATCCCTTGATCACCCTCTGGGAGGTGAGAGGAGCAGTGGGCAGCAGCGGCGCCGCGCCCGGGAATAATTTTTGGTGATTTAACCCCCAATTCCAACCCTTGATGCTGAGTGCCAAGCAGGGAAGAATGCTGGTATGAGCTTTTAAACATAACCCGTTAACTGCTGCCAATCAAATAGTGAATAAGATACTCTTTAGGGCAGTGGTCCCCAACCACCGGTCCGCGGACCGACTGGTACCGGGCCGCACAAGAATTTAAAAAAATATTTTTTTTTTTTTTTTTTTTTTTTTAAATGAAATCAACATAAAAAACACAATATATACATTTATATCAATATAGATCAATACAGTCTGCAGGGATACAGTCCGTAAGCACACATGATTGTATTTATTTATGTAAAAAAAAAAATAAATAAATAAAAAATTTTTTTTTAAATACACTCCCCCCCCCACCGGTCCGTGGGACAAATTTTCAAGCGTTGACCGGTCCGCAGCTACAAAAAGGTTCGGGACCACTGCTTTAGGGTACAAATGTTTGTAAATCTGACTGTGATGAAGTCAGTGCCTCACCAGCCATGAACCTCACCGCACGTCACTGTCTTGGATGTTTGTTACCAAGTCTGCCTTGATTAGGACACACGCTCGTGTTTGGTATCCGGAAGTAGGACACACATTGTTGCTGGAAGTCAGACGCGCTGCTATGGAAACGGATATCAACGAGCGAAATAAGTCAGTCCTGGAATTAACATGATCAAAACAAGGTAAATATTCTGCATATTACATATTGTTATGAACATGTCTGTTACTACATTATATATAGACTTGCAGTGTGTATATACAATGTTGATGGAGGGTTAAAGTTGTTTTAGACGGCTTTGAAGGCTACAACGATGACTCGCATTTCCATCTTTACGAGACCGATTCTTTATATATATATACTGTGTATATATATACATATATTAAAGTGTACCTAATATTGTGGACGGTGAGTATGGCTACAGTAAATCACTAACTGCTTTGTTGGATGTAGCTGGAACCCCTCTGAGTCGAACACTGAGCACGAGTAAAAGCTGGTGGATGGTGTGTACAATTTTAAGTGAGTCTTAATGTAATTCACAAATTCACACTACAAAAGGAAGGCTGTGAGCTTGCGCAGTTCATCAGCGGTGTTCAGTGCCAGCTGCAAAGTGACATCTTTACTGCGTTTTCACACGCCTCTCGGAAAGCTTCCACCGACGTTCACAATGCCCGCACTGTGCCCATCTGTGGCCAGCACACACTGCCATTGGCCCGCTACACACAAGCAAACAGTTACATGTGCCCGTCCACACATAAAACACACACTGAGGTTATTCAGTTTTTATGTCCTCACAACAAGAAAGCGGCTGCTGTGCATGAAAGAAGGACAGACTGACGTCTCAGCAGGCTGTGGATTATATTAGCAAAAAGATTACAGCCCCCGACATGTGTTTGGTTTCATGTACAGGTCACGGACAGCTGTGCTTTGACGGCCTCCTCCTCGAGCCCCATGGCGGTGACAGAAACAGAAACAGGCCTCTGGGACCTGCTGATCCCTGTGGATCGAATTCAGCTTGTACATCCAGCTGTTGCCTTCCCTCACTCACATGGACGGTTGAAAGTAGCACAGAGTGATGAGTTCAAGAACCTCTTCTTGTAGAGCAAAGAGTAAGATATATGCATGCTAACCCTCTTATCTCCACGCCCGTCAGAATGGCTCAGGGCTGCATGGCTTAGATGGTTGAGCGGCCGACCAAAAACTTGAGGATTCCTGGTTAGAACCCAGCTTTCGCCATCCAAGTCACTGCCGTTGAGCCCTTGGGCAAGACACTTTACCCGCCTTGTTCCCAGGGCTGCCCACACTGGTGTAAATGTAGCTTTAATGTAGATAATGGGTTTCTCAATGAGAAAAAGCAACAATGAGAAAAAGCAACATCAAAATAATTCACTTCAATTCACTTGCTGTTTGTCGACATAGTCAAAATCGAAACTGAAACATTTGCCTGCTTGTTAGAGTACGCCCAAGAGAGAAGAAGAGTACAGGCTGGTATATATACCCTCACGTCACTGCGTCCCCTCTGACTGTGTTTTGGTTAATTT
This sequence comes from Entelurus aequoreus, assembly GCF_033978785.1. Classification (NCBI taxonomy): domain Eukaryota; kingdom Metazoa; phylum Chordata; class Actinopteri; order Syngnathiformes; family Syngnathidae; genus Entelurus; species Entelurus aequoreus. The sequence continues at coordinate 65,883,988 of NC_084734.1, read as the reverse complement.
ATAGCACTTGCGTTTGGAACTGACTCGTGAATTGCAATTCCCTTCCAAACACTAAGGGGCAGTGTCTCCTGAATGAGCAACCATGGCTGTCATTGACTAGATATTTATCCTCTTGTGAAGAGTGATGACCACCACAAAATCAAAATCTTAGTCGGCACTAGAACGACTCTTCCAGAAACCTTAGTTTACTTTTAATGGACCTTTCGGGACATTGGACAAGAGAGAGCTATGTAATTGTGAATAAACAAAACTGTTAAATAACTATTGTAACGACATGCTAGCGTTAATCTTTTCAGAGCTCCCGTGTCCGTGAAAACACTGTGCCTGAAAGATGACTGACCGAGAATGAGGAAGCGTTGTGTGTGAGAGAAAAAGACGTTTGTGCATGAGAAATTGAACCTGTTAGCACAAGATTGGCAGTAAAAGTTAAAAAGAACATCATACTTTGCGGGACTTCGTCTTGACAAAACAACAACACAAAAAGCTGAAAAACAACACATTCAGCAATTATTTTCAGATACATAATATTAGTTTGCATGCAAATGTTCAATCACTATTTCTTTGTCACACAATAATTTGTGCACTTCAAGCCCAAAGTCTGCTCTCCTGTGCTTAAAGGCCTACTGAAACCCACTACTACCGACCACGCAGTCTGATAGTTTATATATCAATGATGAAATCTTAACATTGCAACCCATGTCAATACGGCCGGGTTAACTTATAAAGTGCAATTTTAAATTTCCTGGGAAATATCCGGCTGAAAACGTCTCGGTATGATGCCGTTTGCGCGTGACATCACGGATTGTAGCAGACATTTTGGAACAGTACGGTGGCCAGCTATTAAGTCGTCTGTTTTCATCGCAAAATTCCACAGTATTCTGGACATCTGTGTTGGTGAATCTTTTGCAATTTGTTTAATGAACAATAGAGACAGCAAAGAAGAAAGCTGTAGGTGGGATCGGTGTATTAGTGGCTGGCTACAGCAACACAACCAGGAGGACTTTGAGTTGGATAGCAGACGCGCTATCCGACGCTAGCCGCCGACCGCACCGATGATCGTGGTGAAGTCCTCCGTCGCGCCGTCGATAGCTGAAACGCAGGTGAGCACGGGTGGTGATGAGCAGATGAGGGCTGGCGTAGGTGGAGAGCTAATGTTTTTAGCATAGCTCTGTCGAGGTCCCGTAGCTAAGTTAGCTTCAATGGTGTCGTTAGCAACAGCATTGCTAGGCTTCGCCAGGCGGGACAGCATTAACCGTGTGGTTACAGGTCCAGGGTTTGGTTCAGTGTCTCCTGATAGTAGAAGTAATAGTAGTAGTGTTGATCTTCTGTCTATCCTTCCAGTCAGGGGCTGTTTCTATCTGCACTTAAGCACGAGGCTATCACATTAGCTCCATAGCTAAAGTGTTTCGCCGATGTATTGTCGTGGAGATAAAAGTCACTGTGAATGTCCATTTCGAGTTCTCTACTCTCATATTCAAGAGGATATAGTATCCGAGGTGGTTTAAAATACAAATCCGTGATCCACAATAGAAAAAGGAGAAAGTGTGGAATTCAATGAGCCAGCTTGTACCTAAGTTACGGGTCAGAGCGAAAAAAGATACATCCTGGCATCCTGCACTGCACTCTAATCCTTCACTCTCACTTTCCTCATCCACAAATGTTTCATCCTCGCTCAAATTAATGGGGCAATCGTCGCTTTCTCAGTCCGAATCGCTCTCGCTGCTGGTGGGAATGATTGTAAACAATGTGCAGATGTGAGGCGCTCCACAACCTGTGACGTCATGCTACTTCCGGTACAGGCAAGGCTTTTTTATCAGCGACCAAAAGTTGCAAACTTTATCGTCGATGTTCTCTACTAAATCCTTTCAGCAAAAATATGGCAATATCGCAAAATGATCAAGTATGACACATAGAATGGACCTGCTATCCCCGTTTAAATAAGAACATTTCATTTCAGTAGGCCTTTAAGGACCCTCCTTGGCAAAAGCTGACCAAACACAGTTCTGCGTTCCCTAGGATTTTTGGGAGGTACACGTCAGGGTCTGCAGGAGGGTACGCAGGGGGAGTAGCAAGACAGCGTTGCATACGCAGGTTATGTGATGCCAGAGTATAAACCTGGCTTATGTAGTACAGCAACAAAAGGTTGATTTGTAAATCTTGTTTCATCATCTTTCATCCGCAATGTAATATTTTATACGCTTGTTTTACAGTCCTGTGGCAAATCTTTCTTCCCTTGGCTAACAATCTTAGAAAAACTAGCAAATAGGTGTAGACTGTTATTATTGCCATGTAGTGACGGGTCTAAGGATATTGCAGCATCGATGCATTTATGAAACACAAGGAGTGATACTGTGTTCCTTGATATCTCGATATGTGTGTCACTTTAAGAAAAAAAAACATGTGACCAAAACTGCTATGCCATTTGACTGCGTTAATGTTGCTAATCAAATTGAAAGTATTATTATTTATTGGGTTAATTTTATTTCATTTTTCAGTATCAAATTGTTCAAGTTGGTCCAAAAAATGTTACGCACATTTTATTTTACATTTCAGCCAAATGAATGTAATAAAACAATGTTAATGAAGGTTTTTTTTTTTGTTGCAGGTTGATCTATAATTATTTTTTCTTTATTGGTCTTCTTTATTGTAGATAAAGATACGAATGTATGCAGAGGTGTACTTCTAACAATTGTATAAACAAATTATATTATTTATAGTCATGTGGAGGGATGTTTTCTTTTTTAAAGAAGGGACTTTACAGAAAATAATTGAAAACCACTGAACTGACATGCACCTGGGGATACCATGTACTCTGCTTTCTCCCCGGATGCAGCTGGGATAGGCTACAGCCCCCCCTGCGACCTCGAAAAGGGACAAGCGGTAGAAAATAGATGGATGGATGTTTCAATACATACCCCTTTATTGTTCATCTGTGCATGTTCTTTTCAGTTTTTTGTTTCAAAATTATGCAAATATTTAGAGATTAAACTGAGTTGAGAGTGTAATAATCATGCATTAACCGAAATCAAAATAGAAGGTTCAAACAATAATGATTTAGATTTTTGCCAAAAATGTTAATGCTGTGTGACTAGACAGTCGCTTTGTTGCGGCTTAGTGATAATGAGGAAGTTGACAATATCACAGCACATGCACAGAACCTTTTCCAACCCAATAGACCGGGACTTCATTAACATTGATGGGTTGGTGTCATTTGCTGGACCGACTCAAGAGGGTTCCACCGTACACAGCAGTAAACAAAAAGAGAGAGAAGAACATTTGTGAGATGTTGGAGCTCATCACAAAGGTGATTGATGGGGTTGAAGTCAGACCTCTTAAAGGCCTACTGAAACCCACTACTACCGACCACGCAGTCTGATAGTTTATACATCAATGATGAAATCTTAACATTGCAACACATGCCAATACGGCCGGGTTAACTTATAAAGTGCAATTTTAAATTTCCCAGGAAACTTCCGGCTGAAAACGATGACGTTTGCGCGTGACGTCAAGGGTTGAAGCAGAAGTATTGGGACACCATTGTATCCCAATACAAACAGCTCTGTTTTCATCGCAAAATTCCACAGTATTCTGGACATCTGTGTTGGTGAATCTTTTGCAATTTGTTTAATGAACAATGGAGACTGCAGAGAAGAAAGCTGTAGGTGGGATCGGTGTATTAGCGGCTGGCTACAGCAACACAACCAGGAGGACTTTGAGTTGGATAGCAGACGCGCTACTGAAAGTCTCAAACCCGGTGATAAGTAACACCTTGGTGAATCAAAGTGCAACAATAATAAGACCACGAATTTTTGTGGTATCACCTCCTGTGAGGATGGACTGAGAAAAGCTTAGCAGCATTTTTGAAGTTTTGGACTACTTTGGAACTTTTCTGGACCACAGATCTGTTTGCAAACACGACTGGGTAGAATACCGACTGGTGTGAGGAAATTACTCATCCAATAAAATGAGCTACCATTGCCGATAATCACTAGAAAAACAAGCTAAATGTCGTTTAAGTCCAAATTGATATCCAATGATCGGAATGGGCAAAAAAAAGGCTTCAGTTGTCGTGAATAAGGAGGATGTGGCAGACAGCCAGGAACCAGGTACTACTTTATGACATGAGGAAAGAGATCAGGTAAATAGCAATGAGCTCTACAACAAAATAGAGAAACAACATGACAACAAGAAATGCATAGTGAAACATGTTAAGAAATTGAAGAATGATAATGCTTCACTTCAGAAACAAAGGCCAAAAGAAATGTGGATAGCTCAAAGAAGTAAACTGATGAAAAAGAGTACACTATGGGCCTGATTTACTAAGATCCAAACATCACGCGTCTGCAATCTACAAAACAGTGTGGGCGTGTGGCGTGCGATTTACTAAGACTGCGTGTGCAATTGAAAAGCGGTGCAGACCGCATTATTTAAATGAAGATTTTATGTGTACTATATGGGGCATTACCACAGAGACACTCTTATTCACTGCACGTTCATGCTATCATGGTCCTACCTGCGGGGTTTTGCTATGTTTTCAAACATGCAGGAGACACGTGTCACTTATTATGGGCATTTTAAACACATTCCTACATTGGATCTACAGTGAAACCACTTTTTTTCCCCTTTTGCAGCTAGAGATATGCTCATTGGAGAGAGGCTGCACATTACTCCCCTTGAGGCGCAAAAAAATGCATACTTAAAGAAGGTTAATGTATGGATTTGTTTTTTTTATACATGTGTGTGTGTGTGTGTGTGTGTTTGTATGTAATTATTATTGTCATATACTGTATATGTGTATGTATGGAGGTTGGTATGTATATGTGCATGTATACATATGTGTATGTATGTATACATATATATGTGTGTGTGTGTGCATGTGTGTGTGTATATATGCGCGTGTGTGTATATACCTATATATAGTATAATGTTTTAGCTTTTTTGGGGGGGCAGCTGAAGGCACACCTGTGCAATATTCCATCCATCCATCTTCTTCCGCTTATCCGAGGTCGGGTCACGGGGGCAGCAGCCTAAGCAGGGAAACCCAGACTTCCCTCTCCCCAGCCACTTCGTCCAGCTCTTCCCGGGGGATCCCGAGGCGTTCTCAGGCCAGCCGGGAGACATAGTCTTCCCAACGTGTCCTGGGTCTTCCCCGCGGCCTCCTACCGGTCGGACGTGCCCTAAACACCTCCCTAGGGAGGCGTTCGGGTGGCATCCTGACCAGATGCCCGAACCACCTCATCTGGCTCCTCTCGATGTGGAGGAGCAGCAGCTTTACTTTGAGCTCCCCCCGGATGGCAGAGCTTCTCACCCTATCTCTAAGGGAGAGCCCCGCCACCCGGCGGAGGAAACTCATTTCGGCCGCTTGTACCCGTGATCTTGTCCTTTCGGTCATAACCCAAAGCTCATGACCGTAGGTGAGGATGGGAACGTAGATCGACCGGTAAATTGAGAGCTTTGCCTTCCGGCTCAGCTCCTTCTTCACCACAACGGATCGATACAGCGTCCGCATTACTGAAGACGCCGCACCGAACCGCCTGTCGATCTCACATTCCACTTTTCCCTCACTCGTGAACAAGACTCCGAGGTACTTGAACTCCTCCACTTGGAGCAGGGTCTCCTCCGCAACCCGGAGATGGCACTCCACCCTTTTCCGGGCGAGAACCATGGACTCGGACTTGGAGGTGCTGATTCTCATCCGGGTAGCTTCACACTCAGCTGCGAACCGATCCAGTGAGAGCTGAAGATCCTGGCCAGATGAAGCCATCAGGACCACATCATCTGCAAAAAGCAGAGACCTAATCCTGCCGCTACCAAACCAGATCCCCTCAACGCCTTGACTACACCTAGAAATTCTGTCCATAAAAGTTATGAACAGAATCGGTGACAAAGGGCAGCCTTGGCGGAGTCCAACCCTCACTGGAAACGTGTCCGACTTACTGCCGGCAATGCGGACCAAACTCTGGCACTGATCATACTTTAAGAAGGGGAACCGGAGGGTGTGTTCTAACTATCGTGGGATTACACTCCTCAGCCTTCCCGGTAAGGTCTATTCAGGTGTGCTGGAGAGGAGGCTACGCCGGATAGTCAAACCTCGGACCTGTGCAATATTCATGCTGCTTAATCAGCATCTTGGTATGCCACACCTGTGGGGTGGGATGGATTATCTTGGCAAAGAAGAAGTGCTCACTAACACAGATTTAGACAGATTTGAGAGGAATAGGTCTTTCGTGTATATAGTAAAAGTTTTAGATCTTTGAGTTCAACTCATGAAAAATGGGAGCACAAAAGTGTTGCGTTTATATTTTTGTTCTGTATACATATATACATACATACGTGCACACATAGGTACTTACGCACATACATACGCTCCCACATTCATACACAAATATATTACATACACACACACGGTACATACATCCACACGCACATTCAATGTACAAACATACATATACACATACTGTACATACACAAGCACATTTGCATACATACACTAGGTCATATAATCACATTTCATCAAACATATCAACATTGGGGAAACTGGGTAAAACACGGCACACTGATACAGCTTAACCTATTTTACTATAACAATCTACAAGTTTAATATAGTTTGCTTCTCTTTCTTTTCCTCCATTTATCTGCTTTATTTTCATTAAATATATGTATTGTTGCATTTAAAACAATTGTTTTGTTGATAATAGAGGTAACTATTATTATTCATCATGTTGGTATTTCTACTGCTCCATTTGTAGTGCAATAATGTTCATAGTCATTTCTATGTTAATATTTACTTCAATTGTTTCTTTGCTATAATTTTTCATATCAAATTTGTACATATGATATTTGCTGATGTTCTGTTGTTGTTTCTTTGCTATCAGGTTTGCACATGTTTTAGTGCACGCAAACATTTAGTAAATCAGGCCCTATATCTCATATGTGTAAAATGTATGATTTCGTACAGGACCAACGTATGTTCAATGTGATTCCGACTGGGCTACAGATTACATGCAAGCCTTATGACAAGTCAGCTGATAATAGAAGTGGAGAACGAGAGGACTTTGCTTAAACAAAGAGCAATTGGTGGCCAAATGTCTGCAATCCAAAGAGATGGATATGGATGTCAACAACTTTGAAACACGCATTCCACTGTCTGGGACCGGCAGGAACAACAACACACCTGTCATCATCATGAAGTTCACCAACAGAAAAACAAGGTAATACTGCTGAAACGGAGAAGCAAGTTGAAAGGAATAAACGTCGACATCGGTGACAATCTGACGAATCACCAAGACAGCATGTGACTCAAGGAAACAGGAGGTAATTCAAGAACAGAATCAAGTGGCGGGCTGTGCGTTTCCCACCTAGGCCTTCAGTGATGTCCGACTTCAACGATTACCTCTTTAAATACCATCATTTATGTCACCACATGACCATTGTTGGATAAATACTATACAGAAACACATTTACGCACTACTGTGCATTGGGACGGCGTGGCGTAGTGGGTAGAGCAACCGTGCCAGAAACCTGAGGGTTGCAGGTTCGCTCCCCGCCTCTTACCATTTAAAAAATCGCTGCCGTTGTGTCCTTGGGCAGGACACTTCACCCTTTGCCCCCGGTGCCACTCACACCGGTGAAATGAATGATGAATGAATGGTAGGTGGTGGTCGGAGGGGCCGTAGGCGCAAACTGGCAGCCTCGCTTCCGTCAGTCTACCCCAGGACAGCTGTGGCTACAAATGTAGCTTACCACCACCAGGTGTGAATGAATGATGGGTTCCCACTTCTCTGCGAGCGCTTTGAGTATCTAACAATAGAAAAAGCGCGATATAAATCTAATCCATTATTATTATTATTAAACACCTCAACAGTGTACAAAACGGGCTAGCAGAGAAAATCAAGATAAGCTCGTAGTCGGTTTACTTCCTGCTGTAGTAAAATGCAACTTGTGATTGGATACTCACTTTAGAATGACAAGTGAGTATCCAATCGCAGTCTTGTTAACGTCAGGCCACCTGGATAGGCTACTGTCAACAACTTGTGATCTGATTGGCTATCCCAACTGTCTATCAACTCTATGCGTTCTTAAATTCACCCGCTAACGGCCTCGGGTGTGGCTCTGCTGATCTGCATAGCACCGGCACGGCTCAAACCAGTGAATATTCAATCACAGGACACGTAAATGTCACGTTCAACATGAGGCCAACGAGAAGGCCTTACTAACAACAACTTGTGATCTGATTGGCTATGGCAATTATCTATCAACTGTGTGTACCTGTTCACTTACAGTGCACAGACGCCCGCATTGTTGATTCTGAAGGCCCTGGGCAGATTTCGTACAGCATGGCAACATAAGCTAGCTGAATTCCGATTGGCTAAAAACTCTAACCTAAAAACAACAGCACTGGAAGGAGCATAATAGGACATGAAGAGAACATGAATACTTTTAGATATTTAGGGAAAGTAAATAAAACAATACTTTTATCTTTAATTATGATCATGATTTCTGGTTATGTTAGGCCAGCAGAGAAGGCCTTGCTGGGCCTGACGGCACACCACTGGCAGAATATACATCAAATTAAACAAAGGACCAAAGGAAACCAAAATACAGGACGTAAGAAACTGGACAAAATCAATAATCATCAATAAGCAACGATAACCAATACTTATAACCAAAACTTTTATCTTTATTTTAACATATTTTTCCTTCCTTTTTTTTTAATAATACACACATTGTCATTTTCCAACAATGGCTTTCTTTACACACAAAGTGAACAAAATCCAAACGACAAAGCGTAAGCAAACGGAATTTGTACTGTCTTGTGCGACATCACACTTCCAATATGGCAGCTTCACTACATTGCAGATTGTATAATTTTTTAAGTCCCATCTTAAAACTCATTTGTATACTCTAGCCTTTAAATAGACCCCCTTTTTAGACCAGTTGATCTGCCGTTTCTTTTCTTTTCTCCTCTGCCCCCTCTCCCTTGTGGAGGGGGGTGGGGGGGGGGGCACAGGTCCGGTGGCCACGGATGAAGTGCTGGCTGTCCAGAGTCGGGACCCGGGGTGGACCGCTCGCCTGTGCATCGGTTGGGAACATCTCTGCGCTGCTGACCCGTCTCCGCTCGAGATGGTCTCCTGCTGGCCCCACTATGGACTGGACTCTCACTATTATGTTAGATCCACTATGGACTGGACTTTCACAATATTATGTCAGACCCACTCGACGTCCATTACATCCGGTCTCCCCTATAGGGGCAGGGGGTCACCCACATATGCGGTCTTCTCCAAGGTTTCTCATAGTCATTCACATCGACGTCCCATTGGGGTTGTGAGTTTTTCCTTGCCCTTATGTGGGCTCTGTACCGCGGATGTTGTTGTGGCTTGTGCAGCCCTTTGAGACACTTGAGATTTAGGGCTATATAAATAAACATTGATTGATGATTGATTGATTTTTCAAACATTTTCTACATATTTTGACCTAAATTAGATGTTAGATTAAGTCCTATTTATGTCTTACATGTATAAAATTGCAGTATTTGTCTTATTTTACATTATGTTGTGGCGATTGATACAGATGATCACCAAGTGAAACTTTATTTTCTGGGTTAAGGTTGACAATGCTAGAAACTACTACTATCTGAGAACAACTTTTTTGATCTTGAACACCTCCACATTGAGACTTTCACACTAGCGATGTCAAAAGACCACAGGGGGACATACGTCTGCTATCAACACTGGTATCAGTTTTCAGAGACTGTCCGGGCTATGCTAAGTGGAGATGAACTTTGTTAATTCACTTCATCTTCAACAACATCAACTCAACATGACATTGCTGAGCCTTTGGCGTGAGCAATGTGGAATGACGATTTGGAACACGCAATGCTAATGACATGGAATGCTAACATTACCGCTAATGTTCACAGCTGTGACTGGGAAGTTGACCGAGCTTTGACAGAACGCACGCCTGTGGTTTCAGCACCCGAAAGCCCAGTTCTAACTTTCCCTGTCGTGGCCGTGTTGCAGTGGCCGGGTGACGCTAGGAGGATCCTTTGGGCGACCGGTGATTACTGAAATCTACAGTAAAATGCAGTCAGGGCAACTATATGGGGTGAAACAAGTGTAAAGGTGATTATATGGGTGTTATTTCGTATGTTACATTTTTAAAAAAATCTTATTTAGAATATTTTTTTGCACTAACTATGCAAATATTTGATTTATGAATAACAATACTACTTGCAGAATTGTGTTTACCATGATCAGCACTGGAACCAATTAGCAGAGATAACTGAGTTGAATGAATGAATTGGCAGTAATATATGTGGCGATAGTATAGCATTAAATACATTTTGGTTTCTTCCTACTCCTTTTTAGACATGTTGACTAGTACAAATGTGATGTTTCTTAAATGAATTTCTTAAGCACATCTGAGACAGATACATCAACGCTTTATAGATATTGGCTCGGTTGATATTATGTGTTTACCATTTCCTGGTTGTGGTCTTGTAATACACCACATCAACTGTAACTTTTTTTTATTGTTTAGTTTAAAAGCCCGAATCGACCACAATGTGGCATGGAAAAACAATAAAATATTTAGTCAAAAAGTAGAAAAAGTTGAGACTCACAGTGATGAATGGATGATCTCCTCTTACTGCGGCTGATGTTTGTCAATGTCAACAAACACGTTAAAACGCCATACTTCTTCACTTCTCACTGGGGTGGCTTCCGTCTGCAAATCCTCAAGAACAGAGAAAAAGAGCTTGTTTGGTTGTCAATTTTCAAACAAGTTTTATTTTTATTTTTTTTAAGTTCTTCTTCCTCCTGGACGGCTGGGCGACCTCTTTGCTGTTTGTGGTCAACAGCACAGCTCAGCTTTGTGTGCGCGTGCACGTGTGCGTGCCAGAGAGCGGAGGACTCCACAGGAAAGCACACAATAGCACCTCAACCAGGCTTGCAGGGGGGGGAGGAGAAATAACGGGATGGTGGCCAAGCTCACTGTGTTGTTTAAGTGCACAATAACACTTTTATTGCATACGTGAACCCCAAGCATGTACTTGCAAGCCATTATTACATAAATAAGGGAATGCTGGGAGTCACACCAATCTTCTGAACATGTACACTAATGCTTTTATGTCTCTTAAATACAATGTAGCCTTTGATTTACACTCAACAAAAGAACAGGCAGTGTGTGATTACATATTGTACATAAGTAAAGTGATCTAGCGTGTTATTTTGAATAAATAAACAAAGCCTTTTCTTCTTGGATCCCGTAAGCCAGGGGTGTCCAAACTTTTTCCACTGAGGGCCGCACACTGAAAAATCAAAGCAAGCGGGGGCCATTTTGATATTTTTTTATTCTAAAAACCAATACAATATATGTATAAAAAATATACATTAAGGCCTCCACTCAGGCTTGATCCCGGGGACCCCAAAGGGTTTTGGTCCAAAAAATATTTAAAATGTGTCATTATTCAGTATTATTATCTCTAGATCAACATTAGGTCTATCTGTCAATATAACGTTTTTAAAGATTTAAGTCGTATGCTCTTTTTGTCAAAGAAAACCCTGTTTTTTTCCTGGAAAAAACACAAAATATGCAATATTTTCACCCAATAACATTTTTAAGAGGAATATTTCAGATTATATAATAATTGGAGCCTTAAAAAGGTCAATAACTCATAACACCATTGATTTTAATTCATTATTATTTTTTGAGCAATGACACTTAAAAACAAATCACAAAAAGATTATTGGGGAACCAAAAGGGTCCTACTCATTAAAGTGTTAAAAAATAAATTATACATTTTTTTACTGTTTACTTTTAACACAATAATCTCGGGATCAACTTCAGATCTATCCGTCAATTATACATTGAATTGTTGTTTGTTCGTTTTAGGCGCTTCTTTAAAAAAAAAAAAAAAAAAGCTACATTTTTTATATGGCAAACAAAATATGCAACATTTTCCCCAAAAAATATCTCAAAGTGCAGTATTTAATGTGACGTAATTGGAGCCTTGGATGGGTCAATAATTCATAACATTGATTTTGATTCATTATTATTTTTTAAAGAAAGAACCAGCCCGCATGGCAGCTTTGTGTTATTAGAGTAAACATTGCAACATTTTCTTGTTACATTTCACCTGTTTGGTCTTTCATACCACTTTTTATGTTTTTAATTTTTTTAATCGTATTTTAAAATGGGCCATTAAAAAATGACCTGTACTTTGGACATCCCTGCCGTAAGCAAACAGATTTTTAAAGTTAAGTTAAAGTAAGTTAAAGTACCAAAGATTGTCACAAACACTAGGTGTGGTGAAATGTGTCTTCTGCATTTGACCCATCCCCTTGTTCACCCCCTGGGAGGTGAGGGGAGCAGTGAGCAGCAGCTGTGGCCACACCCAGGAATACTTTTTTGGTGATTTAACCCCCAATTTCAACCCTTGATGCTGAGTGCCAAGCAGGGAGGTAATGGTCCCATTTTTATAGTCTTTGGTATGACTCGGCCGGGGTTTGCACTCACGACTCAGGGCAGACACTCTAACCACAAGGCCACTGAGCAGATACAAATATTTATAAAAAGTAATCCTCTGGATTTAAAGTGGATTTATTATACAAAACCAACTTTTATAAGATATTGGCACCTGTTTTAGAGTATTTTGGATCTGCATAAGTCACACAAATTTGAAATCACACCATGGAGTTATTGCAAAGATATTTAGAAAACAATATTGCATTTCTTTATACTTCTTTCAAACGGTCCGTTTGGAATTTGCCAGGTGTATGACATTATTCCAATTTGTGACGTCAGCGGATATATTCATACATGGTAGAGAGTAGACAGCTACAAAAGTCAGCCATTTTTATTTTACGTAGCAGCATTTGTAGTGCGCACAACAACAAGATGAGCAAAAATGCTCTGTTATTGGTTATATTAACCAACACAGGTCACGACACACACCTCCAGTCTCATCTGAAGAATTAACAAAGGGCCTGACTAACTTTTAAGTTTTGCAGCAATGTGCTTTCAAGTGGAAAGAAGAATCTCTCCGTGTGTGTCAACCATTTTGAAGATCACTGCTTATATATTTTTAATGGTGAAGTTGGTGCCTACTATTTTTGGAAATGGAAAAGACAACGAAACAGTAAACTATAACAGGAGATTGGCAATGTGTCAATGATACAATAAATATATTTACTTGATTTGTGGTTTAGCTTGTAGCTTAGCCTTCTAACGTTGGACAACAGCATCACCAACCTCCAGCAATATAGAGAATGATTTTCCTAAAAATGGCAATGGAGGATTAGGTTATACTGTATAATACCTAAAAAAAAAAAAAAAACTGTATAATACGTTATTACGTTAGCGATGTTTCTCGTATCGTAGCTTGTAACCTTAGCCAATTGTTGACAAGCTACAAACTACAGTTATGGCTATGAAGGTTCATTTAGCATGAAGGAAAACAGGGGAATTATTTGCATCTAACGACTTTGACTCTCAGAATACGGTAGCTTGATTTCAGAGGCAGCCAAAAAGTGGCTTGAAGATAGGTCTTTACAGACACATCTATGCAAAATGTTGACCAAAGAACCATCATTACATGTTATGTAGACTATAAGGAGGTGTTTTAAATGTAGAACAAAATAATCATAATATAACCCCTTTAAGGCCTGTTTGATGTGCTGTTAATGTGTTAAATAAATATTAATATTTGTGATTAACAAATTGTTTTATATCATTCATTATTAGTATTCATTTGTATTTTTCTTAAAATATATAATATTTATTTGTATTATTATTATGTGTATTATCTATTTTTTCATATAATTTATACACAATATTATTATTATTTGAGAATGTTTGGACCTGTTAAACTGTAAGTACTCTAGATAATATATAATTATCGACTATGATTAAAATCAGGATTAAGATTCCTGTGTTAAGATTTGAGTGGGCCCGGGCCCCACTGTGGTAGAAAAGTTTGACTCCAAGGTCCAGAAGGTTAAGAACCACTGCTGTAACACATCCCACTTTTTGTATGATTTGGTTTTCACCAAAATCTTGCCCCAGTCTTTGTATACCGTCTTGGTTAACGTACAGCCAAACATTGCAAGAAACAAACTAGTCCGTTTGCCCACGTTTCATTCCGCATGATACAGTTCTCAAACAAAGAATAAAGATGATGAGAAACATCAAATTCAAGGAGGAACAAAGTACAAAGGGCCCTCTCACCTACCCTGTGCTCTCTACGCTCATTGCCAACAACAATCTGAAAGACGCAACTTCCCCAGGACCATGTGACTTGTGGATGATTCCAATTTTATCAAAGGGAGCATTGTGTTAAGGGTAACAAGCCTGAGTGAAAAATTTTGATTTTAAGTAGAGGTGTCCCAATCTGATATTAATATTGATTATCGATCTGATAGCAACAACAAGAAGTATCAGACTATATCAGCTTGCATCTAAATTTGCCAATAGAAGCTCTGATACAAGAAGTCCTGCAGCACATTTACTTGCGCAGATCTCGACAGTCAATTCACGTCTAAATGTCCTTCAATAAGCACGCATGGTTGGTCTTTTTCTTGTATTTTAGTAATGCCATTTACAAAAGGTAAATATGGTGGGTTAATATAGGCTACTGGTAGCTCACAGCTACACAACAGCCAAGCACACACTAGCACACAAGCTAGACTTACGTAGTAAGTGTCCTTAGTTGAACAATATTGCAAACTAAAACGAAACATTTGTCAATATAAACAAGTATAAAATAATTACAGTTGCAAATTACTTACAGATATAAGGTCTCATAGACAGAAGCAAAATAGAAAGTGTCCAGTAACAAACGTGTCTGCATCGTTCAACTTCCTGCATCACGAGCTTAACGCAATGAGCTATTGTGGCCGCTAGGTGTCACAAAGACAACTACCACTGCACTTTATTTTAACCTTATAGTTTGAATAACAGTGATTTATACGGTTATATTTCATGGGAAGGCAAAAGTGTATTTGCTATTTTTGTGCTGTACTCAGTTTATTTTGAACTTTGCACTTTTTTAGAGTGCATCTTTTGTTTTTAAACTATGCTTTGGGGTCCTATTTAAATGATTACATATGCAATCACATCAATGTGATGAACACTTTGCCTCTTTAAAAAAGTATTTTTTAGTTTTAAATTGTATTTCCTGGGGCTGAAATGTCACCTATTGGGTGGAATGGACTGTATACTCATGTACCACCCTTACATTGTTGTTAATAATAGTACTATTTTGACTGATCAAAGTCCTGCTGGTTCATTGTTCCTAAACAATTTTCATGTCATTACTGACAAAAAAAGTTATTTTTATCCAGCTGAAAGGGTGGTGTTGGACTGGTTCCCATTGTGTTCAGGCTGGCATTGGGCTGTTTGTGTGAGTTTGAGTGTGTGTGCATGAGCGTTGTGTGTGTGCGACAAAGAAAAAGAGACACTTGACAGAGGGGAAATGGTTTCAGGGGTAGCGTCTGGACACACCACAATAGCAGCGGGGAGGACAGGATATCCTGCTTACTGCATAAGCTCAAGTCACGCACACATGCACGTACTAATAAAGTGCATTGCGCACCATCAGAAGCTCAACACCTCCATTGTTGGACTTGACTCGATTGTGCCTTATGAGTCACGCGGTCTATAAAAGTGTCTTTGGAGATGTTTCATAACCGCCACCATGGAACTTGATTAGAATTGTGTCAGCGAGTTTTTGTTCCATAAACACCTATTCTAGAAAAATGTGTGGTCAACGTGTAAAAACATATGCAGAAACAAAGTATTATAATTTTTTTAATGTTCCATTTGTCGGTGTTGTCTTTGCATTTAATTTGCTGCCAGATTAGACGGTGCAAACTGACGTTCACGTTGACACTGATTATGTTTAAATGCACTGGGCGGTGGTTCTAGCTAATGTCATGTGTTGAAATGTCAAGATTGAATGAATGCTTTGACATGAAGGCTTTAATTCGATTGGGCTACACCATCGACCCCCCACCCCTCCCCTTCACACAAGCACTCTCCCCATCTATCTCTGTGTTTGGTAACGGTAACCAAGCTCTGCTGCCCCGACCACGGCTTTGTGAGTCACACTAACAAGAACAAAGGCCCTATTACATTACCCTCCTCAGTACCCTCCCTCAGTCTCCCCTCTTCTCCGACCCCCGTGTCCTGCCCTCCTTTAATGCAATGATGAGTGTACTTCCTTTACTTTTTCTCTCATTCATGTGCTCCAGGAGGCTTTGGGAGCAGCTCCATCGTGCCATACATACCTCTGCCCTGACAACAGGAGCAGACAAAGGCAGCGAGGCAGTACAACACAGGAGACTTGTGCTTTACAGGCTTTATGGACTGATGTTAACATGACTGCAAAATAGGGTTTCTTGAGTTTTGTGTTAGGTAAGCATCCACAGTCCAAATCTGATCCTCGTTCTCTGCCTGCAGACTCGGATCAATGCTGACTGAGGAAATGCAGACAAGCGTTTTTCAAGACCGAACGGGAGGTGCTTGTTTACCCCACAGCGCTGATAGCTGAAGCATGAACACCCATGGGTGAGCGCTTATCTTCCAGACTGAGACGCTGACCTGACTGACCCCAGGTTGTGCAGACAGTGACATAACAGGCCAATGCATAGGAACGTAACAGCAATATAAAAACCTCAGCTCAGTCCATCGCCTCCCATTGAGGAAAAAACCAACACAACTTGTGTAGATCATTTACTTCATTTTGAAGAATTGTATTAAAAAGAAAATGTATTTTGCTCTTTTGTGTCCCAACACAACTACTTTAAAAAGGTTAAATGTGTCTTCTTTATATCTATGGCAGGGTAGTTTTTAGCAATTTTACATACTTTATGCATTACATACTAACCCTAACCCATTAATTTCACCTTAAAAACGGGTTTCCTTTATTCAGTACAACCTCCATCTCAACTTAAATTATGACATAGTATATTTGATAGTAGGGTTATATGTTAGGTTCTGTTAAACACGTGAAGCCCAAATGCAGAGGCCTACCGTAAATACCATCGTCTTTAACTATCACCAATTAACAAAAAGGGTACAAAACGTATTTCCCAAGTAAACTAATAGAGATGGCACAGAAGAATAAGTACCATGAAAGTAAGCAATGTCAAAAGACAAAAACAACCTAAATAGAGAAGTCAGGCTGGAAGTGAGCTGAAACAGTACCAATGCAGGGTAGATGCCGGAGTAAAGAGATGTCAGCACAGGAAAACCGTGAAGCTGATGCCCAAAAGCAGCGGAAGGTTGTGTCGTCTGCAAGGGAGAAAAAACTGGTATCTCCAAGCTGCAAGCCCTCAACTTAAGAGGCTGATGTGGCAATTAGCCTTGGGTGTGTCCCCCTGAGAACATCTAGGCCAGGGAGAGAGAAAGGAGAACACAGGGCTGTACAAGGCAGGGGTTGATATCACGTTCCAAAGCATGTGGTCCAATACACCGGGGTTGTAGATTCTTAAAGACAGTATGGACGAGAGCCAAACTTCTGACCACCTTGTATTCCGGTGCCACAGAACAGTGACAATTTACAAGACGTTGGTTGTGCTCCAAGGTGGGTACCAGGGCTGCACTATTGTTGCTCCAGGCAAGACAGGCACGGCGGTGATGGGCAGAGACTGATGGAAACGCTGATTCTGACTCCAGTGATGGGAAGGCGGGAGGCTGGTACCCAAATGCTGTTTTAAATGGAGAAGTGCCAGTGGCAGAGCTGACAGTGCTGAGTGTTATGTGCATACTCAATCCATGACAAGACAGTAGACCAGGAGGCAGGATGCTGATAGCACACACAGTGGATGGATGACTTTGGATTCTAATTGGCCCGCTCTGTCTGACCGTTGGATTGGGGATGGTAAAAGAAAGGCTGGCTGTTGCCCACAGAGCTTTGCAGAATGCCTTCCACACTGCCAAGGGAAATTGTGGGCCCCTATCTGAGAATGTCCATGGGAATACCAGGAGGTCTACTGTCTGGAGAGCAGAAGGCAGCTTCGGAAGTGCCACAAAGTGAGCCATCTTGGAAAAACGGTCTACCAAGGTGAGGATAACCGCGTTGCCGTTGGACGGAGGAAGTCCCGTTACAAAGTCCAAAGCAACATGGGACCCAGGCCTAGAGGGGATGGGGAGCGGGCGCAGAAGCCCTGTCTTGATGGAATAACTGGCTCCGAGCACAGACTGAGCAGGTTGATACGAACTCCCTCACATCCTTCCGCAACAAAAGCCACCAGAACCGCTGAGCAAGTCAGAATAATCTAAGGGTTCCTGGTTCGAATCCTCCGGGATGGGGAGCAGACGCAGAGGCCCTGTCTTGATGGAATAACTGGCTCCGAGCACACTGAGCAGGTTGATACGAACTCCCTGATATCATTCCGCAACAAAAGCCACCAGAACCGCTGAGCAAGTCAGAATGACCTGAGGGTTCCTGGTTCGAATCCTCCGTCTTCCGCCATTTTAGTCATGTCCATTGGGACGGCGTGGCGAAGTTGGTAGAGTGGCCGTGCCAGCAATCGGAGGGTTGCTGGTTACTGGGGTTCAATCCCCACCTTCTACCATCCTAGTCAAGTCCGTTGTGTCCTTGGGCAAGACACTTCACCCTTGCTCCTGATGGGTGCTGGTTAGTGCCTTGCATGGCAGCTCCCGCTATCAGTGTGTGAATGTGTGTGTGAATGGGTGATTGTGGAAATACTGTCAAAGCGCTTTGAGTACCCTGAAGGTAGAAAAGCGCTATACAAGTATAACCCATTTATCATTTATTTATCATTGTGTCCTTAAGCAAAACACTTCACCCTTGCTCCTGATGGGTCGTGGTTAGGGCCTTGCATGGCCGCTCCCACCATCTGTGTGTGAATGGGTGAATGTGGAAATGGTGTCAAAGCGCTTTGAGTACCATAAAGGTAGAAAAGTGTTATACAAGTATAATCCATGTACCATTTAATATGGTACGGGTAACAACCGGGGGGAAGGCAATCCTTGAACAATGAGCCCAGGACATGTCAGAACGAAGCCTCAGGATGACAAAAAGTTGGCCAGCGGGACAGTTTGCAGGTGCTCTTGAGTGTTCTTGAGTGCCTCGACCACCTGTCTCTCCACGTCTCACTGGTGGGCGCCAATGTTTCAAGATTGGGGAATAATAGTATCTTGTGGGGTGTCCTCAAAGGGGGAAGAGTAAAACTTGGACAGGGCATCGAGCTTGCCATTTTGGGAGCCTGCTTGGAAAGTTAGAGAAATTAAACCTGAACCCACCTTGCCTGTCTAGGGTTAAGTCTCTTGAAAGCATGCAGATACGCCAGGTTCTTCTAGACTGTGTGTACCACAAAAGGATGCTTCTAAAACAATGTGCAGAACGAGAGGGAATTATGAAAACATTTGTGGATTTGTGGTGGTTACCAGACAAGCAGAGCGAAAGGAGGTGTGTCTGCAACGTAATGCCAGCCAGATGTTTTCCATCAAGGAAGTGAACTACCTCATAGTTACCTCCGATACAGGTATTGCTTGACTCTGAACGAAAGATTCTTCCACAAAACAATCAGCAGCACCCGAGTCAACCAGAGCAGAACTGACAGTGTTCATATTAGACCAGGAAAGCGTACCTGGGAGCTGCATGAAGCTGGCCGACAAGTCAGTCGCAGATGCCACCGGAAGAGTGCCGTGTCACTCGGGAGCGGTGGTTGTCAGGGCGCGGGGGACAACGAGAGATGGAATGTCCCGCATTTTCCACAGTAGAGGCAGATGCGCAATCGCCGCCGACGACTCCTCTCAGACGGCTGCCCAGACGTGGCGGTCACGTCTAGGAAGGGCGAGAGAAAAAGACAAGAGCAACCAGGCTATGTGAAAAAACACAACATGTGACAGTTATATGTTAATATAGGATTTCTTTGATACCGATACCCATATTTATCGGTACTCGTATATACTTATATTACTTGTATACCTCTTAAAATATTGTACATATATACAATAAGTAATTTGGGACAAATATTGCTTTTAGTCAAATTTTCAGTCTATTTGCTAAAGTGAACCTTCCCCTACTTCAGCAGTGTCAAACTCATTTTAGCTTAGGGAGAAATGGAAGAAAATCTATTTCCAAGTGGGCCGGAATGGTAAAATAATGGCATGATAACTTCAAAATAAAGACAACTCCAGGTTGTTTTCTTTGTTTTACATTGCCGAAAAATAGAACAAGCACATTCTGAAAACGTACAAATCACAAATAATCCTATGGACAAAACACTTCAAGTTTGTTAAAAAGTCTGAGGAAGTTGGTGCAGTTTCAAAAACAATGAGCTTAGACTTTGTCTCAGTGTATTTACAAAGCCAGGATTAAACTTTAAGTCACAGTCTTTCTGGGATTGAACAAAAAACAATATGTGAACTCTTCTCGGTATCAAATACCTACTTTGTCATGTTCAGAAACGGAGGTAAAAAGTATTCAAAAGGGTTAGGTTTTCTCGTTTTTGACAGAGACATTATGGGGGAGTAAGGGTGCCAAATAACTATATGTTCGAAGCAGAAGACATAAAACGGCAGGTTTTAAGTTTCATTTGGGTCGAGGGAGAGGAGCCGCAGTTAGTCCTACCAGATTGCCATTGTGACATCCAGTGGACACATTTAGAACAGCAGTTTCTTTTATAAAAAAAATAAAAAAAATGCAGCTCATCTGACACCCTTGCTCTCCATACACCCTTAAACATTTAGCTCTCAACTAGAGGCAAGTAGGTATTACCGGTTGTCTTAACTACAATAGTTACTTAAATGAAAAATAACGAATCATTTGTCCAGAATCTTATCGGTCCTCCAGTAGTGACCCGGCACCAAAATATATGACTTCTCGATACACATCTTTATTTAACAATGGAGGGTCGTCAGGGCCAGCAAGGCCTAAACAATATCAGAAGCACTGACCTACATGTGCAACTTAAAATGATTCAATTAAATTTGATTAAATTAAATGATTTGTTCCATGAAATTGGATGAATGTATTCCCAACAGTCTACTACAGGGTTGTCAAACTCGTTTTCATGGAAAAGCACGTCGCAGTTATGATTGCCATTAGAGGACTGCTTGTAACAGCGAATAATATATGAATTTGCCTATGCATTTGATTATTATTTATATATTTTTATGTACACTGTCAAAAGAAAATCTTAAAACTCGATCACCAGAATTTTACTGTAAAATTGTGTTTTTTTTATATTACATATTACGGCAAATGGAAAAAAACATTACCACTATTTATAAAAAAAAACAACAACTGGCAGCTAAGTCACAAGAACGTTACTGTAAATGTACTGTGGTTTTTACAACATATATACCGCTGTTTGTTATTTTTTTATTCTGGCAACTGAGCTGCTCATTTTTACTGCCAAAAAAATATTTTCTACTGTTTTTCCATTTACAATACACCATAAAAACAACAACCGTAGATTTTTCTGTGAAAAAACAGTAAAAAAGCAAGACTGTAAATACCACCATAAATTTTGCCATAAAATATTTTGTCATTTTTTACAGTGAATAATTTGCTTTGGAATAATAAATCAAACAGATTTTTGAGGAATTATTTTTATTTTAACTTTTTTTTTTTAATTGTTTGGAAATATTGATAATATTTGCTGCAATATTGGATAATATTAAAGTTTCATGGACTACATGTATTTTGTTCCCCGTCAAAATGGAAAGAACAAATACATTTAGTAATAAAAGACTAAGTACTTTATTGACATATTTTTCCAGGAGTCCGCCTGGCCCCCTGTGGTCTACTGTCTTTGTTTCTTTTCACCAAACAACTTCCAGTAAGTTAGACTTTGTTGTCCTGTCCAGTGTTTCTTTGAGTCAGTTGGCCAGTTGAGGGCAACGGTTGCTCAATCAATCTATCATGCTTTGACTACTTTTTTCCCCACCAATGGGAAGGTTGTGTCCTGTTTCTTTGCCTGTTTAATTTAATCTTCAAAGCACATTCAAATGAGAAACAACATAACAGGATGACAAAATAATTGAATTGTTGCTACATCCTTATGCTGCACCTCAGGGATTTTGGGCCCCATGAAAATAATCTTTACAGGGCCCCCTGTATTATAATTTCATCATCATTAGGGGCCTCTCTGGGCCCCCCTCCATCCTGGGCCCCTAGAATCCGTCTCCTTTACCCCCCCCTTTTCGGCGCCCCTGCTGCACCTACATAGACCATATAGACCAGGGGTGGGCAATTAATTTTTACCGGGGGCCGCATGAGCTACCCGAGCACTGCTGGAGGGCCACATCGACAATATTTCAATTAAATTTTGCTCAATATTATTTTTGATATATACCGTAAGATAAATAATAATAATAATAATAATAATAGTAATACTTCAACATAGTGTGTGTAACAGCATTCCATGACTAATATATATAAATTAACATTAATAATAAATGACAGTAAAATAAGCACACGTATGACTGAGGAGTCATAGTGTAACTTTGTGTGGTGTTTGAGTTGTCCGACTTTTTGTGTGGCCATAAACGCACCAGTGGTTTAGTGCTATGCGTGTTGGTGACAGATGACAAGTTGGTTTTGGCCTGGTTTGTACAGCAGAAAATGACTAGTTTTTCGAGATAGAATTGTTTTACTCATGTTTTTGGTGTGGTTATGTCCGAATATAAACAGTTTTGTTCAATAAAGTGATCGATATAATTCCTGTCCTCGAAGCATCTCGATAGACGTTACAATAATTGAACGGTGTTCAATTGAACGGTGTTGACGAACACCATTAGGGCCGCTTGTTGTCACTGTCACTCAAAGTTGCATTGCAAAATTCCATAGAATAAATATGTTTATTTTGTTTATAATTCAGATGGGATTTGATTTGGTGCGCGGCATATACTTGCTGCGCGCAGCGGACGCTTGAGCAGTGCGCAATTGCGCAGGCACGCACCTTAGGTGAGGGGACGTTGCTTTGCAGTTCATGTGTTGTTGAAAACACGGCATTCCTCATCAACTTTTCTCTTTTTGGCGTCTCGGGTGTAAACCGTGCATCACTTGTCGCTGCATGTACACCTTCACTCGCAGGTTACACACGGACACACGCCCATAAATAATACTTTTCAAAATAAAAGCAGCACAGTTGTATTGCGCGCAGGACATAGATGTTTTTTCAACTTTATTTTGTAATTGCAGTTGTTCACATTCACTCACAATCACGCACACGTCCACACGGAAGTAATACAAATAACGATTTTCAAAACAAAAGCAGCACCGTTGTATTGCACACTCGACATAGATACTTTTTAAAATGTATTTTGTAATTTATAATTGGCCTCACGCGGGCCGGACAGGGACGCACAAAGGGCCGGATGCGGCCCGCGGGCCGCAGAATGCCCAGGTCTGAACTAAACCAACCACTGGCTTCAAATCAAGTTTTGTGGTTGCGTTAGGTTTTGTAGATTCTTTTTAGACAAATTCCAAAGAATTTGGGGTATTCAGTCGCTGCAATAACAACTACAAAGACACAAATAAATAAATACAAAAGGTAATGTGTCATCATAGGTCTCAGGCAATCATAAAAATAAAGTATTATGTAACTAAATAAATTGACAAACATGATAATGCAGCTGAGATAGGCTCCAGCACCCCCCGCGACCCCAAAAAAGGGACAAGCGGTAGAAAATGGATGGATGGATGGATAAAAAATAAGGAAAAAGTAAATCTATTTAAGTAAAATGGGTTATACTTGTATAGCGCTTTTCTACCTTCAAGGTACTCAAAGCGCTTTGACACTATTTCCACATTCACCCATTCACACACACATTCACACACTGATGGCAGGAGCTGCCATGCAAGGTGCTAACCACGACCCATCAGGAGCAAGGGTGAAGTGTCTTGTTCAAGGATACAACAGACGTGACGAGGTTGGTAGAAGGTGGGGATTGAACCAGGAACCCTCAGGTTGCTGGCACGACCACTCTCCCAACAGTGACACGCCGTCCCCAAAGTATGTCAAATACATTCCAAAAGACAAACAAATACATATTGACATATATCACAGCAAGAAAAACATGTATTATGTACATGATAGGTCTCAGGCAAGAGTAGAATTCAACTATAATGAAACAAAAGAAGTCAATTACACAATAACAAAATAAATCATTAAAAAGTACATTTAGTTCATTGAATCCACATTTCCACCGTGAAACATGAATACAAATATTGCAGCAAGAAAGAATGTATTATGAAAAATCGGTCTCAGTCAATAGTAAAAAAAAACAAAAAACATACTGGATATGTAACAAAATAAAATGAAAATATGATAATGGTAGATAAATGAAAATTGTGTCGCACTACATTGATTGATTGATTGAGACTTTTATTAGTAGGTTGCACAGTGAAGTACATATTCCGTACAATTGACCACTAAATGGTAACACCCGAATAAGTTTTTCAACTTGTTTAAGTCTGTGTCCTTTTCTTTTTTATAATATGTGTCTTATATTAGATACAGCGCAGTGACTAAATATTTCACATGAAAGTGATTTTGCTGTGTATTATTGTTTTGTATTCTAAACATGATATGCATATATTTTTTGATTAATCAGTCCTCTTATTTGCATTGCACAGTCCTTGACAAATCGGTATAGTAAGTGACCACAGAGTCCAAAGTGCAGGGGCACTGCAGCTAAACACAACGCCTCATGGGTCGGAAACTAGCTGCATTGTTTCTTACTCTTCTTTATCCACTTTTTTTTTTTTTTTTTTTTATTTTTGAGCCATAATTGATTTGTTCCAGGCAGTTTTGAAGTGGTTACAATGCTTCACTTCACTTGCTGTCTCTCTGGTATCATCTGTTGGATGTATCTGGTATTGCAACTACAAAAGTGGAAGTCAATAAGGGTACTGTGGATGGGAGCATATTCATTGACAGTAAGAGTCATATGTGGAAACATGCAGCTGCCAGTATTAATAACATGATGACTCTTGTGGGCAAACAAGTACATTTTTGTTTCATCTGACCACAGAACTTTCCTCAAGAAGGTATTATCTTTTTCCCCATGTAATGTCAGATGAAACAAACATGTAGCTGTTTGGCCACAATACCCAGCAATATGTTTGGAGGAGAAAAGGTGAGTCCTTTAATCCCAGGATCACCAAACCTACCGTCAAGCATGGTGGTGGTAGTATTATGCTCTGGGCCTGTTTTGCTGCCAATGGAACTGGTGCTTTAAATGGGACAATGAAAAAAGAAGGATTATCTTCAAATTCTTCAGGACAACCTAAAATCATCAGCCCGGAGATTGGGTCTTGGGCACAGTTGGGTGTTCCAAAAGGACAATGACCCCAAACACACGTCAAAAGTGGTAAAGGAATGGCTAAACCAGGCTAGAATTAAGGTTTTAGAATGGCCTTCCAATGTCCTAACTTAAACGTGTGGACAATGCTGAAGAAACAAGTCAATGTCAGAAAACTAACAAATTGAGTTGAACTGCACCAATTTTGTCAAAAGGAGTGGTCAAAAATTCAACCAGAAGCTTGCCAGAAGCTTGTGGATGGCTACCAAGAGCGCCTTATTGCAGTGAAACTTCCCAAGAGACATGTAACCAAATATTAACATTGCTGTATGTATACTTTTGACCCAGCAGGTTTGCTCACATTTTCAGTAGACCCATAATAAATTCATAAAAGAACCTTACTTCATGAATGGTTTTTTTCACCAACAAGTATGTGTTCCAATCACTCTATCACAAAAAAATAAGTGTTGTAAAAATTATTGGAAACTCAAGACATGACATTATGTTCTTTACAAGTGTATGTAAACTTTTAATCGTGACTGTGTGTGTGTATGTATATATATATATATATATATATATATATATATATATATATATATATATATATATATATATATATATATATATATATATATATATATATATACACACTACCGTTCAAAAGTTTGGGGTCACATTAAAATGTCCTTATTTTTCAATGAAGATAACTTTAAACTAGTCTTAACTTTAAAGAAGTACACTCTATACATTGCTAATGTGGTAAATGACTATTCTAGCTGCAAATGTCTGGTTTTTGATGCAATATCTACATAGGTGTATTTCCATTTCCAGCAACAATCACTCCAGTGTTCTAATGGTACAATGTGTTTGCTCATTGGCTCAGAAGGCTAATTGATGATTAGAAAACCCTTGTGCAATCATGTTCACACATCTGAAAACAGTTTAGCTCGTTACAGAAGCTACACAACTGACCTTCCTTTCAGCAGATTGAGTTTCTGGAGCATCACATTTGTGGGGTCAATTAAACGCTCAAAATGGCCAGAAAAAGAGAACTTTCATCTGAAACGCGACAGTCTATTCTTGTTCTTAGAAATGAAGGCTATTCCACAAAATTGTTTGGGTGACCCCAAACTTTTGAACGGTAGTGTATATATATATATATATATATATATATATATATATATATATATACACATACATACATACATATACATATATACATATACACATAAATATACACATAAATATATATATATACACATAAATATATATACATATATATATATATATATATATACACATAAATATATATATATATATATATATATATATATATATACATATATATATATATATATATATATATATATATATATATATATATATATATATACACACATATATATGTATCCATATATAATTTAGTAACAGACACATTTATAACAATATTTAATATGTACAATATTTTGGTAATTTTAGGCATGCTAACAATTACTGGAACTTATTTCCTGGGCACATTTTTTTCGGTACCCATAGAAACACAATTCGTATTTCCAGCAACAAATCTGTGAGGGTTCTAATCATAGCAGACTTGGTAACAGACAAAGATGATTACTTTTGGACAAACGAGGATTCACAAACTGGAGGATAAACTGCTGGTTAGAGGTGCTAAGCGAGCACAAAGAGAGGGTAAAATATTCAAGCAGACGGAAGCTGGCGTTTCTGGCAAAGAGAAAACAACGAAAGACGAACTGTTCGCTCCAACAAACCCTGCAGTGCTACAACATGTTTCAATCCACCCGAAATCAACTGGAAACACGGCCATTGAGTAAGTCACTATAATATTTACTATTTTACATGCAGCGCATCATGTTTGTTAGTACAACTACATACACCAGGGGTCCCCAAACTTTTTGACTCGGGGGCCACATTGGGTTAAAAAAATTTGGCCGGGGGCCAGGCTGTGTGTGTGTGTATATATATATATATATATATATATATATATATATATATATATATAAATAAAGATACATACATTGTCTTTATATACATTGTCTTTATAATCCGTTTTGTCATTGTACATCAATTAACATTAATGTTCATCAACATTTATCATTGTCATGTTATCGATGGGAAAATTCATTTTTAGACAATATGCTTTGCCTGAGCGGCTAGGAGACACCGAGAGTAACAAGCGGTAGAAAATGGATTAGAAAGGAAAGATTAAAAAAGTAAAAAATAAATAAATATTTTTTTTTTTTTTTTTTAAAAAACAACTTTTTTTTTAACTTGGGACTTCACTGGGGCCGGATTTTGGATGTTGGGGGCCGTAGTTTGGGGACCCCTGACATACACTCTCAAGCTGGCTCTGTACAAACAAAACATAAAATGTGGGCTAATATTTTACAGATACTGTAATATAATTGTTCATGATTTTCAGTGAGAACAAATTGGTGTCCTATGGCATTGTGTTGTGTATTAGAAAATAAAAAGTCTGTGAGCATGGCAATGTGTTACTTTGCTACAAAAACAGTTCCTCAGTGTTCACTCTTACAATAACAATGTCGCTATTGCTTGGTTATTATACATGTCACGGAAGGTAAATGATGTTCTTGGATACATTTTTGGAGTGATTTAGAGGCATAATAAATTGCTCTCGTTAGCAGCATTGCGAGCCAATTATCACAAATTTATTACAAAACACACAGAAAAATATATATACATATGTGTTGTTGTCTCTCATAAGGGTTGTGAAAATGCAGTTCCCCTTTAAAGCCCATTAATGGTTGAACACGGGGAAGACAACAGAATGTGACGGACACAAACCGTGAATAGCATGACTACATACCAGAGCCCTTTGCCGTATATCATGTTTATTAGTGCATCAATTTCTTGAGGATCGTTTTATTATTTGTGCATGGAATCATGGGCTTTCTGCCATATTAAACAAACGTTAGACAAAATACTGAGCCGATCGTATTCTCCCACTGCTAAAGTTGAAAGGTTCAAGGAGCTCACATGAAAGATGTGGAAACATTTGATTACACAAAGAATATCCACATGTCATCTGGCATTACACTGTGTATATGTCACACAAATAATGTAATAGTGTTATTTTAACTTACAAGAAGTACTAACACATTATTTTTCAAACTACATTTAAGTATCTCACTGAGATTAATATTTACAACCACATGGTCAATGAAATAAATTATTTTGTGGTTTGCGTTGGAGCAGAACATAATGCAGCCATAATTTACCCAACCATAATGTCTCCCACAGATGGAAGAAGAAAGTGTGCTTGGAGATAGGAGCCACCAACTCATGCAAGTCTTGCGGAGCCTGGAGACCAACATTTTCTGAGGTCAGCAAAACCAACAATTCCAAGAGAACAAGTATCCAAACAAACGTGCAGCTGAGCTGAGCCCATTGAGAAGTTGGGAATCTCTTGAGTCTGCTGAGGCCAGCGTAACACCAGAATGGCCTCCAGTCCCAGCAGCCCTAGCAGGAGCAGAGAGGCCGAGTATCAAGAAGCTGGTGGACGCAGCTCACTTAGAACCTTGACATTCACCGACATCCAGGCAAGCATACTTCCTTCCACTTGAAGAAGCCAGTTTAGAGCCACAAGACTGTCAACCAAAGCTAGCTGGACCAGAAACACATTGGAAGGTTTGTTGGGGATGTGAGCCAAAGGGCCCAAAGGCTGAGTATGAAACAAAAACCAAAAAGCAGAGAAAAATTAAGGTAAACCACTAGTACACAGGTGTCAAACTCAAGGCCCGGGGGCCAGATCTGGCCCGCAAACACCTGGAAACGACATGTGTCAATAAAGTACTTATTTTCTCACTAAATGTAATGGATTTTTTAAAATTTTGACAGAAAAAAAATATGTACTGCTTGAAATTGCATTCATTTTCAACTTTAATAGTATCTATTATTGCAACAAATATTACAGTATATTATCATACTTTCCAAACATTTCTTGTCTAAATAAAAATAAATACTTAAATATCTGCTTGACTTATGATTTTACAGCAAACTAACCATCAAATTAATAAAAATTACAATAAATGTTGCGGTGTTCTTTACAGCATATTACTCTAAATTGAAAAAACTACCAGTTTTTTGCAATAAAATTCTGATGATTGAACTGCCAGTTTTTGACTGTAAAATCTACAGATGTTTTTAACAGTGGATTACTGTGAATGGAAAGACGGTACATTTGTTTTTTACGGTAGAGAAACTGGCAGCTAAATTGCCAGAATATAAATAATATATATAAATATTTTACAGTAACATTTAGTAAATGTTTACTATAAAATCGACAGTCTACTTAATAAAAAATATATAATTAATAATGAAATCCAGAGGCACATTATACAATTCATACAACATGCTGTTTATAAGCGGCCCTCTGATGGCAGCCATAACTGCGATGTGGCCCTCAATGAAAACGAGTTTGACCTCCCAGAACTAGTATATTATTTTGCGTCCTTTTCTAGTGAAGTTTTCTTGCTGGAATTGTACTTTGGGTTAAGTTTAATTGTGCTTGAGAAAATGCTAAAAGAACATGAATCCATCCTTAATCTGTGGGAACACACAGGGGCCTGCCAGGTTTAAATCCCAGGATTTAAACTCATGGCCCGGGGGTCAAATCTGGCCCGCCAAATCGTTTTATGTGGGCCGCAAAAGCCTGGAAATAATATTTGTCAACAAAGTACTTTATCTTTCTAACTATACACATTAATTCTTTCAATTTTGACAGAAATATTGCATGTACTGCACAATTACATTCCGTTTAATCTTGAGAATTATTTGTCAATGCAAAGACCTTTGTCAGCACAGGGCGTCCGAAGTGCGGGCAGCTACTCAAGTTTTGTTATCTCGCAGCATATTTTAAACATACTGTCTAACGTTTGTTTACTACGGCAAACAGCCATACAACGATCCTCTAAAAACATTAGGAATGATAAAAAAAAAAAAATGTGAATCAATGAGAAAAAAGCTGACAAGTTGTTACTAATAACACAGGGGTGTCTCAACTTTTTCCACCAAGGGAACAAGTCAAAGTATTTGAGGGCCATTTTGAAAAGTTTTTTTTAATTTTACTTTATAGTATGTGGCCCTTGGTGGAAAAAAATTGTGAAAAAGCCGTGATCACGCTGGAGTATTTATTTGAGGTTCACATGAAACTGTCATCTGACTCATGTGAGCAGGTTACTGTATAAACACATGTTATAAGTTACACAAATTATTTTATATTTGGGGTCATCAGTCACCCACCTCTTCTAAAGTTTTACGTATCATTGTAGCGACTATATTTTCAAACAGGGTGCAGCCTCTGTTCCATTCTCGGAGACACAACATTGTGAGGCTCACAATCATTCTGCGGTTTGCTCGAAACACATGGAAAAAAAGCATCCCCTATTGACTTGGGATTGGTCAGACCATGGCAGTGATGGGCAAGCTACTTGGTAAATGTAATAAGCTGAGGTACAGGTTGCTCTCGATTAAATGTATCTAAGCTACAGAGGAAGCTATCCCCTCACAATTGTAGTAAGCTACACTGCAAACGTAGCTTGCTAGATCAAAGCTGATTGATTGACTGAAACTTTTATTAGTAGATTGCACAGTGCAGTACATATTTCGTACAATTGACCACTAAATGGTAACCCGAATACGTTTTTCAACTTGTTTAAGTCGGGGTCCACGTTAATCAATTTAAGCTACATTTATATATTTTATATCTAAGGGCCCACATGTATAATACAAATGTTAAAATACCAGAGTGTACAAGTGGACCCAATAAAAGTTAATTACTGTTAACGATCTGTCATTTAGCTGGGGACATCCTACAACTACCTCTAGGGGTCCCCACACCCCACTGTATGTATTTATTTATGTGGCCTAAACAAAGTACACCATGTCCTAGAAGACAACGCCACCCTCAATTGAAAGGATGAGGAAATCCTATAGCAAATTACTTATATCTAGGCCAGGGCAATATCCCCACATTAGCTGTCCCGAATGACCAGGACGACAGAGGCTGATGTACAAATCTAAGGAACAATTTTATTCATTCAATACAGTAGTAAAAGTTACCACAGGAGGAGTCTGGTGTAGAGGATTTACCACATAAAGTTTGATGGGCTGCAGTGTAGGACAATGGTCAATGGCTAGTTGGGATAGGGTTACCCAGGGGGCTAGGCCGGAAAGAGTTACTGATGATAGGGCCTAGTCAGAAGACTCAAGGCCAATAGGAGGCATGCAATCCACTGCAAGTCCACAGCACACAAACTAATAGTGTAAAACCAAATAAACGATAAGGGTATAATGACTTCAAATAAAACAAACCATAAATCAAATATGCAATCAATCTGACTTAGGATAAGCCTGTACGTCTATAACCCTCACACCATTGCACGTGGCCCGAATGAATAAATTAAACATATTTTTACATTGGCGGTGGGAAAAACAGTGATAAATAGTGCGCTCTTCCTTGCACTCCTCCCTGTGGGCAGGTATCATGACATCAGTAAAAAGCAATACAATTCAACAAATACATCAATAATATACACTAAAATATCTGAAAATACACATTATCAAAATAAAGTTCAATACCTTTTAAAACCAGGCCTGTCAGCTAATACTGGAGACTGGAGAGACTGACCGGGTAACTAAAAGCTATAGGCATAGTAAAAGTTGCAATGAGCCAGATGGACTTGAATGTATGATATTCAAATGACATGTTCCCCATACCTGAAACCGCTACTACTGGTAACCAATCACACAGTACACTTCAGGGCTACAACCAGAGCTTTAAAGCTCAAACACACGAGCACACGAAAGGGGTGCACATATTGGTAAAATGGGATAATCAAAATGGAGTAGCCCAACGAAGGTAATTCTAAAAGCTACACCCACCACACTATCGGGCAGGCAGTGTATGTGCACAAAACTCCCCCCTTCTACCAGTGTATTGGGTTTCTGGTTCACACTATAAAAGGGGTTTGTGCATTATTATTAAAATGTAATGGTTGCAAACATCAAACAAAACTCATAAAACCAAAATCAACACCTACCCAGTAGCTAGCAGGTCCGCTCACCAAACACTCAAAGTCAGGCTTTGGGGTGAAGGGAAGGCCGCAGGGCTTCCTCTCTTATTTATAGCCTCCCCAGGGCCCTAAAGGGCTACCCGTTCTAGCACCCTCTACCTGTCACATTTAGTTTGCCTTTTCTTTGGCCCACCCCTATATAATAATAGGGATTGCTCTGTCTCTGACTCCTTTGTCGTCATGTGACATGCATGAGTGTGTGTATGTTTATGATTTTGCTTACTCATTTTGAGATCCCTTATCTTGCCTCTGATTGGCCAGTCCGTAATGTTTCCGCCCTAACCTTAGCCAATCGTGACTCATCATACGAACACCAACCAATCATCATGGATTTTCTCCGTATGTATGGATGTTCTCATTTATCCAGGTCATTGTGTTTTCTCCATATTTTTTTTTGCATGGATTTGCAATCCCTTTTTTCTCTTTGTAGCTTGTAGCTTTGATGTAAGCTACCTAGCTACAAGGGTCTAAAAGTAGCTCAGCTACAGGAAAAGCTACTCGTTAAAAAGGTAGCTAAGCTACCGCCAAGCGACTAGAAAATGTAGCTAAGCTACATTGTAGCTTGTTACTGCCCATCACTAGACCGTGGCGAGCTCAAGCACATTGCTACTTTGAATATAATTTTCGTACTTATAAGGGGGTGTGGTCTGGGCGTGGTCTGGATGTGCCAAGCCACGCCCAAATCACGCTACATAACAATAAATAAATAAATAAATAAATATACCTCTCTCTTTCGTATATCATCAGATGGCCAACTCCATGTCGTGTAGCCACGCCCTCGTCTCCGGTCCTAAATCGAAGATTGGTCTGTTTCCAGGATGCAGCGAGCCTCAAGCTGGCAGACCAAGGTACAAGCCAAGATCAAGACCAAGGCAGAGAACATCCTCTTCAGGACGGCCGGAAGTGGCGCAGGCGATTCAGCGAGGTCCATAGATGGTGTGGTAGGTTTTCTCCTGTTACACAGCCTCCTGGGTCCTGGATGTATCGGTAGATGCGGTAGGGCCCAGCGGTCTCCCAGGTCTATTTCCAGGATGCAGCCAGCCTCGAGCTGGCAGACCAAGGTACAAGCCAAGATCAAGACCAAGGTAGAGAACATCCTCTTCAGGACGGCCGGACACCCCCACCGTCGAAAACCAAGGTCTGTCAGTGCTCCAACTTAACGTTGAGGGCCTTACCATCGCCAAGCTCGAAGTCATCAGGCATCTTGCCGATTCCAATAAATATACCATAAGTATGTAAACAAATATTACATTTATTATTAATGATTGTTTCTGTTTTTTTTAATTGTTAAAGATATTTATGATAATTGTTTGCAAGTGATTAGCATTGGTAATTTTACAAGGCAATTTAGAACACTGTGCAGTTGGTTAGTGCTTGTGCCTCATAGCGAGAAGGTCCTGGATTCGATTCCCGAGTTTGGGGTCTTTCTGTGTGGCGTTTGCATGTTCTCCAAGTGACTGCGTGGGTTCTCGCCGGGTACTCCAGCTTCATCCCACCTCCAAAGACATGCACCTGGGGATAGGCTGATTGTCAACACTAAATTAGCCCTAGTGTGTGAATGTGAGTGTGATTGTTAACATCGGACTGTCTGCCCCGCAGGATGAATTTTGAGGGTCAGTCATAGACAATTTAGAGTGAAAAGCAAATTTAATTTTCATTCGCTTCAAGACTCTCCCGAAGGACAGTGCGGCAAAGACACAACAAACTCCCTTCTTGTCTCTCATGGACACAACCTTTTGTTGTTGACTTTGGACTAGCGACTGCACAACATCAAGGCCGCGGAATAGACACACGCGGCAAGCTTTCACACACACATGCATCCACAAAAATATACGCCACACACACATACCCCACCCCCCACCCAACACCTTTGACGCAAATCCCTTAGGAGTGATGGACGGATGGGCAGCGCCTGAAGAGCTGCAGCCTGCCACCGTTGCCCCCACTCCCTCCCCTCTGTTGCAAGTCTCGAGATGTTGTAATATGTGTATGTGCTTCGCTATGGAGGTTTTTTCCCACTCCAGACTGAGCCCTCTTAGGAGCCCGGTCTAGATTGTATTGTTTTACTCATCTTTCCCCAACGTTTACCTTTTTTCCATCTTTTATGGGGTGCCTTGTGGCGACCCATCAGCGTTCCTGTTCTGTAACCCTGTACACTGTTTGTTTGTCTAATCTTGATCGGGTTCGTGCTGAAAACAAAGTGTTGTTGTACTTGTGCAATGACAATAAAGACCTACTTACCTATGTTGTCTATCTGTGATGGCCCTGCGATGAGGTGGCGACTTGTTCATGGGGTACCCTTTCGCCCAGGTGCAGCTGGGATAGGCTCCAGCCCCCCACCTGCGACACTGAAAGGGACAAAAAGATAGAAAATGGATGGATGGAACACCTACAAATATGCCATTTATATAGACAGCTAAAAAATACATTTCACTTAAACATCTGATATAAAATACGCATAACATACGTTCTCAGGCTCAACAAAAGTAAAGACGGGCACTTTCAACCCCTTAATGCAAAGGTGTCAAACTAATTTTAGCTCAGGGGATTCATGGAGGAAAATCTATTCCGAAGTGGGCCGGAATGGTAAAATCATGGCATGATAACTTAAAAATCAAGACAACTTCAGGTTGTTTTTTTGTTTTACCTTGGCCAAAAATAGAACAAGCACATTCTGAAAACGTACAAATCACAAATAATCCTCTAGACAAAACACTTCAAATTTGTTGAAAATTCAGAGGAAATTGGTGCAGTTTCAAAAACACAATGAGCTTAGACTTCAGGTCAGTGTATCTACAAAGCCAGGATTTTTCATGTCCACATATCAATCCATAGCTAACTCAACATACCATAAGAAACAGAGGTAAAAAACTATTCAAAAGGGTTAAGTTCACTTTTCTCGTGTTTGACAGAGACATTTTGGGGCAACGAGGGTGCCAAATGACGATGTGTTCGAAGCAGAAGACATAAAACAGTAGGTTTTAAGTTTCATGTGGGTCAAGGAGGAGGAGCCACAGTCCCCTTTTACGGAGTACCTCTTGCTTGGCCCCGGTATAAACCGTTTGCTTGCCTAACAGAATTGTTATAGTTTTTTTTTCGTTAAAAAAAAAAGCAGCTCATGTTTATACTTGGCAAAATCATCACGCGGGCCGGATAAAACCTGTTGAGGCCGCGGGCTGTACGTTTGACACCCCTGCCTTAATGGCAACAAACTGCTAAAAAATGTTCCACTAGAGAGCTTTGTCACCATCTTAAGGAATTTTATTAGACTGCATATAAACATTCACTTGGAACAGATAACAAGTTATAATACTTAGCTTGCCATTGTGTGTAATGTACTTTTCATTTATCTGACATTTTCAGGAAAGAAGTTGGACTTCAGCCGAGACGTGCTGGCCTTGATGCTGTACTCCTCCCCGAAGACTGATGAGGAAATAGTCCTTAGTTGTGCAGACTGGGTGGAGTGGGATAGTGGAGGGCCGCCTACTGCCCGGGCTGGTGTAGATATCGCTGATGGATGGATGGCAAGACTACACCCTTTCATTTTAACAACCAACTCAGTGCTTTCCTGTCTGCTGCCATACCACAAATTATAATATTAGACCGTGTGAGCATTTTTTAAAGTTGTGGATGGTCTGCGAGACCAGGTAAAGTGATCCATAGTCATTTCACCACAACTTTTTAGGGTTGGATGATAAAAGGTATTAATGATAAACCATTGTAAAAAAAAAACAAAAAAAAACGAACAGTTAGTAATACCATTTTAAATGATCGTAAAACTGTGATTGACACCAGCACTTTGATAAACTGACAGACCAGCGATACTTCTGTTTTACTGGAGAAGCAAGCATGCTAGCGTGCTAATTGCTGGCGAGCTAGCTTAAATGCAAACATTTACATGAATACACATGAACGTATTTCCCTAATCTAAATTTGTATAAACACATGGTTGTCTGAACATATTCAAGCATCCACATTGAACCTACAAGTTCAGAATAGATTCATACTGGAATTGCATATGACACGGAGGCAAGTGAAACCCATTGTTTTGTCTTTATTATTAAAATACACTCAAAACCTATACAAATTAAATAGTAGGAAGATGGTGTGTCTGTTTATTTTATTAATTTGTTAAATAAACCTAATAATAGTTAAAAGTTTTCAGTACTTTGAGCACATTCAATTTAACATTGTTTCCCAATACAGCGATGAGCTGAGAGGGAGGGGGCAAGCAAAGCAGAGGTCACCTTTGTATTTTGCTATCAATTCTTTCTTAAATTCAATAGTGTTTCTCGCCACCTTGATCAAAGTGATGGCCCTTGCAACTTTTTGGGCACCATGGTGGCTTATTTTTGCAATGTAAAAAAAGCACATAGACTCAGTTACTAAAGGGTGGTATTCTTTGGTCGGGTATTCAATTCTGACTACTTTGTTACGCATAGTGTTTGGCCACATTGTAACCAAGATAACAAACAAATATTTGCATTGATTATTATTGATTAGTATTTCTCTTTATTCTTACAGTTGTTTAAACTAAATAAAATACATGGTGCAAATGTAAGTAATCAAACAAACTACAATTAGCTGCATTTAAAACCCTTGCCTTCATTTATTAAACAGCGTTAAAGCTGAGTGTCCATTGATTTCAATGAGGGAGCATAGAGTGTGTTGTTCAACTGCGGCCAAACTGGATGAGTAACCCCTGGCTGCAGCCCGCAGATCGAGGAGGGGCTTATTTTCCCTAAATGTGGGCTGGTCTAAACGTTTAACCCATGGGTTCACCCCCGCGGGCTCCATCTGGTGGCGGAGATCCGGCACAGCACAATGACTTCATATGGAAAAAGGTTCATGTATTTGATAGACTTAGACATTCCTACTTTTAACTTGTCAAATGTATTTTTTTTTTACCATAACTGGACAGTCATTAGATAAATGGCTTTGTCCCACATATTGCACACTGAGCGCAGCAGCGATCTTGAAATATAAACCACTGCCTGAGCATTTTTCAAGTTGTGTTCCGTTGTTCTGAGTTGATGTAAGGAAATTTACAATGCTATAAGAGATGGTTTTTGTTCCGTAAAATAAATCATCTTTACATCTTTTATCTGTTATTGGAGACTGTACCCATATTCAGAGAGTAGCTGAAAATGAGCTTCCCCTACTTGAAAGACCAGCAGCCACCACTGCCGCAGGGGGCTCGGAATTCTCTGGTATGTTGATTAAGAGGTCCACGCTTCTTCTTACAGTAAGCAATTCTTCATCTTATTAAGGAATTTGGTGTTTGGTAGATCTTGTAAGAATGTGAGAGACCTGACCTCAACCCTATCAAACACATGAATTAAAAAAAGTAGGTCCATGCATCAAAAAACACTCCAAAATGTTGTGAAAAATCTTCTTGGAGGAGTTAAAACTTTTGTAGCTGTGTATGTTCTTCTATTTTCACTTTGCACACCACCTGTTCAGTTATGTTTATAATGTGATAGTGACTCACTGACAGTTACTGTACTAATCTAATAACTATTCATATTGCAATGGCAGTGAGATACATGAGCCGAAGATTTTAGTCTTCATTGATAAATAAAGATTTTAGTCTTCATTGATGATAAAGTTATAAAATTGGAAATTCAGTTGAACTGATCTGATCTGTTCGTATCACAAATCTATTGATCATATAGTAATTACTTGTTCGTTCGTGAAAAAAAGAAATAGCTTTCATGTAGTTTAGCTACTTCCGTGGTTTTATTGTAGCTTAGCTTCATTTCTTTGGTGGGTAGCTTCAGGGCAGTGAAGTTACATTTAATGTAGGATAACTTGGAACTTAGCTTGCTACTTTTTCCAAGTAGCTTACCCAAGTAGCTGCATTTTCACTTTCTGTAGTGGTAACATACAGTAGAGGCCAAAAGTTTGGACACACCTTCTCCTCATTCAATGTGTTTTCTTTATTTTCATGACTATTTACATTGTAGATTGTCACTGAAGGCATCAAAACTATGAATGAACACATGGGGAGTTATGTACTTAACAAAAAAAAAGGTGAAACAACTGAAAACATGTTTTATATTCTAGTTTCTTCAAAATACCCACTCTTTGCTCTGATTACTGCTTTGCACACTCTTGGCATTCGAGAGAATGCCAAGAGTGTGCAATAAAAGTAATCAGAGCAAAAGGTGGCTATTTTGAAGAAACTAGAATATAAAATGTATTTCACCTTTTTTTGTTAAGTACATAACTCTCCATGTGTTCATTTATAGTTTTGATGCCTTCAGTGACAATCTACAATGTAAATAGTCATGAAAATAAAGAAAACGCATTGAATGAGAAGATGTGTCCAAACTTTTGACCTGTACTGTACAGTAGGTGTCCTCATACTTTTTTGCTTAGGTGTCAAACTCGTTTTGATTGAGTGCTACATCGCAGTTATTGCTGCCTGAGATGACCACTTGGAACAGTAGATATGTATGAATATGTATGTATTATCGCCTTGTAATATTATTTCACAATACGTCCAATTTGATGGATAACTAGCTTTGAAATCACAAGTCAAGCAGATATTTAAGTATTTATTTTTATCTTAAAAACATTTTTTAAATAAACAATAATAATATGTGTTGCATTTTTAGATGATACTAAACAAAATGTAAAGTTTTAAAGATATGCCGTACAAAGACGCAGGACTAAATTTGGCCAAATGGTGGGGTCTATCAGAGACGTACAGTCATGGAACAGGCTGCTAGCCCATGTCAGAAACTGTGACACCTATTTAACATTTAAAACTGCACTGAAACAGTGGTTGAAAACTAATCAGACATGCACGCACAATTAGATTATTCACTTGTTGTTTGTTTTTTGTTTTTGGTCCAAGGTCTGTGCTTATCGTATGCTTGTAATGTGTAATGTCCTGTGTTTTATGTATTCTTTTGTATCATGACCTGTTGAATGTTTACTGTATTAACCTGCCTTAGGACAACGGATGAAAAGTAGCTATTGTGCTAACTCCGGCATATTTACATTGTTGCTCTATGTTGATGAATAGGCATTGTCCTAATTCAAACAAATAAATAAATAAATGCAATT
The DNA here is from genome assembly GCF_033978785.1 of Entelurus aequoreus. Taxonomy (NCBI): domain Eukaryota; kingdom Metazoa; phylum Chordata; class Actinopteri; order Syngnathiformes; family Syngnathidae; genus Entelurus; species Entelurus aequoreus. The sequence continues at coordinate 65,844,515 of NC_084734.1, read as the reverse complement.
GCGTGTAATACATGTCAAAACGGAAAGAACAAATACATTTAGTCAGAAACGATAAGGTGCTTTATTGATGCACATTTTTTTCAGGCTTTCGAGGGCCACATTAAATGTTGTGGCGGGCCACATCTGGCCCCCGGCCCTTAAGTTTGACACCCGTGGTTTATAGCATATTCTGAACACACAAAGACTTAGAGCAGTGGTTCTTAACCTTGTTGGAGGTACCGACCCCCACCAGTTTCATATGCGGTTTCACCGAACCCTTCTTTAGTGAAAAATAAATGTTTTTTTTTTTTTCAAATTCAAGACAAAGTTATACGTATGGTTTTTTTACTGGACCGTGCATGAACATCACCTTGTTCAAAGAACAAAACCAACACAGTGCATGAACTCACAACAAATTACACACCTGCAAATCAGATGGAAAATTAGAGGGAACATTGTTTGGGGGTATCCATAATACGGCGATAGGGAGAAGTTTTTATTTACACAATGAGTTGGGTGTGTCTTGACCTCCGCGGTGGAGGCTCCGCCGAACCCCTGAGGCCGACTCGCTGAACCCATAGGGTTCGAGCAAACCCAGGTTAAGAACCACTGACTTAGAGGTTCATGGGCTCATTTCCCACACGTTATTCATTGTTGTTTATGGCTACGTCCATGCAGGCATGGACATGGACAATATATTCACTGGTATACAAGTATTACTTCCAAAATAAAGGGCAGAAGTTGTTAAACACAACACATTGGAGACAAACAAAAACACCACAGTCAAACTATGTTTGTGCGGCCTCTTCCAGGCCTTTCAACCTTGACATCTGTTTTATTAAAACAAAGATTTGACGTATGATTGGAAACCACATCCCACAACTCAGTTTCCTGTTTTTTTATGAACATGTGCCCTGCATTTCACAAGAAACCAGCAGTTGATTCTCTTTCAGTACTCACCTTTGAAGCATCAGAAAGTCGTTCTGGCAAAGAAATCCTCTTGTTTCAGCAAATGCCAGCCCCCCCGTGTTTGTCCGAGATGCTGAAGCCAAAGTGGAACTGTGCTTTCTCCATCACTGCTGCTTATTTCAGCAGATGCCATCATGTCGGGTCTGGAAAAGCACTCCATCTGAGTCATGTTGGAGGGAAATTAGCAGCCTGAGGTGTTTCCCTTTTAAAGACATCAGTTTATACCTCTGTCTATTTGTATTATTTTCAGAGCCAAAAAAGGAACTGTCTGTGAATGGAGTGTGTCCAGCAAACACGCAAACCAGGATTTATCCAATAGGGAGTAATCTGACTCTAATAACTTTAGCTTCTTTAAATCATATCATGTTTCATGTACTTCTTTCAGCATTAGCATAGGAGGCTGTAAATGTTGACAGTTGTGTTGCTTTCGCATCCCGTGGTGTGCACGGACTGTAACACACTGGTGTCGATAACCCGATGTGTATCAGTATGACTGTGTGCTTTGCTGACTCATCGGTCATCTGGCGCTCCTCGTTTCAGTTGTTCCTGCTGATGGTCGACAGAAAACAGGTGGCTTTGGTTTTAGTGTGACGTCTACAATTGCGTGCGTATCGTTCGCAGAGCATGCGTGTGCGGGCTCTTAAACAAACACACAGCCAGAAATTTTCCAAATGCAAGCATCTAGAATAGCAGTATCTTAAAACACTTCAAAGTAACCAAGACAAATGCTCCTTTTGCTGCCTCTTGGCACTTGTCAAATATATTAGAACCACATTTGAGTATATTATATATTTCTGCACTATTATACAGGCAATAATTTCGTACATGAATATGATTTATATCATACATACAACTTACTATTTGGAAAGCACTTTGACAACAACCACAGTTGGAAAAGTGCTGTCCATCAGAGAAGTATGAAAACATTTTACAAAGTTATGTAAAGTAAAGTTATCATTACGGTGTTCATTTATTTCGAACATGCATACAATTACAATGCAGTACATCACATATTTACAGTTTGTCATTTCAACATGACCGAAAATGAGTAGGACGAAGCAACAGTTATTTAGTCCTACACCTGTTCTCTGCAATTGCTATCACATTTGTTTACTCTCTGTAATCAATCTGTAACACAGACAACTATCCATCCATCCATCCATTTTCTACCGCTTGTCCCTTTCTGGGTCGCAGGGGGTGCTGGAGCCTATCTCAGCTGCATTCAGGCGGTAGGCGGGGTAAACCCTGGACAAGTCGCCACCTCATCGCAGGGCCAACACAGATAGACAGACAACATTCACACTCATATTCACACACTAGGGACAATTTAGTGTTGCCAATCAACCTATCCCCAGGTGCATGTCTTTGGAGGTGGGAGGAAGCCGGAGTACCCAGAGGGAACCCACACAGTCACAGGGAGAACATGCAAACTGCACACAGAAAGACCCCTAGCCTGGGGATCGAACTCAAGACCTTCGTATTGTGAGGCACATGCACTAACCCCTGTTTCATCGTGCTGCCCGACAACTATCCAATAAGTAAACCTCAGTTTCTGGATCATAGATTCCGGTAATGACTTCCGTGCCAGGAAAGCTAAAGCCTGGAAAGCATGTAATACAATTGATAGAATATGTCACTCCAACCTGCCCAATTCACTCAAGCTAGACCTCTTCAAGTCTACCATCGAACCCCTCCTAATGTACGACCCTCAATTCGTGCCTTCACAAACGCCTTGACAGTTGCTATACCAACCTGCTTCGAAGGGTACAAGGTTTGTCGTGGCAGTCCCATCCCACGTTGGAATATGGCAACCTACCTCAAGCAAGCACCCGTCTGAGCCAACGTCGCGCACAGTTTGCTGGTCACTGCTTCTGTGTCAAGACGGAGCTGATATCACAGCTCCTCCTTTGGAAACAATCTACCAAGGGTCGCCTCACCTACCCCAAAGTAATCGCACGGAACACTGGGATCCTTGTATCAGAGCTGGGCTCTGCCATGGGTGACCCTGACTGCTGATGGAGGGTTGTGCAAGGTCTCTCTGCTACGGCCGCACATTAAGGATGATGATGTAAATATATAATCAATAAAGTTCACATGAATAGATAATAAGTTGCAATTCAAATAATTTGTTGAATGTGTGATAGATTGTAGATTAGGTGTCATTTTTCAATAAGGTACAGGATGTTTATCAATATTCTTTGTCCTTATACTTTGTAAACACTTTGAGTTTGAACAGGGGCGGTTCGACCCCCGCGTCCGCCATCCTAGTCACTGTCATTGGTGTGTCCTTGAGCAAGATACTTTACCCACCTGTTCCCAGTGCCACTCACTTACATAATGGGTTTCACTATGTAAAGCGCTTTGAATCACTCGAGAAAAGCGCTATATAATTCACTTCATTAGCCGTTTCTGAAACTGGATCATTAAAGTACATTGTTTGACTTCTTTGCTTGATCCAGTGCTTCTCAATTATTTTCTGCTACGCCCCCCCAGGAAGAAGAAAACATTTCACGATCCTCGCCCCCACTCTCCGCCGCGACTATAAAACAAAGGTACCATTTGTCTAAAAAATTGTTATAAGTACAGCGCTGCATATTATTGTATTCATCTTAACATTAAAGGGAAACTTCGGTTTTTTTCAACCTGGGCCCTGTTTTCATAATTTTTTCTGTATATGTGAGTGCTGGATAAAACATGTTTTGAGGTCGCGCCAGTATTGAGCAGGGCAGGCAGCCTCCAGCCCAGCTAACGCTCGTACACAGGGCAACTGGCTCTCGTCAAAATTCGGCCTATAAACATGCATTTTTTTCACACTGACAGGCTCAGATAGTTACAATGAGTGTCCGACAACATACTAGAAAGGAGAAATTAACGTATGTCTCTACCTTTAGCTGGAGATCGCTGTGTGTTGTGAGCTGTGTCCAAATCTCACCACGCTACAAATCTCGTTCCGAAATCTCGCGATAACTCGCGACAAAACACCGGTGGAAAAACAGTTACCTGACTGAGGTGAAGAGAGATGACTGAAGTGATTTTCTGCCTCCACTATAAAACTAAAATAACAGTCTTCGGTAATCCAACAGAAAATCACTTCAGTCATCTCTCTTCACCTCAGTCAGGTAACTGTTTTTCCACCGGTGTTTTGTCGCGAGTTATCGCGAGATTTCGGAACGAGATTTGTAGCGTGGTGAGATTTGGACACAGCTCACAACACACAGCGATCTCCAGCTAAAGGTAGAGACATACGTTAATTTCTCCTTTCTAGTATGTTGTCGGACACTCATTGTAACTATCTGAGCCTGTCAGTGTGAAAAAAATGCATGTTTATAGGCCGAATTTTGACGAGAGCCAGTTGCCCTGTGTACGAGCATTAGCTGGGCTGGAGGCTGCCTGCCCTGCTCAATACTGGCGCGACCTCAAAACATGTTTTATCCAGCACTCACATATACAGAAAAAATTATGAAAACAGGGCCCAGGTTGAAAAAAACCGAAGTTTCCCTTTAAATAGAACAAGTTGAGTCATAAAAGATTTAAAGTACAAATATACAATACATACTGTTACTACATCAGGGCTTGACTACTACTATTCGCTTTATATCGCCGTTGACCAGTCCTCCCTGTACTTCCTCCAGGGGGGGGGGAGAATGCAACAGCCTGCCTGTTGTCAGGAACCAAACGCTGGTAGTGCATAATCCCGACTCTCCTGTGGCTCACAGTAAATTTAAGGATCAATTTTAAAAGGCTGCTGGGTTTTATTTAAACGTTTACAAGGATTGACCGTACCTTGCCTGTCAGACCTCCTGCAGTCTGATGAGTGAGTACTCTGCCTGCAGGAAATTGACGTCTGCAAACAAACTTCTCCTGTCTGTCCCATGCTCCAGACTCACCACTAGAGGTGACACAGCTTTTTCTGTGGCTGCTCCCAAATTATGGATCAATCTGTCTCTTTACATCAGGGCTGCACAAACACGAGAGCCTTTTAAAACCTTGATAAAAACACATCTATTTATACAAGCATTCTGCAAATAGCCCCTTGGTTTGAGCGTGTTATGCCTCAACAGTTTTAACAAAAAAAAGCTGTTATTTTATTACTGTTTATTGTGTTATTCATTGTTTTGTTGCTTTTATTGTCTCATTTGGTAAAATTAGGTTGTTTTAATGTGCTATATAAATAAAGTTTGACTTGTCTTGATTTGGTTCGGACAACGCAGAACAAAATTGACTTCAAGTTAAAGAAAACAAACAAAGAATTCACAGAATAAGGTTCATTTGCAGTTGTAATTATACTTAGGATTTGTTAAACTCACTTTAATGACGTAAATCCTCTACTACAGCATGACCAACATTAAAATAGAGTAGCGTAGAAAGCTTAAAGGCCTACTGAAACCCACTACTACCGACCACGCAGTCTGATAGTTTATATATCAATGATGAAATCTTAACATTGCAAAACATGCCAATACGGCCGGGTTAACTTATAAAGTGCAATTTTAAATATCCCGCTAAACTTCCGGTTGAAAACGGCTTTGGATGATGACGTATGCGAGTGACGTAGCCAGTGAAACAGAAGTATCGGTACCCCATTGAAAACAATACAAAATAGCTCTGTTTTCATCTCATAATTCCACAGTATTCTGGACATCTGCGTTGGTCAATCTTTTGCAATTTGTTAAATGAACAATGGAGACTGCAAAGAAGAAAGTTGTAGGTGGGATCGGTGTATTAGCGGCTGGCTGTAGCAACACAACAAGGAGGACTTACTTGGATAGCAGACGTGCTAGCCGACGCTAGCCGCCAACCGCATCTGTGATCGGGTGAAGTCCTTCGTCGCGCCGTTGATCGCTGGAACGCAGGTGAGCACGGGTGTTGATGAGCAGATGAGGGCTGGCTGGCGTAGGTGGAGCGCTAATGTTTTTATCATAGCTCTGTGAGGTCTGGTTGCTAAGTTGCTAAGTTAGCTTCAGCATCGTTAGCAACAGCATTGTTAAGCTTTACCAGGCTGAGAATTATTAACCGTGTAGTTACATGTACATGGTTTAATAGTATTGTTGCTCTTCTGTCTATCCTTCCAGTCAGGGATTTATTTATTTTGTTTCTATCTGCATTTGAGCCAGATGCTATCACGTTAGCTCAGTAGCTAAAGAGCTTCGCCGATGTATTGTCATGGAGATAAAAGTCACTGTGAATGTCCATTTCGCGTTCTCGACTCTAATTTTCAAGAGGATATAGTATCCGAGGTGGTTTAAAATAGAAATCTGTGATCTACAATAGAAAAAGGAGAGAGTGTGGAATCCAATGAGCCAGCTTGTACCTAAGATACGGTCAGAGCGAAAAAAGATATCAATCAATCAATCAATGTTTATTTATATAGCCCTAAATCACAAGTGTCTCAAAGGGCTGTACAAGCCACAACGACATCCTCGGTACAGAGCCCACATACGGGCAAGGAAAACTCACCCCAGTGGGACGTCAATGTGAATGACTATGAGAAACCTTGGAGAGGACCGCATATGTGGGTAACCCCCCCCCCCCCCCTCTAGGGGAGACCGAAAGCAATGGATGTCGAGTGGGTCTGACATAATATTGTGAAAGTCCAACACATCAGCGAAAGTCCAGTCCATGGTGGGGCCAGGAGGAACCATCCCGAGCGGAGACAGGTCAGCAGCGTAGAGATGTCCCCATCCGATGAACAGGCTAGCGGTCCACCCTGTAGCAGAGTAGAAAAGAAAAGAAAAGAAACGGCAGATCAACTGGTCTAAAAAGGGAGTCTATTTAAAGGCTAGAGTATACAAATGAGTTTTAAGATGAGACTTAAATGCTTCTACTGAGGTAGCATCTCTAACTTTTACCGGGAGGGCATTCCATAATATTGGAGCCCGAATAGAAAACGCTCTATAGCCCGCAGACTTTTTTTGGGCTCTGGGAATCACTAATAAGCCGGAGTTCTTTGAATGCAGATTTCTTGTCGGGACATATGGTACAATACAATCGGCAAGATAGGCAGGAGCTTGACCGTGTAGTATTTTATACGTAAGTAGTAAAACCTTAAAGTCGCATCTTAAGTGCACAGGAAGCCAGTGCAGGTGAGCCAGTATAGGCGTAATATGATCAAACTTTCTTGTTTTTGTCAAAAGTCTAGCAGCCGCATTTTGTACCATCTGTAATCTTTTAACGCTAGACATAGGGAGGCCCGAAAATAAAACGTTACAGTAATGACGAGATGTAACGAACGCATGGATAATGATCTCAGCATCGCTTGTGGACAAAATGGAACACATTTTAGCGATATTACGGAGATGAAAGAAGGCCGTTTTAGTAACACTCTTAATGTGTGACTCAAACGAGAGAGTTGGGTCGAAGATAATACCCAGATTCTTTACCGAGTCGCCTTGTTTAATTGTTTGGTTGTCAAATGTTAAGGTGGTATTATTAAATAGATGTCGGTGTTGAGCAGGACCGATAATCAGCATTTCCGTTTTCTTAGCGTTGAGTTGCAAAAAGTTAAAGGACATCCATTGTTTAATTTCATTAAGACACGCCTCCAGCTGACTACAATCCGGCGTGTTGGTCAACTTTAGGGGCATGTAGAGTTGGGTGTCATCCGCATAACAGTGAAAGCTAACACCGTATTTGCGTATGATGTCAACTAGCGGTAGCATGTAAATACTAAAGAGTGCAGGGCCAAGAACCGAACCCTGGGGAACTCCGCACGTTACCTTAACATAGTCCGAGGTCACATTGTTATGGGAGACGCACTGCATCCTGTCAGTAAGATAAGAGTTAAACCAAGACAAGGCTAAGTCTGACATCCCAATACACGTTTTGATACGCTCTAATAAAATATTATGATCAACAGTATCGAAAGCGGCGCTAAGATCAAGAAGCAGCAACATAGATGACGCATCAGAATCCATCGTTAGCAATAGAACATTAGTCATTTTTGCGAGGGCTGTCTCCGTAGAGTGATTTGCCCTGAAACCGGATTGAAAAGGTTCACAGAGATTGTTAGACGCTAAGTGTTCATTTAGCTGCTGTGCGACAATTTTTTCGAGAATTTTCGAGATAAACGGAAGGTGGGACACCGGCCGGTAGTTCACCATGAGGTCAGGATCGAAGTTAGGTCTTTTGAGTAGAGGATGAATAACCGCTTTTTTGAATGCTAGGGGAACAGTACCAGACGAAAGTGATAAGTTTATAATATTTAACACTGATGGACCTAATAAAACAAAAAGCTCCTTGATAAGTTTCCCAGGAATTGGGTCAAGTAAACATGTTGTTTGTTTTGTCCCATTTACACATTTTAACAATTCCTCCAATGTTATTTCATCAAAGAGAGAGAAACTATTTTGGAGGGCAGTGTCCGTCGTATATACAGTCGTATTTGTGTTAATAGAACCCAGTTGTAGCTGAGATGCATTGTCTTTAATCTCTTTTCTAATGACTTCAATTTTCTTATTAAAGAAATTCATAAAGTCATCTGCTGAGTGGGTGGATTTACTGGGAGGAGTCCCTTGTTGGGTTAGCGATGCTACTGTACTAAACAAAAATTTAGGATCATTTTTGTTGAGGTGGATGAGATTTGAGTAATATTTAGCTTTAGCTGAGGTAAGCATGCGTTTATAAGTTATTAAACTATCACTCCATGCTTGATGGAAAACCTCAAGTTTAGTCGCACGCCATTTGCATTCCAGCTTTCTACATGATAATTTCTGGGCTTTAGTTTCTTCTGTAAACCATGGGGTACGCCTTTTAGGGGCCCTTTTTAGCTTTAGCGGTGCTACACTATCAATGGTGTTGCGCAGGGCGTCGTTAAAGCTGTTAGTGAGGTTATCAATAGAGCCCACATAATTTGGGAATGGTGCCATTACCGAAGGCAGTAGGTCAGTAAGAGTCGTCGTTGTGGCAGCATTAATGTTGCGGCTGCTATAGTAGTTATTATTATTATTATTATTAGTTTGTTGACAATGAGTCAGAACTTCGAATTTTATAAGGTAATGATCAGACATTACTTTAGTGTACGGGAGTATCGTAACTTTAGAGGTGGTGACACCCCTGACAAGCACTAGATCTATCGTATTACCGTTGCGATGCGTGGGTTCATTTATTATTTGTGTAAGACCACAGCTATCAATTATAGTCTGGAGCGCCACGCATGGAGGGTCCGATGGGGTATTCATATGGATGTTAAATTCTCCCATTATGATTATATTGTCGGCGTGCGTCACTAGATCAGCAACAAACTCTGAAAATTCATTGATAAAGTCCGAATAGGGCCCTGGGGGGCGGTAGATGACAGCCAGGTGCAGAGGCAGCGGTGTGACAAACCTCACAGTAAGCACATCAAACGAGTTATATTTATTATTTAGGTCCGAGGTAAGGCTAAAGTTTTTGTTGTATATTAGTGCAACACCCCCACCCCTTTTAATGGGACGGGCAATATGCGTTCCCGTATAGCCAGGAGGAGACGCCTCACCCAGCGCAAAAAATTCGTCTGGTTTGAGCCAGGTCTCGGCTAGACCAACGACATCAAGATTGTTGTCTCTAATGACTTCATTAACTAATAACGTTTTGGAAGACAATGACCTTATGTTTAAAAAGCCCATATTATAGGTAGTGGGCTGTTTTGAGGAGTTTTTGTTGAAAGTATCCGTAGTATCAATATTAATAATGTTACGTTTATTATGCGTAGTGCACTTTAAATAATTTCGACCATATCTAGGAATTGATATGACAGGAATTTTTAGATTGTTTGCCACCTCAGTAAAATGCATGTCCACCTCTGACACAGAAAAAACATTATGTGAGTTGTATATTATTCTAAGAGAATTGCTATGTGTGCAGGGATTATCCAGCCTGGCGCTGGCTAGTTCTAGCTTAACAGACTCCTTATTAGCGCTTCTTTGTGGATTAGCATTTAGCTTTTTCGTTAGCCCCGCTAACAACAACGCATTTAGCTTTGTTGTTAGCCCCGCCCGACACCCCCGCTTCTGCTTCCGAGCGCATCGCTTACGTCTCTTTCGTTGACGGTCTCCGCTGGTAGTGGACGCCGCTGCTTCAAAGGCCACTGCTGGATGTAGCTCGCGAAGAATTCCCAAGCTAGCGAGTAGGTCCACCGTACACGCATCTTTCAGCCCAAAATGGCCCGATCTCTCCACATCCAGAATCGTAAGTCGGTCGTAAGTGATCACGGAGTCAACATGCTGTGAGCCAGCCATGAAATTGACTGAATTGACGGGTGTTTTTGCCAAATCGGTCTACACTTCCAGGTGCGCTCGCAAGAAGCCGCTGCCTTGAAGCGCCGCCATCTTGGTTGTCTTGCACTGCATTCTAGTCCGTCACTCTAACGTTCCTCATCCACGAATCTTTCATCCTCTCTCAAATTAATGGGGTAATCGTCGTTTTCTCGGTCCGAATCGCTCTAGCTGCGTTGAAAACAATAGGAAAATATGAGGAGGCGAACAACTGACTACGTCACGCTACTTCCGGTAGGGGCAAGGCTTTTTTTTATCAGAGACCAAAAGTTGCGAACTTTATCGTCGTTGTTCTATACTAAATCCTTTCAGCAAAAATATGGCAATATCGCGAAATGATCGAGTACGACACATAGAATGGATCTGCTATCCCCGTTTAAATAAAAACATTTCATTTCAGTAGGCCTTTAAGTCTTCATTAAAAACAAGGCAGATGTTTTATTTACCAAATATATTTAATATTTTTGGCCACTGTAACATTAAACACAGTTTGAACAGTAACACTGTGTTTGATTATAGGAAAATAAAACACTGTTCTTTAATCAATTCATTCTTTGGCATACTACTAGATGGAGCCCGCGTACCACAAGTGGTACGTACGTACTACGGTTTGAGGATCTCTGATCTAGACCACAAGGAAGTGTGTTAAATGTAGATTAAAATTATTTGCAAGAAACACCTGCTCTAAAATATAATTTAAAATTGTAAAATATAATAAAACCATCAATCAAACAAAAATGACTGCCGTAGAAAAGTGGCTGGCTTTTAAATATTTTATTTTTGTACTGGTTGTTAAGTGTAGAAGCCCTGGTGGACCAGCCAGAACAACTGTTGTAACTATTCAAAGGATCAGACTCAAAGACATGAACCCTAATGAACCCTCTGAATATTGGTCCATATTTGTTTGACTTGTTCAGTGTTCACATAGAATACTTCACTTACACAAAATACAATCACACGATCATAGTCTGTGTGGCATACTTCACAATCACAAACTTCCTGATGTTGCAATACTTTTTATACTTAACTGATTAGACGTGTGATTTGCTTGTGTGCAGGTTGTTTGCGGTGTTTGAGAGATGATGATATGTGATACTGACCTATTTTTTGCTGAGTATGAACAACTATTTATCTCAATGGGCTTCTGAAGGTGTTGAAGATGTGGCTTCAGATTAGGGCAGTGTTTTTCAACCACACTAGTGTACCGTGAGATATTGTTTGGTGTGCCGTGGGAAATTATGCGATTTCACCGAACTGGTCGGAAAAATATTTTTTGCAAACCAATAATTATAATCTGCAGACAATGTGCCGTTGTAGAGTGTCAGTGCTGTCTGGAGATCAGCAGAGTAACCATGTAATACTATTCCGTACCAGTAGGTGGCAGCAGGTAGCTCATTGCTTTGCAAGCCTACTTTGAGACAAGAGAATTAATGATGGTTATGGTTTGAAGTCATATCGAACAATTGCGTCAGGTATTTGATGAGAACGACTTTATATTGTCAATATAAGCTATTGAGTTTTGTTTTTAAAATTGTCTGTTGGTGGTGTCTTTCATGTATTGGTTACTCGGGCCACAGGACAATACCAGAACCATTGTAAGGGGAACTTAAGGGCGGGGGACACATGATATGATGACATGTGTTGTGTGTTGGACACCTGGAAGAGGAAAAAGTAAGAGCGGGAATAAAAGGCAGGAAAAGGGAATAGGCTTTCTTTTGGTGTATTATTAAGCTTAGATTGCTAATAAGTGAACTAATAAGTGACAAGTTTGGCACACAACAATGGCGACCAGGACGGGATAGTGTCCCCCTGGATTCTTTCAATGGAAAAAAATGTGCCTTGGCTCAAACAAGGTTGAAAAACACTGGATTAGGAGATGTTGTTGTGAGTTTGTGAAGCCCTTTGAGACACTTGTGGACAAGGGCTATATCAATAAACGTTGATGGATTGATTTAATGGACGTGGACCCAACACTGCTAAACTGAACTAACATTATTACAGCTGATATGTGGACTTACCACCCACTACAAGTTTAGCAGAGTCAAAGTATAATTAAAGTGATCAGGAGCAAAAAAAAACGTTTTTGAGCTGTGAGTACTGCTAAATAGTTTACGATTCTCTACCAGGAGGTAAAATATATTTTCCCTCAAAAATTACCTTTCTTTCACATTTCATTGTTGACTATTCCATTTCACTTCAGGACCAATCAGTCCATCGAAATGTGATGACATCATCCAAGTTCGCAAGTTCACAAACTTCGTGTCTGTTTTGTCACTCTTCTAACTAAACTAAAGCATCAGTAACGAGTAACATTGATGAAATCAGTGAGTGTATGGTGTCCTCGCCAACTAGGTTAAAAAAAAAAGACGCTGTCCAGATAAATCTCTTTTGGGAAAATGTCGTTTATTGCCTGAATACTAGGGGTGTGGGAAAAAATCGATTCGAATTTGAATCACGATTCTCACGTTGTGCGATTCAGAATCGATTCTCATTTTTTTTAAATCTATTTTTTAATTTATTTTTTTATTTTTATTTATTTCTTTATTATTATGGGGCGGTATAGCTCGGTTGGTAGAGTGGCCGTGCCAGCAACTTGAGGGTTGCAGGTTCGATTCCCGCTTCCGCCATCCTAGTCACTGCCGTTGTGTCCTTGGGCAAGACACTTTACCCACCTGCTCCCAGTGCCACCCACACTGGTTTAAATGTAACTTAGATATTGGGTTTCACAATGTAAAGCGCTTTGAGTCACTTGAGAAAAAGCGCTATATAAATGTAATTCACTTCACTTAATTCACTTATTATTATTTTTTTATTATTTTTTTATTTATTTATTTTTATTTATTTTATTTTTTTTCTTCTAATTAATCAATCCAACAAAACAATACACAGCAATACCATAACAATGCAATCCAATTCCAAAACCAAACCCGACCCAGCAACACTCAGAACTGCAATAAACAGAGCAATTGAGAGGAGACACAAACACGACACAGAACAATCCAAAAGTAGTGAAACAAAAATGAATATTATCAACAACAGTATCAATATTAGTTACAATTTCAACATAGCAGTGATTAAAAATCCCTCATTGACATTATCATTAGACATTTATAAAAATTAAAAATAAAGAACAATAGTGTCACAGTGGCTTACACTTGCATCGCATCTCATAAGCTTGACAACACAATATTTTCACAAAGATAAAATAAGTCATATTTTTGGTTCATTTAATAGTTAAAACAAATGTACATTATTGCAGTCAGTTGATAAAACATTGTCCTTTACAATAATAAAAGCTTTTTACAAAAATCTACTACTCTGCTTGCATGTCAGCAGACTGGGGTAGATCCTGCTGAAATCCTATGTATTGAATGAATAGAGGATTGTTTTGAATCGGGAAAAAAATCGTTTTTGAATCGAGAATCGTGTTGAATTGAAAAAAAATCGATTTTGAATCGAATAGTGACCCCTAGAATCGATATTGAATCGAATCGTGGGACACCCAAAGATTTGCAGCCCTACTGAATACATAATGTACAGTATACAGTATGTGTGTAGCCACTATTCTATTGAATGACAAACTAAATGGTACACTGTATTGCCAAAAGTATTTGGCCACCTGCCTTGACTCACATATGAACTTGAAGTGCCATCCGATTCCTAACCCATGGGGTTCAATATGATGTCGCTATTACAGCTTCAACTCTTCTGGGAAGGCTGTCCACAAGGTTGCGGAGTGTGTTTATAGGATCGGGTTCAGGTCAGGACTCTGTGCAGGCCAGTCAAGTTCATCCACACAAGACTCTGTCATCCATGTCTTTATGGACCTTGCTTTGTGCACTGGTACACAGTCATGTTGGAAGAGGAAGGGGCCCACTCCAAACTCCAAACACAAGGTTGGGAGCATGGAATTGTCCAAAATGTTTTGGTATACTGGAGCATTCAAAGTTCCTTTCACTGGAACTAAGTGGCCAAGCCCAACTCCTGAAAAACAACCCCACACCATAATTCCTCCTCCACCAAATTTCACACTCGGCACAATGCAGCCCGAAATGTAGCGTTCTCCTGGCAACCTCCAAACCCAGACTGGTCCATCAGATTGCCAGATGGAAAAGCGTGATTCATCACTCCAGAGAACGCATGCTTTACACCACTGCATCCCACGCTTTGCATTGGACTTGGTGATGTATGGCTTAGATACAGCTGCCCGGCCATGGAAACCCATTCAATGAAGCTCTGTACGTACTGTACGTGGGCTAATTGGAATGTCACATGAAGTTTGGAGCTCTGTAGCAACTGACTGTGCAGAAAGTCTTTGCACTATGCGCTTCAGCATCTGCTGACCCCTCTCTGTCAGTTTACAGGGCCTACCACTTGGTGGTTGAGTTGCTGTTGTTCCCAAACTCTTCCATTTTCTTATAATAAAGCCTACTGTTGACTTTTGAATATTTAGAAGCGAGGAAATTTCACGACTGGATTTGTTGCACAGGTGGCATCCTATAAGAGTTCCACGCTTGAAATCACTGAGAGCGGCCCATTCTTTCACAAATATTTGTAGAAACAGTCTCCATGCCTAAATGTGTGATTAGCACACATGATTCCGATCATTTGGATGGATGGCCAAATACTTTTGGCAAAATAGTGTATGTTTACTCTGCTGTTGTTGTCTTGGGATGCAGCTGTCAATGTAATGACGTCATGATGCAGCGGTCAATGTAAACCCTGGACCCCCGCTGTCCAGGGATCACCCAACACAGGTGTTTGTTCAGATTAAATCAATTAATTACAGTGATGGAATAAGCATTCCTCTGAAAAAGCTCATCTGTTTTCACTTATTTTTAAGGCCAGGCTGGCACCGTATAGGACAGGGGTCGGCAACCCGCGGCTCTAGAGCCGCATGCGGCTCTTTAGCGCCGCCCTAGTGGCTCTCTGAAACTTTTTAAAAAATGTATGAAAAATGGAAAAAGATGAGGGGAAGAAAAATTATTGTTTTAATATGGTTTCTGTAGGATGACAAACATGACACAAACCTCCCTAATTGTTATAAATCACACTGTTTGTATTAAACATGCGAGTATTTGGCAAGCGCCGTTTTGTCCTACTAATTTTGGCGGTCCTTGAACTCACCTTAGTTGTTACATGTATAACTTTCTCCGACTTTCTAGGACGTGTTTTATGCCACTTCTTTTTCTGTCTCATTTTGTCCACCACACTTTTAACGTTGTGCGTGAATGCACAAAGGTGAGTTTTGTTGATGTTATTGACTTGTGTGGAGTGCTAATCAGACATATTTGGTCACTGCATGACTGCAAGCTAATCGATGCTAACATGCTATTTAGGCTAGCTATATGTACATATTGCATCATTATGCCTCATTTGTAGCTATATTTGAGCTCATTTAGTTTCCTTTAAGTCATCCCAATTCTATGTATATCTCATGACACACTATTTGTATGTAATATGGCTTTTAATTTGTTGCGGCTCCAGACAAATTTGTTTTTGTATTTTTGCTCCAATATGGCTCTTTCAACATTTTGGGTTGCCGACCCCTGGTATAGGATTAACCTATTTATTGCAAAAATCCACATTTGTGGGTTGCCTGTTTCATGAAAAGTGCCATAAAAAAACATTGATTTATTTAAAACAGGGAACATTGAGATGATTGTTTTTGGATCTGAATTCTTCAAGTGTATACATGATTCAATCCATCAAAGTTGAACAAGCAAACACCCGCAGAGCACGTCAACCACAGTGATGATTGTGGCCCTAAACAACCTGTTTATGCCAGAAGAAGCCAACCCTGCTTAAAAACTGAGTTTTAACAGCGACTGTACTACAAAATATTTATTTACTGAAATCGCAGCAGGGAATTGTGTGTGTAAACGTGCATACTTTGTGCTGAAGTAAACAATTTTTCTCAATAATGTAAACCACAAAAGCCTTTTTAGATGAAACATTAAAACTGTGTATGTTTTTAATGTAAAATGATGCAATTTTCTGTCTGTAAAGTGTACAGTAGTCCATATTCCACATATCTACTAATTCACTATAGTCCAGTCACGTTGCTATTTAGTGCTTCATTAAACTGCTGAGCATGTCAGTGATAGCACAACCTATACAAGCATCTCCGTCTGCTGAGTATTGCTTAACAGTTCACTGTCATTGGACCACCCAGAGAGAGTGCTTCCCTCTAACAGGCTTTTCTCTGTGTTTATCTCTTGTGAATTTAACATATAAATGGAGCATAATAGTATTTTTTGACTAAAGTGGAGTCAGAGCGTGTGAAAAGGAGATGGGTTTGTGTTGAACTCATTCCCATGTAAGGAGCGGAGTCACTCCAATATCAACACCCTCAACATCAAGTCAACACAAGTCACCAAGATCACATTCCTTGACGCCGATGTACAAAACTTTAAAACGTTATAGAATTTAGCATGACGTATGGCTGAAAAATAGTCACACCTAACCGTAAAAGTAAAATAACAATGTGTCACATGAAGACCAGGGTGCACTGTAACCAAGGAACAAAGTCTTCCACATGTGTGGCCATATTCCATATGTACAGTTTATTGCTGGCATAGAAATAAAACTGTCTGAATCTGATATACTATACTACTGTAATAATTGGTGTACAGTATTTAGTGTCTCAATTTTCCCGTCTGAAAATAATCCAAAAGAGACTATCAATTTCCACTGCTGTCAATCTATACTCCTCAATGGTGCAGAATACCTGTATAGTGGAATACAACGTAGCGTTCAACCAAAATATTCAAGGAATATTTATTATAAGTCCAAACAGGCAAAAAAAGTACAATAACTTGGATGTTGAAAAGGAATTGTATGAAATTATTGGAGACTTGTGAACATTGAACATTTAAAAAGGAAAAACTCCAGCCCGGATTAAAGCATTGCACACATCCTCAGTACAATATGACTGACATTACTGTAACTTGTTTTCTTCCTGCCCTCAGGCTGCTCCCAAATAAAATATATTGGCTATGTCAAGAAAACAGTTTGACGTTAAAACAGCATTTACCGGAGCCAGGAACGGTGTGCATGGATGCCGATAAAAATTACAGTACCTTAAACTTAACTTGTATCTCCATAGTCTAAAACTGATTGCTTTGTCAGGAAATTAGTTTGAGTCCTTGACTCCTTTGACATGATGGAAGCCCTTTGATTGATGCTCGCATGTCCATGTTGATATCAGTATATATACGTATTATTCAATTACTTTCTCCCCTACTTTGCAGCATGAACTGACTTGGTCTGCACTCAAAAGAGTAAGTTGCTGTGAGTATTGACTTTTAAAACCTGTTAACTGACAATTACAATTATATAACAGTGATGAGTACATGTTACTTAAATAAAAAGACTTGCATTGATTTTATGAAAGTGACGTTTTGACTTTGAAACAGATTGTTTTAATTGCTGTATAACTGTTTTTTTGTTTGTTTTTTTATGAGAAATGTGTTGTTGTTGCTGAAATTAGAAAAAAGGGACATTGTGTAGGCAAATAAAAAAAAAACAAGAAAACTATTGTTTGAGTCTTAACGGTCAAAACAACAAACTGCATAACGTAGCAGATAATAAAGATGATAATAAATAATACAATCGGAAATTATGTTTTTCATATACATTTTGCATTAAATCACATTTGTTTATTTTTCCCATGGATTTTTTTTAAATCCAATCACTATTTGCTTCTGTGTTTATTGAAGTCAGAGTGACAAACATTTGACATGTTGACATTTGAGCATTACTGTCATTTTCTGAAGTGGACGACTGCATATGAAAATTTCCAAGGAAGTCCACCAATCTTTTTATTGGTTTAATTGTAGTACGTCCTCCCACTTTGGAAGGGCTCAGCACAAGTTGTTAACATTGTATGGGGGCGGTGGGTGTACACTGTAGGTCATAAGATAAATTGTTGACTTCCACATGCAAGTTACTCACACAAGTAATTTATTGGTTCACTAGAAAATCAACAAAGTATGTCGCTGTGTGCATGGATTGAAATGGCAAATGTCAAATGTGATGGAAAAAAGACTGCACAAAATGTTTCATTTTTGCTGCCCATTAGGCAAATTTGTTTGGAATACTTAATGAAATTAATTATATGTACCCGATGCTACCTAGTGTGGGTGTGCAATAGTACAATTGTCATTTCCCCAGGCCCTAGGAGTTGTGCATAAACAATAAGTTTACAGCCCAGTTTTTTTTTTTTTACTCATTGGCTTACCTCTCTTAGATTACCTCTCAATAAATTAGAAAGTGTGGTCATGAGTTTGCAGGGCTGGACTGCACACGATGATTACTATTACAGACTGTACAGATGAGAAACTCGATAAAGGATAGGATTGAATTCATTCATTCTACAATGGGGAAATGATGTGGTTGCAGTGCAAATACAAACGTGTCCAGACAAAATGAGGTGAAAACACATGAAAACAAGAGGGAAACATCACAAACGATCGCACCATGCAGAGCTCCTGCAACCAGCAGCCACTACAGCAACACCATTCCGCTGATTTTGAGCTGTGAGTACGACTAGATAGTTTACGCCATTCTCTGCCTGGAGTTAAAATCAAAAATGTACTGCAAAAGTGACCTACTTCTTGCATGTTGAATATTCTGTTTTACTTTAGAAAATGACAAGCGTAATGCAGCACAAATCTATCATGACCAATCAGTGCAAAGAAATTTGATGATACAATCCAACATCAGCGCTGGGGGTTCGCTCGCTTCATGTCTGTTTTGCCGTGATGTAACTAAAATAAAGCATCAAAACAAAACAAATCCAAACAAACGTGTGTGGACGATAAAGATCCATCCAATTAATTCATTACAGTGATGGAATAAGTATACCTCTGAAAAAAGTTTTCACTCATTTCTAGGGTCATGGTGGCACCATATAGGATGAGTATGTTCTTGCAAAAAAAAAAAAAAAAAAGGTTGTTTAGAGTTATCTTTTTTTGCTGCATATTTTGTACAAAAGTATCAAAAGTAATTTTTTGTAAAAAAGGAAAAAAAGTGCATTTTTCAAATTGAGACAATCATTTTGGTTGTGAGAAACAATTCAATTGCAACCCACATCAGCGGGTTGGCTGTTTCACGAAAAGCTCCACAAAACATAAACTCAAAACAAGGAAAGTTGATATACGGTATCTGTTTTTGCCTCTGAACTCTTCATATACTAGGGGTGTGCTGATCCGATATTGATATCAGATATCAGCAAAAAAATTTAAATAAAAAGTATTGGAATAAATTGGCTTGCATCTAAAATCTTTGATGCAACCATGAATCCTGCAGCGTGTTTACTTGTGCAACACTAATGTATCTATATCTAAATGTCCTCAAGTAATCAATCAAGGTTGGTCTTTTATTTTATTTTAGTGAAATCATTAACAAAAGGTAGACATAGTAGGATGTAGGCTATTAGGAGCTAAAACAACAGCTAAGCACACAATAGCCTACAAGCTAGATCAGTTCAATAGGTTTATTGAACTTGATGAATAGGTGGGGTGTGTATGCTACTCTAAGTGATAGGTGCAAAACGATGTGTAGAATAAACCGTGTGAATGTTACCAGTGTTTGTTATATGTGCGTGTTGGATGAATCCTTCGTCAGACCAAAAGGGGCGAGGCGCGAAGGCAGTCCGTGGGCAGACAAGCGGTCGGGTACTGGAGACAAGCAACGAGGTCCGTGTCCAAGCAGGGGTTGAAGATTGAGGGAGGCAGTCTGGAATCCAGAGGGAAGTCGAGGCATACAGCTCGATCACAGGAAACAGGGGAAGCACTGCAAGGAACACAAAGGACATAAAACACGGGAACAGGGAAGGCACAGAAAGAGAGAGCAAGTACGCGGTAGGGAAGCCAGAGATGAGATGCTTACTGCGAGAGTGAACTACAATCCGGCACTAGATCTTCGGGTCCGCTGGTCTTTATGCTGCCTGCCCTCATCAGACCCAGGTGTGCAGATTGACGATTGCCTGCAGCCTTGCAGGCGCGTGGCCGCAATGCGTGCAGAGCGAGCAGGGGCGTGTCCCGGCACGCTTCTAGCGGAGGTGCCGGCAGATGACATGCGGGATTGTGCACGTGCCGTGACACTAGACATACGTAATAAGTGCCCTTAATTGAACAATATTGCTGTCTAAAACATCACATTTACCTACCGTTGTTCTCTGTTTGAGTATTATCACTTAATCAAGGTTTTTCTAACATTCCACACAACGAAATAATAAACATAAATATACTGATATCAACATGGACATATAAGCATCAATCATATGGCTTTCATCATGTCAAAGAACAAACTTTAAATCTAACTTTCTAACACTACAGTTACTCTTAGACCATTGAGATCGGATAGGATAGGGTAGATTTTTATTTATCCCACAATGGGGAATTTACATTGTGCTGTGAAGGTTTTTACATACAGGAGCAGTAAAACGCAATAAAAACAACAACAAATTATTATATACTACATATTGCGCACTAATATGTATGGATAAAATATGAAATAAAAACAAAAAACACTAACATCTGTATTGCACAGCAAGAAAAAAGATCCCAGTAATCACATAATTGTGTTGTAAAGTGTAGTGGCTGTGGGTAGAAAGGACCTGTGGTAGCGCTCCTTCTTGCACTGATGCAATGGTCTAATAATGCTCAAGGAGCTACTCAGGTCCTCCATAGTGGTACCGCTATTATCATTGGAACCCATGCATACCATTCTTGGTCTGTGCATGTTGTTGTAATGTTTGCTTGTGTGTCATGGCTAAATGAGTTCCAGCTGAATTAGCCACTCCAGCATCCGGACATCTGCAAACATCACAAGCCAAACTCATTAGCAGCGTATGCATGGAACAGGAATAAGGAAATAATAACAACACTTCCGTCATCACTTAACTAGAATTACTTTGTTCAACCTCGTGGACTTATCGCCTCACACCATATAAATTCCGGTCTTTAGGTTCTAGACTTCTGAGTAAAAACAAACCAAAATAAGTAAAGCAAACATAGATAACGGATGAAATATATTTTAGGGCTTAGTGGAAAAGGCTATGTTGAATGTTTTGATCATAATTCCTTTGCTTCTGATGATCTCACCATTCTCGTCCAGCATTATTCTCGCCATTATTTATGATTTGTTTTATTCCTAACGATATATAGTAGTAATTAGGCAAGGCAAGGCAAGGCAACTTTATTTGTATAGCGCTTTTCATACACAAGGCAGACTCAAAGTGCTTCACAGACAACAAAGTGAAATGAAAGAAAATAAAAGCAAAATTAAAATGCAGACAATAAAAATAAAAACAGTGCAGACGTTAAAAGTTAAAAGATTAAAAGATTTAGCTGAAAGCTAAGGTGAACATAAAAGTCTTCAGTCTAGTTTTAAAAGTAGTGAGAGTTGGGGAGAGTCTGACATCTTCAGGAAGTTTATTCCAGCTATGTGTTGCATAGTGACTGAATGATGATCTCCCTTGATTTGAGTTTACTCTTGGAACCGCTAACAGATTGGTCTCAGAAGATCTTAGTGATCTAGAGGGCGTATATAGTGGGAGCATATCAGTGATATACTTGGGCCCTAGACCATGTAGTGATTTATATGTGAGCAGGAGGATTTTGAAATCTATTCTCTGATGTACAGGGAGCCAATGTAAGGATTTAAGAATTGGTGTAATGTGCTCACATTTTTTGGTCTTTGTTAGAACTCTAGCAGCAGCGTTCTGAACAAGCTGTAGCTGCCTGACAGTTTTTTTGGGAAGACCTGCAAGGAGACCATTACAATAGTCTAGCCTACTGGTAATAAAGGCATGTACAAGTTTTTCTAAGTCTTGAGCTGACATGAGCCCTCTAAGTCTTTTTACATTTTTGAGGTGATAGTAGGCCGATTTTGTTACTGATTTGATGTGACTGTCGAAATGTAAATCAGAATCTAAAATAACCCCAAGATTTCTGGCTTTATTTGAGGTTTTCAGGGACAGTGATTGAAGGTGTTGGATGACTTTAAACCTTTCTTTTTTAGCACCAAAAACAATTATCTCAGTTTTATCTTCATTTAGTTGTAGGAAATTTTGGCACATCCAGTGTTTGACTTGCTCAATGCACTGGCACAGAAGATCTATGGGGCGATAGTCATTTGGTGATAGCGCTACATAGATTAAAAATACACTAGTTTTTTTTACTTTTTTTCTGTCATTGCTGGGTTCCCGTCTGATCGCTGTCACTTCCTAGCAAAAAGTCAAGTGAAAAAATGTTGCATTGAGTTTGCTATGAGCACTTTGTCAATGTCTGTAGGAACTTAAATTAGAATGTAAAAGTCTGTTTATGATTGATATATTTTTTGGGGGCCTGGGGGAGCATTTGGGACTGGTGTCGCCCTCGGTGTCTGCTTGCCCCACAGGAGTCAATACCCCAGGCCGCTGCAGCTCGGCTGCGGGTCTGGAGCCCCTGGGTCCTGCCTCCCACCCACTTCCGGATGCCCGGCTCAGTGGGGGCCTGCTAGGTCTAGTACCCACGCGTAGTCTGTCGTGGTCACTCGGGGTTGTTGCGCGGCGGCCAGCTGCTGAGGTAACGGCCTTGTTTGTTGACCTGTCTGTGAATACCTCCTCTCTATTTTTTTTTCTTCCCTCAAGTAGAGGCAGTTGCTGGATGTTCCATCTCCATTGTTGGGGTCCCTGCATGTGTGGGACGGGAAGTTCTCGTGGCCCCATATTGGGTGGTCTTGCTGCGGCCGACTTAAGCGGGGCAGCCTGGGGCAGAGCCCGCCGTTCTCCCAGGGGGGGTTTTTGATTGATTGATTGATTGATTGATTGATTGATTGATTGATTGATTGATTGAAACTTTTAATAGTAGATTGCACAGTACAGTACATATTCCGTACAATTGACCACTAAATGGTAACACCCGAATAAGTTTTTCAACTTGTTTAAGTCGGGGTCCACGTTAATCAATTCATGGTATAAATATATACTATCAGCATAACACGTTAATCAATCAATCAGTGTATATACATTGAATTATTTACATTATTTACAATCCGGGAGGTGGGATGTGGAGGGGGGGTAGCTTTGGTTGATATCAGCACTTCAGTCATCAACAATAATATCATCTGAGAAATGGACATTGAGACAGTGTAGGTCTGACTTCGTAGGATATGTACAGCGAGCAGTGAACATAGTGAGCTCAGAAAGCATAAGAACAAGTCTATACATTTGATTATTTACATTTGATTCATTACAATCCGGGGATGTGGGATGTGGTGGGGGGAGGGTGTTAGTCTAGGGTTGTAGTTGCCTGGAGGTGGGGATCGTGGCGGCCCGGTTGCTTGTGGGCTGGGGCGGGTTTCCTATCCGGCTGCGGGAAGTCTATGGGGCCCTTCTTGTCTTTCTGCCCACGTGGGGTATGGTCTTTCGCTGGCTTGGGGGCTGGTTGTCTCCTGCTTCTTCAGTGCCTTGTCCTCGGTTGGGCGCTGGCCTGCATGGTGGCACAGCGAACCCGGATCTGGGCGCCCTATCGCCTGCCTGTGTGGGGCCGGTGGTCCCTTGTTTCCTGAGCACCACACCTGCTGTTTTGGGTTGGGCTTTCTAGGTGGCTTGGGCTGTACTTTGGTTGCCGCACATACTGGGAGACAAATATATTGTACATGCAAACATAAATACATACGCACATACATATGTCTATTTATACATGCATACATACATTTGTAGATACATATGCACATACATAGGTACATAGGCATGCACATACATACACACATACACAAACACACACAGTACATACAGTACATCCACACACACTTTCACTGTACAAACAAACAAACATACTGTACATACACATGCACATGTACATACGTACATTCATGCATATAATCACGTCTTGACAAGAAGAAAACAAATAAGGTATTAATAATAATAATTTGATGACACATGAATGAAATCAATAAAATAGTTTGTTTAACTGGGATGATCACTCCTAGATTATTGTGCTGTGCAATTTAATCACACTTGAATGAACTCAAAGAACACGTCATAATCCTAGTTTCTCTCAGGTTCTTGAAGTTGGATTGAGTTGAGGTGAATGTATTCCTTTTTGGCTGTGGTCTGTAACATTCACTATCAAAAGAGACATTTTGGCTCATTATTACCCAAAAAAAAAATTACACGATCAAACACGATCAAAATATAATACAACTTATGTGTGGCTGTGTGATAGTAATTTGGTCAAAACTGATCACTCCCCCGACGCCTTAAGAGCTGCGCTGGACAGCACGTAGACAGCCTGTGGCTTTTAGCTCGCTGACTAGCGCTGCTCGACTTAACTCTCAATCGGTGGGAATACTCTACAGCAGTGCTATCGTCTTCCCCCTAGGAAAAAGAAAATATTTCGCCGCGACTTTATATGGTATAATTTATCTATAAAACTGTTTTAAGTACATCTCTGCATAACATTGTATATGTATTAACACCAAATAAAACAAACAACAAAGAAGAAAGAAAGCAATATTAATTTACTAAAAAAAAGCTTTATGAACTTTGTTTTTCAGTCTGTAACAGAAATATTTAGAGTGCATCAATTAGCCTGAAATTTAAAAAAAAGTATCCTTAATTAAACTATAAACATTTTTTGACTGACTTGAAACATTAGATACTGAAAAATAAAATTAAATAAGCTCTAGACATAATAAAACATTCAAATTGATCAACAATATTAACCTAGAAGCACAATATTTAAAACACTTTAAACTAAAAAACAAAAATGAGTAAAACAATTTGTGCTTTTATTTATTTTATTTTATTTTTCAAAATAAGGGAGTCAGAGCTAATAGCTACAATGAGTAGTTTTGTATTACACAGCTTTTCAAAGCAGTGTTTGAAGCATGATACTGCA
This sequence comes from Entelurus aequoreus, assembly GCF_033978785.1. Classification (NCBI taxonomy): domain Eukaryota; kingdom Metazoa; phylum Chordata; class Actinopteri; order Syngnathiformes; family Syngnathidae; genus Entelurus; species Entelurus aequoreus. The sequence continues at coordinate 65,819,422 of NC_084734.1, read as the reverse complement.
TGATACTGATAAAGCATGTTACCCTGACCCGTACCATGCCCCACCACTGGAGAAGGAATGCACAACAGTATGTGGGTTGCCGGTTCGATTCCAGCATGTGCATGGCGGAACTGTTACATACTGTATGTACAGTAGGGATGATGTTCAAAACCGGTTCTTCCGGTTGTTTGATAAGAAAAGAACCGATTCCATGGACTCAAATCCCTTTTTGAGAACCGGTTCCCGTTATCGAGGCCACTATAGTAAAGAAAAAGAGTTGGTTCTTTATTCAAATCCCTGGGAACGAATCCCGTCCCACAGGAAATGCCCTGTGGCACGTCCCAGGAAATGACGTAGCACAGTCATTAAGCGGCAGATACAGAAGCAGCAACAACAATGGACCGGAAAAAACGCCTCAAGGCGTGGCTTCATTTTACTAAGAAATACGACGAGGAAACGGCTATCTGCAATTATTGCCAGGCTTCGCTCTCATGTAAGGGGGGGAAGTACAACAAGCATGATGAAACATGTTCAGGCCGTACATAACCTGAACATTCGAGAACCGTGGCGTGCCTTTGACACGTGGAGAAGCAGCGACAGAGATGACGAAGCAAGCCCCTCTTCCTCTGCTTCAACCTGCAGCGCCAATTCCAGTGATCGTGCTGGTGAGTAACAAACGTTAACTGTTGCCGGTTAATTTCCATATCTGCTCACTCGTAGCCTTTAGGCTAAAATAACGTTACCTCTTATGTCAACCAGGACTGCAGTAATGTTAGCTAGACTAACGTTACCTAGGCATAGTCAGTGGCTAATGGTAACGTTAACGTTAGCCTTTTTGTATGTGTCTGATAATGTTAACGGTATCTTGTAGCCTACACCACTCCAGAGTTTGCAGGTCTGTCTAATAAACTAGTGCTTTCTTTCTTTCTTTAGTTTATTTCGTACATGAACACACTTACAGCATAACACATCACAGTTTCATATCATTTCAATTTACATCATGTCCGAAAAGGAGTAGGAAGAAGTAAAGCGTATTTAATCCTACCCCTTTCCCACTTCGGAGCGTTTACAAATATATACATCATTTACTGACCTTTTTATAATAAAATAACATCTGTGAATTAGTATATACAACAGTTTTGTCATATGTAATTAATTAATTCAGTCATTATTAATATACTGAGATGAAGAATATCTTATTTTCAATAAGGTTGAAAGTATTTCTCATATTTCTTCTTTGTACTTTGTAAGCACTATTAATTTGAACAACCTCTTAAAGTGGATCATATCAGTACAATGTTTAACTTAATTACTTAATCCATTCCATCATTTAATTCCACATACTGATGCTAAAGACTTAATAACAGACACCCTAGTCTTCACATTCAGCTAATTTCCCCCCTAATTCTATGCTGTGTCTGTCCCTCATTTTCCCTCCAGGACAAGGACGTGCAGTCATTCCTGGAGGAGGCCACACTGATGGACCCCAGAGGGATGTTCCAATAGCAGCAGAAGTGCACTTTTTGGAGAGCTGTATTATTTTCAGTTTTGTGCCCAAGGGACTGATTTTATTTAACACTATATTATTATTTATACACCTATAGTGATCACAGAGACAGGTTGTTTTTGTGTTACTGTATATATTTGTTTTTATGAAAAATCCCACTTAATATACTTTGGGTAACAACAGTCAATATTTTTTTTTTTTTTTTTAAATTTTTTTAGGGGGTTAACAACAGTCAATATTTATTTATTTATGTTATTTTATTTCTTTCTTATAAAATAAAAGTGAGCTTTTGTTAAACCAAATATTGTGTGTTTTTTTACATATACAACAACCTATCTGGATTCGATAAGAGAATCGATAAGGAATCGGTTCGATAAGAGGATTCGATAAAGGGCTCGCACTCGATAATTTATTTTCAAACATTATCCCTAATGTACAGTGAGCCTACTTTGAAATAAATGTATTTCATAAAACGAGTGCTTGTTATAAAATTACCTTTACATATAGAGAACATACAAATCCTTTATTTATTGAATCAAAGATACTGAAATTCCACGACATAGTGAATTTGCAAACAGCTAAAATTATGCACAAAGCAAACTATAACCTGCTACCCAAGAATATACAACAATTCTTCTCAAAAAAAGAGGAGAAATATAATCTTAGAGAAAAATGTAATTTAAAACATTTGTACGCACGTACAACACTTAAGACCTTCAGTATATCAGTATGTGGAATTAAATTATGGAATGGATTAAGCAAAGCAATCAAACAATGTACTAATATGATCCACTTCAAGAAACTCTTCAAACTTAAAGTGTTTACAAAGTACAAAGAAGAAGAACCATGACAAACATTTTCAATTTATTTCATCCATTCATTCATTCATTCTTAAAGTAATCTTACTTATCTCATCATATGAAATATGACTTTCTTCACCAATTATTATTATTAAATTCTTACTATTATTTATTTATTTATTTTTATTGTGATTACATATGGAGTTTATTGTGAATAAATTGAGAACAGGAAGTGAATAAAAAAAGTTTCAGCAACTGTTATGTAAAGAAAAGGGGTAGGATTAAATAAGCTCTGCTTCTTCCTACTCCTTTTCGAACATGTTGAAAAGAGAAACTGGAAATTGTGATGTATCATGTTGTATGCTTGCATGTTCGAAATAAACTCAAACTCAAACATTGCGCTTTGTACACCAAGGAGCAAACAGTGGCAGCTATGTATATTTCATTTGCAGTCTGGATGCGGAGGAATGTGGGTCTCCTCTCTGCTCTGACTGCAGCTGGGACTGCTGCACAATGCCACTGACAACCTGTGAAGAGAGGCTCACGGCAGCACCCACTGCTCGTTGAGGACATTCACTGCAAAGTGATACGTGCTTTCATGTCTCAAAAACCTTATAAAAAGTTGCTCGATTTGTCGGGAAAAAAAAGTCTATTGGGGAGTTGCAAAGTCGCCGGATTTAGCGAGAAAGTCGCCAAGTTGGCAACACTGATCCAACCAGCAACCAGGACCATGTGAGCCTGCACACATTCATGATCATACAGTCAAAAAGTGTAGAAGTATTTTCAAAAGTGCACATTTCCCCCGCTTCAGTGTTAAAAATATCTCCAAGCTCTGCAAAGGGGGCAACAACGGCATTGGAGGGAAAGATTGCACTCAGTATCTTGTCAAGAATCATCATGAATGTAAGATGATTCGTGTTAAACCACTGGAGGTCAGCAAAGATATTCTGATCTGAACCGCAGCGTGACATTATTTACTGTGTGGCTGCACAGATGATGACATCACCACAGGCTAGATGCACAGTGCGAGTGAAGTCCCTCCTTCAGGAGCTTCAAAATAGCTGACACTGCAGAAGTGGCCACCTGCAGCAGCATCCTTGTGCAACTAGTGTTGTGACATCAGGCGCAGAGGAAGAGCGACTCGCGAATGAAAAGGGATACACATTTGTAAGTATTGAGATTTTTTAAATAATATATAATTTGGCTTTGAAGGAGCATGAAAATCAACACCAAAAATTAAGTAAAATGTTTTTTCTTATGTTTTTTTTTAACGTTGTATGTTTCTTTATAAGGAAACAATTTATAACTATTGTGAATAACGTCACTTATTATTGTTTATGTTTGATAAAAAAAAGCATTAGATATGTATATCATTTATCAAAAGTCCAAAGACAGTACAAGCCTCCTCTTTTGCGGTGCAGTTCTACACTAACTACAAAATAAATATGTTAATTAATTGTTACAGTTGCAGTGTTAAGATATGGTTTTGTTTACACTGATTACCCCCCTCATCCGTAATTGCATAACATACTTGATCAATGACATGATTTTTACAGAGTTTGTAATCCATCCGCACAAAAAAATGTGGTAACACTTTAGTATGAGGAACATATTCACCATTAATTAGGTGCTTATTAAAGTGACAAAGACTTAATTTACAGTTATTTGGACACTAGGGGAACATATAAGGGTTTTGAGACTTAGGGTTGGGGTTGGGGTTAGGGTTAGGGTTAGGGTTACTAATAAGCAATAATTCTGAGGTTATTGAGGGAAGACTCTTAGTTAATGGCTTACTGGTTTTATAATAGAACAAGGCATTAATAAGTTCTTAATAATGACTAATTAACAGTGTTGGGACTTACTGTAACGCGTTACTGTAACGCCGTTATTTTCGCTAGTAACTAGTAATCTCACGTGTTATTTTTTACATTCAGTAACTCAGTTACTGTTACTACATGATGCGTTACTGCGTTATTTTACGTAATTTTTTATGTAGTATCGGCTTTAAAACGGAAGATCTGAGTGTGTTTTATTGGAGCGCTGCGGTGTCGTCTTTCTGTGTTACAAGGAAAAGAAAAGGCGTGCTTTGTGTGGGTGGGGGCCGGGTGGGGGCTCCCAGACCGTAGTTGAGGAGCGCAGGGGAGACGTTCCTCCAGGGCCTATGTACTTCGGGGCTAACAACCTTCACTTTACCCGGAAGTGGGTCTTTACAGCTGAGGGTGAATGATGAGGCCAGCGGTTTGTTGCAACTTTGTGACTTTATTGGACGCAGCCATCCACCAAGCTGAGCACCTGTACACACTCACTGTTGCCGCTCCCTCACCTCTTTCGCCCACTCACTCACTGACGTCACTCACCTCACATGCTGTCATATCTTAAAGGGCCACAAACACACACATACGCTTCTCTCATAACAACTAACAAGACATCATGGCGAAGCCAGAAGTCGAGTTTCTTAACATGGAGACATTCTCAATACTTTTCTTTTGTCGAGCACAAAGAAAATAACATTTTAGTTAAATGTAAGTTGTGTCTTGGATCAAAGATCCTATCTACTTAAAGTTAAAGTTAAAGTGCCATTATGTTGCAGCTATTTAAAATAGTTGTGTCAATTTGTTCTGGCCTGAAATAAAGTGGCCCTTTGAAACATATCTTTGTCTTTCTGTGTTGTATGTAGACCACATTGCTTTCTGAGTTCAGTGATGCAAATGCATGTCAAGTTGATCAACAGATTGTATTATTCTCCAGTGCAATAACAGTACTGAAATGAAGGTTAAAAGGGCATAAATGGGAGCCTTAAAAAAAAAAAAAAGAGGAAAAAAAGAAGTAACTAAATAGTTACTTTTCACAGTAATGCATTACTTTTTGGTGTAAGTAACTGGGTTAGTAACTGAGTAACTTTTGAAATAAAGTAACTAGTAACTGTAACTAGTTACTGGTTTTCAGTAACTAACCCAACACTGCTAATTAAGAGTCAATATGTTAATAATTTGCATGTTAATAAGCAACTAATTAATGGTGAATATGTGTTTCCCATACTAAAGTGTTACCAAATGTACAAACATTTGTATATATTACACAGTCGTTTATGTTGGCTGTCTTTCATTTTATTTCCATTCCTCACCAAGTCATGTGTCCTTGTCTCAACACCTGCAGATGGAGCAAAATAATGAGACGCTCAGCAGCAACTCCACCGCCTGTCCGTCCATCGACGACTTCCGCAATCAGGTTTACACCACGTCCTACTCCATCATCACTGTCTTCGGCCTGGTAGGGAACGGTTTGGCCCTGGTGGCGCTGATCAAATTGTACCGGCAGAGTTCTCCTTTCCAGGTCTACATGCTGAACCTGGCCGTGTCCGACCTGCTGTGTGTCAGCACTCTGCCTATGAGGGTGCTCTACTACGTGAACAAGGGCCAGTGGAACCAGGGCGATTTCCTGTGTCGCATCAGCTCCTACGCCCTCTACGTCAACCTCTACTGCAGCATTTACTTCATGGCGGCCATGTCCGTCACACGCTTCCTGGCCATTGTCTTCCCCGTGCGGAACCTTCAACTGGTGACAGTGAGCCGTGCACGTCTGGCGTGTCTGAGCATTTGGATTTGTATCTGTCTTGCCTCTTCGCCCTTCTTGATGTTAGGCCAGAAATTTGATCCTGTGACCAACAAAACAAAGTGCTTTGAGCCTCCGCAAGGTCAAGGCGTGTCCGCACTTGTAGTGCTGAACAATTTTTCTTTGGTGGTGGGTTTTCTTCTGCCCTTCCTGGTCATACTGTTCTGCTATGCCGGGATTATCCGCGCCCTACTTACCCGCGCTCCACTGGCTAGGTGTCACCAGGGCACGCGCTCCAAATCAATTAGTATGATCGTGATCATCCTTTTGACGTTCTTGATAAGCTTCATGCCGTACCACGTGCAGCGCTCCGTCCACATTCACTCCCTGTCCCACACGGACACTCATTGCACGGAAAGGGTTGCCATGCAGAAGTCAGTCGTGGTGACGCTGTGCCTGGCAGCAGCCAATTCATGCTTTGATCCGCTGCTCTACTTTTTCTCAGGGGAAGGTTTCCGTAGCCGCCTGTCGTCCATGCACCTGTATCGGTCGACCAGCACACAGACACGCTCAGTTAGACTAAATTCTGCTGGTTTAGAGAACCGAGACAACCGACAGCAAAGAGCCACGTCATTTATATAAATTAGCAGCACTGTCAAATAAAGGCAAAAAAATAAATACAATAAAATAAAATAAAATAAAATAAAATACATATTTAAAAAATATTATATGTATATATATATATATATATATATATATATATATATATATATATATATATATATATATATATATATATATATATATATATATATATATATATACATATAATATTTTTAACACATTTCTGAGCAGGGCACACAACCATAAAGGCCCCAAACGAGCTTGTAGTTGTTTTGCACACCAACAAAGTGGATGAATGACAGCTCAGGACATTTACCATATATATATATATATATATATATATATATATATATATATATATATATATATATATATATATATATATATATATATATATATATATATATATATATTATTATTATTATTATTTTATTTTTTTTATTTTTTTTTTATTATTGTGTATTATTTTGTTGGATTGATTAAAAAAAATATTTAAAAAAAAATATATATATATATATATCTTGTATGCTATGCTGAGTTTTTGCTTAATATATATATATATATATATATATATATATATATATATATATATATATATATATATATATATATATATATATATATATATATTGTAATTTTTTTATTTTTATTAATACAACAAAAAACACACAATAATATCATAATAATACAATTACAATTACAAAACCAAACCCGGCCCAGCAACATTCTGAATAGCAATCAACAGAGCAATTGAGATGACACACAAACATGACACAAAACAATCCAAAAGTAGTTAAACAAAAATGTATTCTATCAACAACAGTATCAATAATAATAAGAATTCCAACATAGCAGTGATTAGAAATCCCTCATTGACATTATCATCACAGCTATTTATAAAAAATAAAAACATATTTTTTTTAAAAAAAAGATCTATAGTGTCACAGTGGCTTACACTTGCATCACATCTCACAAGCTTGACAACACATTGTGTCCAATATTTTCCGCTAAGATAAAATAAGTCATATTTTAGGTTCATTTAATAGTTAAAACAAATTTAAATAATGGATCCCATATTCCAATTAAGACTCATAATTATCTAAACTAAATGCAGTTTTTTTCTACTGATATAATTCCCATACAAGTATTTGAAAGAAACTAATATAAATATAATGCACTGTAACCTGAGATGCATTTTGGGGGTAGGGATTACATTGTTCTGTTTTTTTTTGTCAGTAAAATAGGAATATAATAAATGTTACTGATTGATGGCAAAATAAAGCATTTTCATAGAAGGTTATGTGGTTGTCTTTTCTCAATGGTTTACTCATTTCAGTAGAAAAATTCACATTATTTTAACACAAATATTGCCCAAATTTTTGCTTCATCTCTTCCAGGGGTGTCAAACGTACGGCAGGTTTTTTCCGGCCAGCGGGATGTTTTCGCTAAGTATAAAAATTAGCCGAAATGTTTGAATGAAAGAAACTGCTGTTCTAAATGTGTCCACTAGATGTCGCAATAGCAATTCTTTGTATATTTGTAGATGATGCTACTTATGTAAAAAAAAAAAAAAAAACCACATGATGTCAGTACATCAGTCGAGGAAAATTAGCAAACTACATACTGTAAATAACATCCTGTAAATTGATTTTGATATTATTTTTTTATCTTGACAGATTGAAAATTGACTGATGAACATTATCACATAATTTATTCAGAAAGTATAAATAACGACAAATAAAGATACAATACTATTAACCGCAACATGTAAGTGTAAAAAAACCAACAACAACATTATGATTTGTATATTTTCAGAATTTGCTTGTTTTACTTTTAAACAAAGAAAACAATCTGAAGTTGTCTTTATTTTTAAGTTATTGTGCCGTGATTTTACCAGTCCGGCCCACTTATGAGTAGATTTTTCTCCATGTGGCCCCTGATCTAAAATGAGTTAGACACCCCTGATCTATTCTAACTTCTTTTCACAATAAGGTCAGCCAATAATCACACATGCATAAGTGGTAGCCACAGTGTTAGACAGTGTTAGGAAAATTACAAGTTACTTTTGACTTTCCCAAAAAAGCAATTGAATTACTAAGGGAATTACTTTTTAATATGATAAATAGCTACTAGGGAAAGTAATTAATGTGTTGCTTTTAAAAAAGAAAAAGAAAATAACCCTTGAAATATCTGTCGTATGCAGTTGAGAGATGTTTCATGAGAGCAGAGTGTGTGCCTTTCAAAGCAAGTGCTTGTTGACAAATTATGTGTGCAGCAATAGCTGAGCTCTGTTTGTTAGATCAACATTGGCAGTTTGCGGAGAGTGAAGGCAGCTCTGTTGAATCTTTTCGCTGAATTGTGTAAGTGCTTCCTAATAAAGACATTAAATGTGCTTCGGTGGCTGTAAGTCTCCTTGTGCACAAACAGGGTTTTGTAGGATTACATGCATATCAGTTCAATAATTGAATTGCTGTTCATTATTCCCCCGCGGTAGTAGTGTGTACTTACATGTTGTAAGTTTGCTGTGGGATGTCGCCTCTTCCTAAATGATATCAAGTTTATTTGGAATGTGGTGGTGGTGGTTATTCGTACTTACAAAAAGAAACCTCATGCATTGAACTTGCTGTGCTGCTGACGCTGTTTTGCTGACATACAACCACGTCAAAGAGTTGTGTGCCACGTTACATCGAAAATATCAATAACGACTTTGTAACGTATGTAAAAGTAATTAGAAAACGAGTTACTAGAAAAGGTAACAGTGTTATTCCTAACACTGATTAATCATGCGGCTAAAGTTACCACTGACGAGCGTGTATTGAAAACATAAGATTAACATTATTTCTGTATGATTATATTTTTTTACATTTTAGAAACTAAAAATTGTTGGATTTGCACATTTCCTGATCAAATACCTACGAAGAGAACATCCTCTGATGGTGCAAGTCTTAATTGTTTTGTTAGCATGTCACCTATGTAATGTTTGCAGAAACATTTATTATACACTATTGCTTTTTACAGCCTGTGTAATGTCTTTAATGTAAAAACGTAACACAGTTATTCTTGTTAAGACCACTGTTATAAGTACAAAGAAGAAGAACCATGATAAACATTCTGAATGTATTTCATCCATCCATTCTTTCATCCTCAAAATAATATTACGTATCTCATCATATGAAATATAACTTACTTCACCAAATTATTATTTATTTATTTTGATTTTGATTATTTATGGAGTATATTGTGAATAAATTGAGAACAGTAAGTGAATAAAAGTTTTAGCAACTGTTATGTAAATGAAAAGGGGTAGGATTAAATAAGCTCTGCGTCTTCCTACTCCTTTTCGAACATGCTGAGAAACTGGAAATTGTGATGCATCATGTTGTATGCTTGCATGTTCGAAATAAACTCAAATTTAAACTCAAACTTAAACTCAAACTATCTGCAGATATACAGTATGTCATTATATACAGCAGGGATGTGCTGTTAGGGAAGGCAGGTGAAGCAGAGCCTCACCTGTTTTGATGAACAGGAAAAAAATAAAAAATAAAGTGGATCAAATAAATATTTGTTCATCATATTGTGTTATAAATGCATTTATATGGTAGCATTAGTTTTTTTTTAAAGTGGTCTTCAATAAAAAATTAAAAAATAAAAATGTGCATATTTTCTGATCTTTAGAGTGCAAAAAGCTAATATGGTGCTGCCCCGAGTCGTTTTTATCTGCTTAATGAGTCATCTGCTTACCAGATTTTGTGTAGTGCTCCATATGTCCTGAGTGCACTGATTGAATGCAAAACCAGAGGAGTCAGTGCCGAGTATTTGTTTTCCCATTTAGTGTGTAAGCGAGTATATCCTGTCTGCTTTAATGCGCAAGCAAGGACCACTCAGGCCCGCTGACTGAGGGTGTGGCTATTTCTATTTGTCAGTAAAATCACCAACCTACCGTTTCCAGAAACATTTTTTACACCATAACTTTCTACACTATGTAATGTATTTAATGTACGTGTAACGTGACGTCATTATTCTTGGTAATCAGACTCTAAATACAGAAAAATAAGAAGGTATCTCTAGGCGTACATATGCAGCTATTTCTTTCGGTGTTAACCAAAAAATATGTAAGACTATTAACAAAATACTTGTTGACTTTATTTGGAAAAACAAAATACATTATATTAAGAAATCTGTTCTAATGAACGACTACGTTTTTTTGTTGTTGTCTTTGTTTTACTTTTGTAGCTGTATGTAGAAATGACTGGTTGCATCAGCTCTGCCCTTTTAATGTCTTTAATGTCCTTTGTGTTATTTGATGTTTGATGTTTCCCTCTTACACACATACATATGCGTGCTATGGCTATGAGGTTTTTTTTTTCCTTGGCCTCAGTCTGGACCCCCTCTTCAGGGCCCAGGCTTAGACTGATTTTTTTTCTTCTCACAAACAGGCCCTTCTTGCATGGTCTCTTCTCTATAAGCACAATTTCTCACCTACAAAATACTTCATTTGGAACAATAATGATATATGTTACAAAAGGAAATCACTTTTCCTCATACTCAAAGCGCTCACATTCACACTTCGGTGTTGGTAAGCTACATTTGTAGCCACAGCTGCCCTGGGGTAGAATGACGGGAGCGTGGCTGCCAATTAGTGCCTACGGCCCCTCCGACCACCACCTATCATTCATTCACCAGTGTGAGCGGCACTGGGGGCAAGGGTGAAGTGTCTTGCCCAAGGACACAACGGCAGTGATTTGGATGGCAACAGGAGGGGAGCGAACCCTCAAGTTTCCAGCACGGCTGCTTTATCCACCATGCCCCGCCGTCCCATTGATGAGAGCATATAAAAATCCATCCATCCATACATCCACTTTCTACCACTTGTCCCTCTCGAGGTCCCGGGGTGAGAATGGGTGACTTGAGCCTATCCTAGCTGCATTTGGGCAGAAAGCGGGGTACACAGTAAAAGCATTTAAGTACCATCTTAAAACTAATTTGTATTCTCTAGCCTTTAAATAGACCCCCCGTTTAGACCAGTTGATCTGCCGTCTCTTTTCTGCTCTGCGCCCCTCTCCTTCGTTGAGAGGGAAGGCACAGATTTGGCGACCACAGGTGAAGCGCTAGCTGTCCAAAGTCGTGACCCAGGGTGGACCACTCATCTGTGCATCGGTTGGGGACGTCTGTGCGCTGCTGACCTGTCTACACTTATGATGATTCCCTGCTGGCCACACTATGGACTGGACTCTCACACTATTATGCTGGATCCACTATGGACTGGACTCTCACACTATTATACTAGATCCACTATGGACAGGACTCACACTATTATGCTAGATCCACAATGGACTGGACTCTCACACTATTATGCTAGATCCACTATGGACTGGACACTCACACTATTATGCTAGATCCACTATGGACTGGACTCTCACACTATTATGCTAGATCCACTATGGACAGGACTCACACTATTATGCTAGATCCACAATGGACTGGACTCTCACACTATTATGCTAGATCCACTATGGACTGGACTCTCACACTATTATGCTAGATCCACTATGGACAGGACTCTCACACTATTATGCTAGATCCACTATGGACTGGACTCTCACACTATTATGCTAGATCCACTATGGACTGGACTCTCACACTATAATGCTAGATCCACTATGGACTGGAGTTTCACACTATTATGTTAGATCCACTATGGACTGGACTCTCACACTATTATGTTAGATCCACTATGGACTGGACTCTCACACTATTATGCTAGATCCACTATGGACTGGACTCTCACACTATTATGCTAGATCCACCATGGACTGGACTCTCACACTATTATGTTAGATCCACTATGGACTGGACTCTCACACTATTATACTAGATCCACTATGGACTGGAGTCTTACACTATTCTACTAGATCCACGATGGACAGGACTCTCACACTATTATGTTAGATCCACTATGGACTGGACTCTCACACTATTATACTAGATCCACAATGGACTGGACTCTCACACTATTATGCACTTGATCATCATAAAATCATCATTAAATACTGCCTGTCATGTCTGTTTCCAGCCACCACTGTTTCAATTAATATAGAAAGAGTTTTGACTTCAGTGATAGTTTATCTTCGTAGTGTACGTTGGGGGAAGAAAGACCATGGACAGACTACCACATGCTCAGCCACGTGGTCAGTGCATGTGCCCCTAAGGCTGACTATACTATTGCATTTCCTACTGACTGCCAGAAAAGCTACAAGCTGTGTCCACTAGCTGTTACACCAACACAGATATTGCACATTCTTCTCCATTCAACATTAAAACCTGATAACTTTCCAACAAAAAAAATGGTCTGTTGTCAGCTGAACCTGCGACAAACAACTAACCCTGGTTGTTTGGGGGTTGATCCCTGAAGCTTAACGGTGCCTCATCATTTTAACTGGCATCTCTTCTGCAACACCTTAACGAGCCACATTCCAGTTGTCTAGATAGTCGCCAATATGCGTAGTATTCATCACTAAAAGATTCATTCAATTATCGTATCGCTCTGTAGTCACAAAGACTGTAAGCCTCGAAAAAAAGGTGAACTTTGGTTGCGCATAGAGGCCTACTTGGACATAATGGCCTACATAATGAGAAACACAACATTACCCTGGGATCAGACTGCCGAGGCTGCTCACGAGTACAGAGAAGGCCACTGTAGTGCATGAGCGCGTCATAAACAGATAAGCACATGATCGGCTGCCTGCAGTGTTTACACAAAAATATGTTTGTCTCAGTTGCAAAGCACAAATGGCACTGGTGGTTTGAATACTCCATCCTCTTGCCCATAAAAAGGTCCCATGAAAACTGTTTTAAAAAGTACTGGAGGCCAAGACAGCGACCCATTTGGGGAGTATTTTTTTCACGACAATGATATAATATACGAGATATTGTGCAACTATATCATATTTTTAGCAATTGTTACGTACAAAGCTATTATCAAAACTGCATGGTTTTATAAGGTTGTAAGCTTAAAGCAGGGAATGAAACATATAAATGTAAATAACTGTAAATATATTTCATATTCAGTAATGTGCCCTCAACATTGATCTGAGTGCATGTTTAATTAATAACATTTAACAGAATAAGATGACCTACAGTGAATACTGCTAAAATTATATTTGTTGCATGTTCCCGCTTCCTAATTATACTAATTATAATTATTATCAGGGGTGTCGAAATCATCTTAGATCGGGGGCCACATGGAGAAAAATCTACTTCCAAGTGAGGCGGCACAATAACTTAAAAATAAAGACAACTTCAGATTGTTTTCTTTGTTTAAAAATAGAACAAGCATATTCTGAAAATGTACAAATCATAATGTTGTTGTTGTTTTTTTTACACTTACATGTTGCGGTTAATTGTATTCTATCTTTATTTGTCGTTATTTATATTTTCTGAATAAATTATGTGATAATGTTCATCAGTCAACTCATTGGTGTTCATTTTCAATCTATCAAGATAAAAAAAATTATATCAAAGTCAAATTACAGTATGTTATTTATGTAGTTTGATCCTTTTCCTCAACTGTGGTTTATTTTGTACATATGTAGCATCATTTACAAAGATACAAAGGATTGCTATTGCGACATCCAGTGGACACATTTAGAACAGCTGTGTCTTTCATTCAAAAATTTCAGGTTGATTTTTATACTTAGCAAACTCATCCCGCGAGCCGAAAAACAAAAACAGTTTGCCGGCCTGATCCGGCCCTCGGGCCGTACGTTTGACACCCCTGATTTAAATCATTCAGAAATGTTATATTTTTTACATAGTTGTCAAACAATTTAAAAGAATAAGGTAAACTACCCTAAACACTAGCATATTCACTTTTTAAATGAGTTGCATGTCCCCGTTTCTTAATTATTTGACTTTTCCATGAAACATGATGATTCAAAACCTTCACAAATGTTATATTTTCTTCACATTTCTCTGTTACTGATTATCCCAAATACACCGAAAGTATTGTTACTTTTAAAAACAAAACCAATTTCAATAAAATGCCTGATTATGTGTTTGCAGGCACGCTCACTTTGTTGGCATGGAAAACAGTAACAAAACCTAGAAGCAGCCAAACGAGTCAGCGTGATTGTTTGATTCATCCTCAAAGACCAATTTTTTTTCCATGGTTTTCTCCAGGAAAACATATTTACATTTAATCAGAACAAATACAAGGAGAGTGAGTGTTCCAGAGGGTTTACTGTATAAACGCAGTGTTTGTGGAATGTATTGAGTCATCCGTCTTAAACAAGTACAACACGGTATGCCTTTTGCATGCGGTAAATGGAATGCATTGAAAGATAGTGGTGTATATATGCATAGTTTATTGATTGACACACATATAATATAACCATGTTTTTTTCTGTTCTTTATTATGGAGTCACCCCTAACTGCAGTTTGTCATTTGGGGGCAAAAAGGCAATTTAGTCATTGGGGCCCTTAAACACCTTAATCCAATCGTTGACCTGGATTATGCGATTGGAAACAGATCTCTCGGGTGTTGGGGCGGGGCCAGTCTCAACGCACGGGATACAACCCGGAAGCAGATACCATTAAATAAAAGTGTTGCAACAATTGTAATGAAGAGGAGACTGTTTATTTGCCTACCCAAATTAAATGAACAGAACATTTTGAAGCTCATCAATGGTAGAAACAAATAAACACAGATTTATTTAAGAAGGCAGCTAAGGGAATGTAAAATGCCGGCTATATTCGGACTCCCGAACCAAATACAAATGAGATGAAAGATAATGAAGCAGGAATATTAAAGGCAAATAATAAAGCGTACATTATTTCCATGATTTTCGTCCAAAGATTCCTTCTAAAAAACTCTTCCGCCGCCTTTCGTTGCATCCGACCCGATAAATTTTTGGTAGTAGCGTCATGCTCATAGTGCAATCCAAGATCATTTATTGATGCTGTCTGCTATTTAACATCAGCGTAGCCATTAGAGACGTAATATGTTGCTACTATAACAATATACAAGGTTATTATAGCTGGCTTCTCTTTCTTCCCCTCCATTGATCTGCTTTCTTTTGTATTTCAAGTTATCATTACATATATGTATTGTTGCATTTGAACAATTTTATTGTTGATAATAGAGGTAAATTATTGTTATTATTCATTATCAATAGCGCTATTTCTATTGGTATTTGTATTTCTCTATTTGTAGTGTAATAATGTTATGTTCATGACAATAAAGCTGATTCTGATTCTGATGAGGCTGAATTGGTTTTTGCTCAAATATCTTTAGTGATTGTTTATATAATGACAACAGAGGCTTCCCTACACATCTCGTGGCTTGTCTCCAGACTATGGCACATTAAGACATATGGGATAAAATCATTGCATGCATGTAAATGTGTGCAGCTTGAACAGACAAACAAGGTCTAATAAGCCTGAAACAGTTTATATTTATTGTTATGGTCTTAGTCATATTTATAATATGGCCATCAAATTTTAGCTTAGGGTCCAAAATAACACCCACATATTTAAATTCCTTTACCTGCTCTATTTTATTTTGATTAATGTTGACATGAATTTCATTTAATGATTGTTTCTTCAAAGGGAAACACATAGAGACTGTTTTTTTATGATTTAGGGTTAATAGATTATTTTGAAGCCATGTTGATATTTCAGCAAGATGTGATCAATAGCATTGTTATTCCTAGTTCTTTACAAGCAACTATTACCATGTTGAATGCTATAACAATGCTGCATAAAGAGATGTATATAAAATAATAGGTTTAAATAATTCCCTTAGACAATAAAATAATACAGAACTTCACAGGTCACAGTTGGACTACAAAAACATGAGTAAAACTCTGCAATCTGGCACGGCATATGCATACAATGACGCTCAATGCGCATTCTTTGGCTGAACAATAGACGCGGCTTGAAGAACATTACAACTGATAGGGCGTTTGACTTTCTTCAATGACTCTTAAGTATTTAAGCCAAAGGTTGGCCTGGTCATGAAAAACAAGCGCCTGCCTTGAGTTACTCATAGTCATCACTTCACATGATCCCCATGTACGTCACTGAACAAAACCTTCATTGTGAATAATACTAGGTTAATGATTTTATGTAGACGATGTTCTAACGCCTATTCCAGGGGAGTCAAACTCATTTTAGCTCTGGGGCCGCATGGAGGAAAACCTATTCCTACACAGGCCGGACTGGTAAAATTGTGGCATTAAAGGCCTACTGAAATGATTTTTTTTTATTTAAACGGGAATAGCAGATCCATTCTATGTGTCATACTTGATCATTTCGCGATATTGCCATATTTTTGCTGAAAGGATTTAGTAGAGAAAATCGACGATAAAGTTCGCAACTTTTGCTCGCTGATAAAAAAAAAGCCTTGCCTGTACCGGAAGTAGCGTGACGTCACAGGAGCTAGTATTCCTCACAATTCCCCGTTGTTTACAATGGAGCGAGAGAGATTCGGACCGAGAAAGTGATGATTACCCATTAATTTGAGCGAGGATGAAAGATTCGTAGATGAGGAACGTTACAGTGAACGACTTGAGAGGCAGTGATGGACGTATCTTTTTTCGCTCTAACCGTAACTTAGGTACAAGCTGGCTCATTGGATTCCACACTCTCCTTTTTATATTGTGGATCACGGATTTGTATTTTAAACCACCTCGGATACTATATCCTCTTGAAAATGAGAGTCGAGAACGCGAAATGGACATTCAGTGCCTTTTATCTCCACGACAATACATCGGCGAAATGCTTTAGCTACGAGCTAACGTGATAGCATCGTGCTTTAACTGCTTATAGAAACAAAAAAAATAAACCTCTGACTGGAAGGATAGATAGATAATCAACAATACTATTAAACCGTGGACATGTAAATACACGGTTAATGCTTTCCAGGCTGGCGAAGGTTAACAATGCTGTGCTAACGGCGCCATTGAAGCTAACTTAGCAACCAGACCTCACAGAACTATGTACTCTCTCCTTTTTCTATTGTGAATCACGGATTTGTATTTTAAACCACCTCGGATACTATATCCTCTTGAAAATGAGAGTCGAGCACGCGAAATGGACATTTAAAGTGACTTTTATCTCCAAGACAATACATCGGTGACACACTTAGCTACTGAGCTAGCGCGATAGCATCGTTCTCAAATGAAGATAGAAACAAAATAAATAAACCTCTGACTGGAAGGATAGATAGAAAATCAACAATACTATTAAACCGTGGACATGTAAATACACGGTTAATGATTTCCAGGCTGGCGAAGGTTAAAAATGCTGTGCTAACGACGCCATTGAAGCTAACTTAGCAACCAGACCTCACAGAACTATGTACTCTCTCCTTTTTCTATTGTGAATCACGGATTTGTATTTTAAACCACCTCGGATACTATATCCTCTTGAAAATGAGAGTCGAGCACGCGAAATGGACATTTAAAGTGACTTATCTCCAAGACAATACATCGGTGACACACTTAGCTACTGAGCTAGCGCGTAGCATCGTTCTCAAATGAAGATAGAAACAAAATAAATAAACCTCTGACTGGAAGGATAGATAGAAAATCAACAATACTATTAAACCATGGACATGTAAATACTCGGTTAATGATTTCCAGGCTGGCGAAGGTTAACAATGCGGTGCTAATGACGCCATTGAAGCTAACTTAGCAACCAGACCTCACAGAACTATGTACTCTCTCCTTTTACTATTGTGAATCACGGATTTGTATTTTAAACCACCTCGGATACTATATCTTCTTGAAAATGAGAGTCGAGCACGCGAAATGGACATTTAAAGTGACTTTTATCTCCAAGACAATACATCGGTGACACACTTAGCTACTGAGCTAGCGCGATAGCATCGTTCTCAAATGAAGATAGAAACAAAATAAATAAACCTCTGACTGGAAGGATAGATAGAAAATCAACAATACTATTAAACCGTGGACATGTAAATACACGGTTAATGATTTCCAGGCTGGCGAAGGTTAACAATGCTGTGCTAACGACGCCATTGAAGCTAACTTAGCAACCAGGCCTCACAGAACTATGTACTCTCTCCTTTTTCTATTGTGAATCACAGATTTGTATTTTAAACCACCTCGGATACTATATCCTCTTGAAATTGAGAGTCGAGCACGCGAAATGGACATTTAAAGTGACTTTTATCTCCAAGACAATACATCGGTGACACACTTAGCTACTGAGCTAGCGCGTAGCATCGTTCTCAAATGAAGATAGAAACCCATCAACAGCCGTGCTCACCTGCATTCCAGCGATCAACGGCACGACGAAGGACTTCATCCGTGGGTTTGGCGGCAAGCATCGGCTAGGCGTAGTAAGTAGTCCTTGTTGTGTTGCTGTAAGTATTGTAATGCCCCGCAGTGGAGAAGGAGTCACACAGACGAGAAAGCGCTGCTCAATCGCTTTATTAAAAAGCGGTAACTGGTTGTAGTTCAAAAAGTAACGCACACACATACACGAGCTGCTGTTAGCCAAAACTCACGCTCACACACACAAGTTCTCCGCCAACTCAGTCGCGCATGCGCGTTCCCCAAACCCTTAAAGACAGTACACTAATGCAAATATCACAGATATTATAGTATTGTACTTAGCCGCTAAGACACCGATCGATCCCACCTACAACGTTTTTCTTTGCAGTCTCCATTGTTCATTAAACAAATTGCAAAAGATTCACCAACACAGATGTCCAGAATAATGTGGAATTTTGTCGAAGAAAACAAGAGGCTTTTCTATCGGGTCCGATGGGGTCCAACCACTTCCGTTGCTTTTGTGACGTCACGCGCATAAATCATATCCAAAGGAGTTTTTCAACCGGAAGTGTGGCGGGAATTTTAAAATTGCACTTTATAAGTTAACCCGGCCGTATTGGCATGTGTTGCAATGTTAAGATTTCATCATTGATATATAAACTATCAGACTACGTGGTTGGTAGTAGTGGGTTTCAGTAGGCCTTTAAAACTTAAAAATAAAGAAAACTTCAGACTGTTTTCTTTGTCGTACTTTGGCCGTAAATAGAACAAGCTCATTCTGAAAATGTACATATTATAAATAATCCTCTTGGCAAACATTTCAATGTATTTGAAAACTGTGATTAAAAATATTGGTGCACTTTCAAAAACACCATGAAGAACACAAATATATACTTTGTCTCAGTGTTTTCACAAAGCCATTACATTTTAAACAGTTCCTGTTTTGAATTCTCATGTTGGCAGTTCATGAAAAACGTTTGGAAAAGCAATCAAGTGTTTCCTCAAACCGCCGCATTGGTGAAATCTGCATCTGCCACAACACATCCATTTATTATCATTCAAATATTACAATTACAATATAAACCACAGTTATCAAAATGACATCAAAGCCGAAATCAAGGTAACATAACTACAAACTTAACCAGTGTGAACATGGTAGATTTAGCATAAAATAAAATAATACAAACGTAAAAAATGTACAAACACACATTTTTACAATGGAGTTCAGGGTGCACACATTGTGCATTCAACCAATTGCAAGTGCTGCATGGAACTACAAAGATGATGGTCAAGTTCACTTAAGCCTTTGTATCTTAACATTTTGTTATTTTATCCCTTAAATTGATCATTTATAATGAAAGAGTGTGTCGATACTGCCGCCATCTGCTGCCAGCCACAACAGGAGCAGCTGATTGCTTGCACCTGTGCTGATTGTAGTAGTGTCAGCTAATCCAGAGGGCGCTTAAAGTCAGCTGACACGTCATCTTTAAACACTGTCACGTGGGAAATGGGTTACACTTGATTTGCTATTGCGACATCCAGTGGACACGTTTAGAACAGCACTTTCTTTCATTAAAAAATGCAGCTCATTTTTATATAAAGCAAACTCATCTTCCGTACGTTCGACACCCCGCCCTATTCTATTGCAAACAGACACTTAAAACCCCTGCACAATAACTGTACTATAACATTACATAACATATGTAAACATTTTGGGGATAAACTGCTGCAAAATCAGGGACATCAAACAAGGCAGCAAGATCCGGGGGTAGGGGTATTGCTGGGGTAAGTCGCTGTCAATGTTATCCATTTTGTTTAGTATACAAATAAGGCACATTCGATTAAATTTGCGAATTCCTGAGCTTTTTGGGATAAAAGTTACAAAGAACACTTAAAAATTCATAAAACAAATCCATAAAATCAACACTACAGTATATCAAGACCAGCTCTCAGCTTCCCTTCTAGACGGGGTCGATTGCCCTTGTTGACAAGAATGCGGGGGTCCCGGCGTCATGGGAGCCAGTCAGCAGCCGCTAGACTCCGCCAGTCGTTCAGATTTTTCAAAGGGGTGGCAGCTTACGTCCCCACAAATTGGCAATTCCAATGAAGAGGATACATTCTATGGTACAATAGAGACCATTTAGCGTTTCCATATGTAAAGCATTTTAGGTCTCTAGTCTCTAATAATAAGTATATAATATGAACATAATTCACTTCAGTTCACACCATCAAAAAATATATCAAAAAAGGCTTGAAGTATCGTGAGTTGCATGTTTTGAGCCTGTGTCATATATTAGCTTCACCTTGTAAATCGGAACAAACCTTTGCACAATATTCAAATTAAAAGTTGTCAAAATGTTACTTATCGTTACATTTGTCCCACACGCCATCAGACTGTACAACTCCTCTCTGGGGGGATAATAGGATGACAGGGGATGCAAAACAATAACAATACTGAAATAAACTGCAACAAAAAACAGTGCAATAACAGTGCAATACATTTTCATAACATGGTCATTACTGCCTAGTTTCTCTTGTTATATTCTTATTTTTAATGTTATACTTTTTTTCTTATTGTTGCTTTTTATTTATAGTCTTATTGTTATATTTTCTATTTTATTTCCATTTACACCCCCATTATTTACTATTTACTTTTTACTTTTTAAATCCGATCTCAATTCTGTACACTGCTGCTGGAATTTTAATTTTCCTGAGGGAACTCTCCTGAAGGAATCAATAAAGTAATATCTATCTATCTATCTATCTATCTATCTATCTATCTATCTATCTATCTATCTATCTATCTATCTATCTATCTATCTATCTATCTATCTATCTATCTATCTATCTATCTATCTATCTCTCTATCTATCTATCTATCTATCTATCTATCCATCTATCTATCTATCTATCTATCTATCCATCAATCTATCTATCTATCTATCTATCTATCTATCTATCTATCTATCTATCTATCTATCTATTCTTGTGCAATTCCTACATACGTTTTATTTTGTTAAACTCTACAGAATAATATTTCATTCTTATATTTATTTATTTTTTTCATAAATAAATGATAAATGGGTTATACTTGTATAGCGCTTTTCTACCTTCAAGGTACTCAAAGCGCTTTGACAGTATTTCCACATTCACCCATTCACACACACATTCACACACTGATGGCGCGAGCTGCCATGCAAGGCGCTAACCAGCACCCATCAGGAGCAAGGGTGAAGTGTCTTGCCCAAGGACACAACGGACGTGACTAGGATGGTAGAAGGTGGGGATTGAACCCCAGTAACCAGCAACCCTCCGATTGCTGGCACGGCCACTCTACCAACTTCGCCACGCCGTCCCCCATGCTATGTGCCTTAAGACCTCACTGTTGGCTTTGTAAGGTCATGTTAGCCTTAAACCACCAAAAATTAAAGTTAACCCACCTTTTTATAATCTCTTTTTTTTTAAAAGAAGAATCGATAAGAGAACTGATAAAGAACCGAATCTTTAAGCAGTATCAAAAGTGGAATCAGAACTGGAAAAGTTGTATAAATGACCATATACCATATTTTTCTGACTATAAGTCGCAGTTTTTTTCGTAGTTTGGCCGGCGACTTATACTCAGGAGCGACTTATGTGTGAAATTATTAACACATTGCCGTAAAATATCAAATAATATTATTTAGCTCGTTCACGTAAGAGACTAGACGTATAAGATTTCATGGGATTTAGCGATTAGGAGTGACAGACTGTTTGGTAAAAGTATAGCATGTTCTATATGTTATAGTTATTTGAATGACTCTTACCATAATATGTTACGTTAACATACCAGGCACATTCTCAGTTGGTTATTTATGCATCATATAACGTACACTTATTCAGCCTGTTGTTCACTATTCTTTATTTATTTTAAATTGCCTTTCAAATGTCTATTCTTGGTGTTGGGTTTTATCAAATAAATTTCCCCCAAAAATGCGACTTATACTCCAGTGCGACTTATATATGTTTTTTTCCTTCTTTATTATGCATTTTTCGGCCGGTGCGATTTATACTCTGGAGCGACTTATACGCCGAAAAATACGGTACTGTTCGCATTATGGATTAAATACATAACTATAGTCTCATAGCTACACAGTTACAAAACACACACTCAAGTGAGTTGGCTTCAAAATGTCTGCTACACAGTAATTTGTTTTTCTCTGGTCAATGCAGCCTAAATATGTTTGCTTGTCTTTCCATCTGTTGCCTGCACAAGATAAGCATGTGAGTTGAAGGCAAAATATTTGTATTTAACTACCAACATTTTCATCACACATGCTGGAGAAATGTGTGTTGTTGCGTCAGCTTATATATTTTCTGTCCACATTTTAGACGCGCCAGGCCACGGAAAGAAGATGAAAGCCACAAGGCGAGCCCGGCTGGTTGTAGTGAATGCCCCCATGGCCTGCGCGACCATTTCACACCCACTTTAATGTATGGTCCCTTAACCGACATCAAAGGCCCCCATGCGGTTTGGATTTTCTTTCTTTTCAGAGTGCAAAGTTAAAGGATATAATTGGATGATGTGGTGGACATTGTTGTGTTCAAGCTGAAGGAAGGGGATGCAGACAAAATAGATTTTTTGGATGTTTAAAGAATAATAATTCATGACACTCAAAATATGTCAGACTCCAATTAGTGTGCAGACGCTCTCAAGACTGTTTGCACAGTTGTGACTTTGAACAATAAAGGCATGTGATGATTTCATTTAAAAGGGATCTGCACTTCCTCGGAATTTTGCCTATCATTCACAATCCTTATGTAAGACAAGAACACATAAGGTTTCCTTTTTTAATGCATTCTAAATAGTAAATACATGCGATCAAAAGTCTGCTTACAATGGAGCCTAAAGAAGTCGCTCTATTCTGCCTATAAAAGCCCTTAAAAAAACATCCAAACACCTCTATTAAGGTTTTATATATGCACACCGTCTATGTAATGTAGTAACTAGAATATTTATAATAACTTGGGCTGTCCAGTGATTAATTTTGTAAATCAGGTTAATCACACTCTTGAGCTGTGATTAATCACGATTAATCACAGATTATTACTCACTTGCATATTTAAAATGTTTCTTAAGAAAATACCCCAGTATTTGGACACAAATGCAAGTTTGGAGTCAAAACGTAATCTAGGCACATTTTGAAACGTTTTACTTAACTGCAAGTCATACATTTGCTTAAAACTTGGTGACAGTAAGTATAGTAAGAATTAATTGCACATTACATATAGTTGATGGTGACAAATTATATTGTCCATCCATCCATCCATGTTTTACCACTTGTCCCTTTGCAATCGGGCGGAAGGCGGGGTACACCCTGGACAAGTCGCCACCTCATCGCAGGGCCAACACAGATGGACAGACAACATTCACACTCACATTCACACACTAGGGTCAGTTTCAGTTTATTTCGAACATGCATACGATACAATGTAATGCATCACATGTTTCCAGTTGTTTCATCACAGCACGCTCGAAAAGGAGTAGGAAGAAGCAGAGCTTATTTAATCCTACCCCTTTTCATATTTTAGCAATATTTACTTGTTTTCTGTAACAGAACAGTGAATAAATAAATAATATGCCATAGTAAGTAAACAAATATTAAATACATAAATAATCTTTATCTAAAAAAAAAAAAAAGTTCAAGATGTTCATCATAATTGTTCTTCTTTGAACTTTGTGAACACTTGTGGTTTGAACAGTCTCTTACACTGAATAACATTGGTGTTTTGTTTGATTTCTTTGGTTAATTCATTCCATAAATTAATGGTATGGATACTGATATGCTAAAGGTTTTAAGTGTTGTACGCTCATACAAATGTTTTAAATTAGATTTTCCTCTAAGGTTATATTCCTCCTCTTTTGTTGAGAAGAATTGTTGTACATTCTTGGGTAGCATGTTATAGTTTGCTTTGTACATCATTTTAGCTGTTTGCAAATGCACCAAATCGTTGAATTTATATAATTGTGATTCAATAAATAAAGGGTTTTTATGTTCTCTATATCCAGCATTATATATTATACTAATTGATCTTTTTGGTAACACAGTTAGTGAATGAAGCGCACATTTGCAGTTGTTTCCCCATATTTCTGCACAATAACTCAGATATGGTAACACTAGCGAGCAGTAAAGAATATGAAGTGATTTTTGGTCCAGAACATATTTTGCTTTATTCATTATTGACGTGTTTCTCGCTACTTTATGTTGTATATTTTTTACATGAGGTTTCCAGTTAATTTTATCACCCGTTATTACACCCAAAAATGTGTTTTCTTTTACCCTTTCAATATCTACTCCGTCTATTTCTATTTGTGTTTGACTTTCTCTTCTACTGTTACCAAATAGCATTATTTTAGTTTTACTGAGATTCAAAGATAGTCTGTTTTTATCAAACCATCTTTTTAATTTGTTAATTTATTCTGTTATTATTTGTTTTAGCTTTTGTGTGTTCTTTCATGAACAAAATGCAGTTGTATCATTTGCAAATAACACTAACTTTAAGTTCGTTGTAACTTTACAAATGTCGTTTATATAAGGTTTGAACAATTTTGGACCGAGTATTGATCCCTGAGGTACGCCACAAAATATTTTCAGCTCTGTAGAAGTGTGTTCGCCTATCTTCACGTATTGCTTCCTGTTGGTTAAGTAGCTTCTAACCCAGTTCAGGACTAACCCTCTGATTCCAACCTTTCTAATTTGTTTATTAAGATGCTGTGATTAATTGTGTCAAATGCTTTTGTTAAATCCATAAACACTGCAGCAACACATTGTTTTGCTATCTATTGCATTGGTGAGCTTTTCCGTTATTTCCATTAATGCCATTGATGTTGAGATGTTGGCTCTGCATCCGTATTGGTTGTCTGTGAGTGTTTCGTTTTTATTTATGAATCTGTCTAATCTGTTGTTAAACAGTTTTTCAATAATTTTTGAAAATTGTGGAAGTAGAGAAACAGGTCTGTAGTTTGTAAACCGGTGTTTGTCACCAGTCTTATAAACAATGTCGACTAATTTAACACTATTACTACTACTAAACAAGAAGATCTGGATTCAGGAACACATTCGTCTACACTTATAGAGACTATAGACACACCATTAGAGATTGCTGATCAAGAAAATATAGAACTGAAAAACTTCTGCAACAAAGACCATAAAAGCCAGGATTTGGAGAATGATATGGATCCAGAAAAAATGTTTCTCCCACATCAGTAACAATTGTTTTTATCATACAAATGAACAATATAATAGCAACATTGAATGGGACAACAAACTGTCAATTATTAATTTCAACAGCAGAAGCGTGTACGCAAATTACAAACCCCGTTTCCATATGAGTTGGGAAATTGTGTTATATGTAAATATAAATGGAATACAATGATTTTCAAATCCTTTTCAACCCATATTCAATTGAATGCACTACAAAGACAAGATATTTGATGTTCAAACTCATAAACTTTTTTTTTTTTTTTGCAAATAATAATTAACTTAGAATTTAATGGCTGCAACACATGCCAAAGTGGTTGGGAAAGGGCATGTTCACCACTGTGTTACATGGTCTTTCCTTTTAACAACACTCAGTAACACTCAGTGTCTCCTCAGGAACTGAGGAGACACATTTTTTAAGCTTCTCAGGTGGAAGTCTTTCCCATTCTTGCTTGATGTACTGCTTAAGTTGTTCAACAGTCCGGTGGTCTCCGTTGTGGTATTTTAGGCTTCATAATGCGCCACACATTTTCAATGGGAGACAGGTCTGGACTATAGGCAGGCCAGTCTAGTACCCGCACTCTTTTACTATGAAGCCACGTTTATGTAACACGTGGCTTGGCATTGTCTTGCTGAAATAAGCAGGGGCGTCCATGGTAACGTTGCTTGGATGGCAACATATGTTGCTCCAAAACCTGTATGTACCTTTCAGAATTAATGGCGCCTTCACAGATGTGTAAGTTACCCATGTCTTGGGCACTAATACACCCCCATACCATCACAGATGCTGGCTTTTCAACTTTGCGCCTATAACAATCCGGATGGTTCTTTTCCTCTTTGGTCCAGAGGACACGACGTCCACAGTTTCCAAAAACAATTTGAAATGTGGACTCGTCAGACCACAGAACACTTTTCCACTTTGTATCAGTCCATCTTAGATGAGCTCAGGCCCAGCGAAGCCGATGTGGTTTCTGGGTGTTGTTGATAAACGGTTTTCGCCTTGCATAGGAGAGTTTTAACTTGCACTTACAGATGTAGCGACCAACTGTAGTTACTGATAGTGGGTTTCTGAAGTGTTCCTGAGCCCATGTGGTGATATCCTTTACACACTGATGTCGCTTGTTGATGCAGTACAGCCTGAGGGATCGAAGGTCACGGGCTTAGCTGCTTACGTGGAGTGATTTCTCCAGATTCTCTGAACCCTTTGTTGATATTACGGACCGTAGATGGTGAAATCCCTAAATTCCTTGCAATAGCTGGTTGAGAAAGGTTTTTCTTAAACTGTTCAACAATTTGCTCACGCATTTGTTGACAAAGTGGTGACCCTCGCCCCATCCTTGTTTGTGAATGACTGAGCATTTCATGGAATCTACATTTATACCCAATCATGGCACCCACCTGTTCCCAATTTGCCTGTTCACCTGTGGGATGTTCCAAATAAGTGTTTGATGAGCATTCCTCAACTTTATCAGTATTTATTGCCACCTTTCCCAACTTCTTTTTCACATGTTGCTGGTATCAAATTCTAAAGTTAATAATTATTTGCAAAAAATAACATGTTTATCAGTTTGAACATCAAATATGTTGTCTTTGTAGCATATTCAACTGAATATGTGTCGAAAATGATTTGCAAATCATTTTATATTTATATTTACATCTAACACAATTTCCCAAGTCATATGGAAAGGGGGTTTGTACAACAACATGAAGGAAGCAATTTTTAGACCAATTGACTGAACCCTTCAAACTGATAGCTGACACAGAAACATGGATTGATGATAAAAAAGGAAAATATTTTGATCTGGAACTAAATTACATCGATAGAACCAACAAAAACAGAGGAGAAGTAACGGTGTACCTGGTGAAGAACCTGAACTACAAAGTGTTAAAAAATGTCCCTTGCTATTGATAATATCTTAGAATGCATAACCATTAAAATGTCATGAAAAAAGCAAAAACCATCACTTAAGTCAAGTATTGAAACGTTTGAGGACTGGATCAAAAATATTTTTCTTAAGTGGTTACTTTAATATGAACCTATTTGACCCTAATAAGCAAAGGCAACAATGTATAGCATCAGTTTATATCCTAAAATCACAAAGCTAGGCAGAATCACAAGACACTGTGTCGCTCTTAGTGATTATATTTTTACCAATGATTTTGATATTAATACTACAAGCAATCTGCTCATAAAGGACATCAATTATCATCTGCCAGTTTTCACAAACTACGATGGAAACTACAAGAAGAGCAACACGGACAACAAAAATACATTACAAAGACCATGCACTGAGAAGAGTATGATTGCTTTAAAAAATAGCTAGAAAAGCAAAAATGTTTACAGTGAAAATGATGTAGATAAAGCTTATGGCAATGTTTTAAACTTTTAAACAAGTTTATAATGCTTTATGACAGAATAATCATAAACTGGGGGTGGGGGATATCTGGAGGTCCCTTCCAAGGTTTCTCATTGTTTTCATTGAGTTTAGTTTTTTCTTCAAATAATTTGTGAATAAGGACTATATGAATAAACATTGATTGATTGTGATGGCTAGAAATACTCATTCTTATTGAAAATCATATATTAGTATCACTTTTTAAAACGACCTATAGTTGGATATTCTTTCAACCCTGCACTCTAGTTAACATGATAGTCGTCACACATCCCCATACAGATTGAATGGGTTAAACTGTTGATTGACATTCCAATGAATCCATACTACTACAAACTAAGTAAAACATGCATTGTACTGGGGAAAAAAGTATTAAGTGTGAGCTTGCAAACTTCCCTTATGACTATGATACCATCTTCTAACCTTGTTGCGTTTTAATAATGAAGAAAATACAATGCAGAATCATGCACTTTCCTAAAAGAGCTGTCGCAATAAGGTGGTCATTGTGTTTGCTCCCACACATCACATGACAGCTGGTCACAGTCTCCTCATTAGGGTTGTCTTTGACTACTTCTTCCGTCACAAAGACACACACACACACACACAAAAAAAAATCACTCAGATACACACAATGGGGCGCTTGTTGCTGCCAGATAGTGTAGAGAAAGTCTCTTCATATTTGGGTTGAGTCAAGAGGGTTGCGGTCATGAAGCTGGCATGACCCTCCTGGTGCTCTTCTTTAGCTCCGCATGGTCTTAAATTGTTGATGGAGCGGTGATTTCCTGCAATTACAACATCTGCTTACTTGCAAAGTTGCTCATGCACAATGAAGAGGAATATAATTGAAAGTTTTTTGAACTCTCAAAAATGTGAATTCTATTTGATTATGTCCATCTGAAAAAATGTTGTAGAAAGTTATTAACACATTTCGACAGACCAAAGACAACTGGATTATATGATGCAGGATTTTATTTTTCAGCCGTTTTACCACTAGGACATTTCTTGTCCTCACAATAAAATATATATAGATATACTTTGGAGTCAGTTGTAAGTCTCAAACGATTTCAACTACATGTGTTGTTGCATATCAATACATTTTTTATGTTGACTATCTATATGGCGTTGTGTGTTTTCTGACAAAGTGTCATTGTGCAGTTTGTAAATTTAGCTAAATAAATGTATTTTCAGCCAATCAGGGAATGGTTTTGTCCATATGTTTGCATAAAATGCATGTTAGCAGGATTAAAACCGTTGAACCAACTTCCACAAATGGGGAAAGTTCCGATCTGGGCCAAAAAAGAAACCTCGTAAATTACATGCAAATCTGCCCAAAGGGTCATTCATTTATTCTTACTTTTGTTAATTGTGTAGTTTCTCTGAGGACTCTTTTCATAGTTATTGTTTGCTTCAATCTTAAGATTGCTCCTATTTAAATAAATGATTCATTTGTCTGCACTGTAGGTGCAATTGTTGATGGTTCTCTCTCTGAGGTCATTTGTTGGATCAGTAGTCATAGAACAATGGCAGATTGTTGACAAAGACCTGGAGTGTTAAGTCTGCCTTATCATTTGGAGCAATACTTCTGTCTGTCCTTTCACATAGACGCA
Organism: Entelurus aequoreus; assembly: GCF_033978785.1. Classification (NCBI taxonomy): domain Eukaryota; kingdom Metazoa; phylum Chordata; class Actinopteri; order Syngnathiformes; family Syngnathidae; genus Entelurus; species Entelurus aequoreus. The sequence goes on along the minus strand of NC_084734.1, from coordinate 65,789,420 downwards.
CACCATGTAAACATAGCTGTCCTTTCACAAACACGGTAATTAAAACATGTCAATCATTTCAGAAATATATACATAGTGAGATTGCCATACATTTTCACCTTTAAGTCTGGGAGCAAAGGTTTTTTATTGGTTGGTCCTTGACATATTCCGAAGGTAAAATGTATTCATTACTAATAATTATTAATGTGTACCTTTAACATTTGCATCTGGTGCCTGGGATATTGAATCGTAATGTGTTTAACAATAAAATCTAAGTTTTTTAATGTAACATTTAACACTGATCCAAAAATGACAACTGTGCTGTACAGTTGTTCTATATTGTTTTCTTCCACTTCGAGTATCATTTGCAAGTACACATTATTTCAGTTTGTTTTAGGTGTGTTGTCGTCGTCAGAAAATAGTTTATTAGCATTAAGTTGGATGTGCTAGTATTGTCTTTTGTTAAGCCCTACAAAGTGTTAATACTGTAAGTATTGTACTTATTATGCAACAGCTAGTTTATTTTAATTGTAGTTTATCGCCATGTAAAATCGCCTGTGGTAATCAGAAGCATGTACCGCATATCGTATATCAAATGTACATTAGCATTAAGCTAGCATGGAAAGTGTAGCCTTTCTATCAAGCATGCTTTCTTTGTCGACTTAAAAAATGGCAACATTATTTAGAGGCAGTCTGCTATGAATACGCCTGTTTTCCCACCAAGCCAATCCTATGTCTGCAAAGGCACCTGTAAAAGTACAGAATTCAAGATGTCCCCGCATGAGCTTGGCGGGGGCTCCGCAAAAATGTGACCTTATTTTTTTATATTTTATTGGCACTTATACTAATTTGAGCCGTCAACTCTACTATCATTTTTCCTGACCTGTCGTGTGTAGCTTCTTTTTTGTGGATTGCGCCTGCCAATTCCACAATGTCTGGCCGAAGGAAATCCGACAAGCCAGGCCGTTCCAGGGCTCGGACATCTCCAGATCCGGATACCATGGATCATCGACTCAGTCCTTTGGAAGTGGATAAGTCAGAAGATGGACGATATGCGAGCAGACATCCTCGACATTAAATCTAGGGGGCCACTGTTTTGTTTTTCTTTTCTTTGAATCAGTCAAGCTTTTTTTTTTAAATTTACCACAGACTTTTTGTATTCTGTATATTTATAGTTTGCCTCTTTTTGCTTTGACCAACCCTAATCTAACAGCAACGTCCGGCGGATGTTGCTAGGTTTACCAGTTTTAATTGCAAAGGGCTTAATGATCATATCAAACGAAGTAAGATTAAACGATCGCTGTCATCTGGGTAGTCAGGTAATCTTCTTGCAGGAGACTCAACTTAAACCTTCTGATCACTTGAGGCTGAGGAGAGGTTAGATAGGACAGAATTACCACTCTTCATTTTCGGACAAATCGAGGGGAGTTGCTATTTTGCTACATAAATCTGTTCTTTTAGTACACTCGAATTGAATAGTATTTCTGATCTCAATGGAAGGTATGTTATCGTCAATTGCCAGAATTCCAACACCCCAATAACTCTTGTAAGTTTGTATGCTCCCAACTATGACGATGACACTTTCTTCAATCAACTTTTTCTGAACCTCCCTGTCTTGTCATTGTACTATTTAATACTAGGAGGAGACTTTAACTGTTGGCTCGATTCCCAGCTTGATTGCTCATCACCCAATGTGTGCCCACCGTCAAAGTCCGCTTCAGTCTTTTATGGAAGAATGTTCTGTTTCAGATGTCTGGCGCTAATATTCATCACACTTTCACCCGCATTGACTACTTCCTAGTTGATAATAAATTACTTTCATCTATATTTATATGCAAATATTATGCAATCGTTATCTCTGATCATGCCGCAATTTCAATGGATATATTCTTTAAAAACCTGACAACCACACGTGCGCCATGGCGTCTAAATATGCAAAACACATAAAATATATTATTGTTATTAAATATACGATTACTTTTGACTTTGTGGATTTTGTTTCACGTCAAATAGATTTTTGTGTGCTCTTGATTAAGACTTCCGGGATGTCTGTCTCAGTACTCTGGGAGGCGCTGAAGGCATACATTAGGGGGGAGATAATATTATTTACAAGTTATGAGAAAAAACTCAGGAAGAATACATTTACTAGTTTGACACAACGCATATTTCTGTTAGATAACTTGTACTCCACCTCTCAAAACTCAGACACTAATAAGGCTCTCTCTACAGGCAGAACTTGTGTCCTTGACAGACATGTCCTTGCGACAGACCGTGCAACTGAACAAATACTTTGTTCCAGATTTAAGTTTTATGAACATGGCAATAAAGCTGGCAAATTATAAACTCATCAACTATGCCGGATATCAGCATCCCATTATATTTTGCGCATTCAATCAGAATCAGGTATAGTTACGGAGTGATCTTTAGATCAATACTGTGTTTAGGAATTTGTATGCGTCCTGTACTCGTCTCATTGTTCTACTCCTGAGCTTGATGTTTTTTTTTGCCAATTTAGACACCCCGTCGGTTGATCAGCCTGATGCGGTAGAGTTAGACAGACCGATTACTGCTGCGGAATTAAATGTTGCAACATTATCACTACAAAACCGAAAATCCCTTGGACCAAATGGCTATCCTCTCAATCTAAGAAAAAAACGTTGGCATAAGCTAGCCCCCCTATTATTGGACATGTGCATTAAGTTGTTTGAATATGGCCACCTCCCGCAAACACGCAACCAAGCTTCAGTTTCTCTGATCGTGAAAAAAAAAAGGTAAGCACCTCTTATCGCCCTATTATTCTGTCAAATGTGGACTTTAAATTATTATCCAAACTGCTGGCTTGAGGTCTGGATACTATTCTCCCTTCTATTATTAATGCGGATCAAAATGGGTTCATTCGGAATAGGCACTCCTTTTCTAATCTTCGAGGTCTTTTCAATATATTGTATGATCTGCCTGCTCCTAACACTGAATATGCAGTGACATATAGGGATGCTTTAAAGGCATTTGACCGTGTGAAATTGAATCATCTATTTTATGTCCTGGAGAGATTCAGGTGTGGTAACAACTTAATTTCATGGATTAAGCTCATATATTAATCTCCTGAGGCCTCGATCAGGACAAATAATAGTTTATCCGAATATTTTCGCCTTTACTGTTCCACACGGCAGGGCGGCCCCCTGTGCCCATTGCTTTATGCTCTTGCCATTGAGCCTCCGTCAATGGCGCTTAATACTAACCCGCTTATTACGTGCATATGTAGACACAATGTAGAGGTGAAAGTATCTCTCTATGCAGATGACCTTCTATATGCCTCAGACATGTGGTCTCTGGCCCAGCTGCTTTAAGTACTCTCCAAGCTTTTGGACATGTGTCGGGCTACAAATTGAACTTTGGTAAAAGTGAAATATTTCCCATAAATTCTGCTGCTAAGAAAAACCCTCTGCACAATTTTCCTTTTAAAATGGCCTTGCAACGTTTCACATACTTGGTTGTCCGTATGTGGCTTGGTTGCACATACGCTTGCAGAGTTTTTAAAAAGCCAACTTTGTTCTACTGTTGTCCATAATCCAGAGAGAGTTTGATTGCTGGTCCTTACTAACTTTATCTACAGTGACTCATGTCATCTCTGTTAAAACATATGTACTTCCGCAATTTTCTTATTTGTTCTAGAGTATTACACTTTTTTCTCGTTAGTTTTCGTAAAATAGATTTTAGGCTACATTTGGAATAAAAGGACTCAGAGGTTACGTAGACAATATCTACAGAGACCCAAATCGTCGGGAGAATTAGCACGACCAAACTTTAGGTTTTACTACTGGGCCACCGAATTCTTAAAAATTTGGCTGCAATATGAAGCATTTGATTCACCTCCGTTATGACTAGTTATTGCGGCTGACTCAACTAAACCTGTATCTCTTAGGACTCTGGTTCACTCTCCCATGCACTCTTCTGCTTCCGCTTTTCTGAAAAATCCAATCATAAAAACCTCATTCAGAATGTGGGTTCAGTTTAAGCGCGACCGACTATTTCTAGTCTTGCACCCATCACTGCTAACCAGGCTTTCCCTCCCTCGTCGACAGTGCCTTTTTATCATGGTCAAGTCTGGGGATTAACAACATTAAAGATTTATACATTGACACTTTTGCCTCTTTGCAGCAACTTTTTGATACATGTCCACTCCATAATCATCACTTCCTTAGATATGTACATATCCGCAGTTGTGTTCGTAACACTTTTTCCAGGTTTCCAAACTTACTGACTGACACAGTTTTAGGTACTTTTTTGAACCCACTTCCGACTTTAAAAGAATCAATTACACGTATGTACAATCAAATTTTTCATTATTCCCTGAATCTCCAAACTCAATTAAGACACTTTGGGAGGGTGGTTTAGGAGTATGTACAATCAAGTTTTTCATTATTTCCTGAATCTCTAAATTCAATTAAGACACTTTGGGTGGGTGGTTTAGGAGTGAACCTATATGAGGACAGCTGGACAGAGATTTTAAGTAAAGGTTATAAGTTTTGTATTTGTGCTAGACACAGCCTTATTCAATGCAAGCTAAAACATCACCGCTATTATACCAAGGTCCAGCTAGCTAAGATGTATGACGGAATGTTGGTATCATGCGATCATTGTCAACAGTCTCCAGCTAATTGAATGCATGTGTTTTGGCTTTCCCCATCCCTGTGCAGTTATTGGACTGATTTTTTTTGTTATACTTTCTCTTTGGTATTTGGCCGAAAGATCGAACCAAATCTTCAAAGCAAACTATTTGGGGTAGCCCCTCCGTCATCTTCTCTTAGCAAACAACTTGGTAGCATATACTACTTTGTTGGCTGGAAGACTCATTGTGCTAAATTGGAAGGCTGCAGCGCCTCCCTGCCACATACACTGGATTAAAGATGTTCTTTGTTTTTTTCAAAACTGAAGAAAATTAGGCTGACATTGAACGGTTGTTATGTGAAGTTTCATGAAGTATGGGTTGCTTTTCTAAAAGAGAATGATTTCAAATTTGAACCCGATTGAAAAGTAATTGAAAGGTAAATAATTGATTATCCTTTTGTCTGCTTTTGTGTATTGCTGCACCACATTGTGGACATTCAGGAGTGCAGTTTTCTGTGGCTTCATGTCTTATTTGACTGATGGATGTTTGATTTTTTTTGCAAATCATTTTTGTGGGTTACCCCGAAAGAGACAGGTGGTAGTAAATGGATTGGATGGATGGACTTGTTTAGGGGCGAAAATAAGAACATTTTGTATTTCTGGACTGTATGTCAAAAATCCAATTGACAAATGCAGAATTTAGTACCCATACTTACTAATGACATATATTAGTTATTATACTAATTGGCTTGTAGGGCAGCACGGTAGGACAGGGGTTAGTGCGTGTGCCTCACAGTAAGAATGTCCTGGGTTCGATCCCCGGGCTAAGGGTCTTTCTGTGTGGAGTTTGCATGTTCTCCCCGTGACTGCGTGGGTTTCCTCCCACCTCCAAAAACATGCACCTGGAGATAGGTTGATTGGCAACACTAAATTGGCCCTAGTGTGTAAATTTGAGTGTGAATGTTGTCTGTCTATCTGTGTTGGCCCTGTGATGAGGTGGCGACTTGTCTAGGGTGTACCCCGCCTTCCGCTCGAATGCAGCTGGGATAGGCTGCAGCTACCCCCGCGACCCTGAGAGAGATAGGCGGTAGTAAATGGATGGATGGATGTACTAACTGGCTTTGTCCTTTGTTACACAAAGTGATGTAGCTAGTGACACAGTATATTGACCTACATTAGATTGGTTTGTGCTAGGATGTGTCAATCGACCGGCCACCGATCATTAGCGGATGATTTTCGTGAAAAAGTACATGATCGCCGAATAATGCCTTTTAATGCAGATCACAAAAAGAGATGCCGTCTGGCTGACACTATTTATAATTAGTCCCCCGGCTGACCAGATAGAAACGAACTATGTGTCTCCATACACAGTGTGGAGCTGCTTCTTAAGCCAATAATAATTACCTTCATTCTAGAAAATAAACTACATTTATTAATATCTTAAGTAACATTGACTTTTACATAAAAGCTAAGCAGTTAAATGTTTTACATTTAGTCTCGAAAAACGAACCAGACCGTGGCCTTAGAATTTAAAGGCCTACTGAAATGCGATTTTCTTATTTAAACGGGGATAGCAGGTCCATTCTATGTGTCATACTTGATCATTTCGCGATATTGCCATATTTTTGCTGAAAGGATTTAGTAGAGAACATCGACGATAAAGTTCGCAACTTTTGGTCGCTGATAAAAAAGCCTTGCCTGTACTGGAAGTAGCAGACGATATGCATGTGACGTCACCGGTTGTGGAGCTCCTCACATCTGCGCATTGTTTACAATCATGGCCAGCAGCAGCCAGAGCAATTCGGACCGAGAAAGCGACGATTTCCCCATTAATTTGAGCGAGGATGAAAGATTCGTGGATGAGGAAAGTGAGAGTGAAGGACTAGAGGGCAGTGGAAGCGATTCAGATAGGGAAGATACTGTGAGAGGCGGGTGGACCTGATATTCAGCTGGGAATGACTTAAACAGTAAATAAACACAAGACATATATATACTCTATTAGCCACAACACAACCAGGCTTATATTTAATATGCCACAAATTAATCCCGCATAACAAACACCTCCCCCTCCCGTCCATATAACCCGCCAATACAAATCAAACACCCGCACAACACACTCAATTCCACAGCCCAAAGTACCGTTCACCTCCCCAAAGTTCATACAGCACATATATCTCCCCAAAGTCCCCAAAGTTACGTACGTGACATGCACATAGCAGCACGCACGTACGGGCAAGCGATCAAATGTTTGGAAGCCGCAGCTGCGTACTCACGGTACCGCGTCTGCATATCCAACTCAGAGTCCTCCTGGTAAGAGTCTCTGTTGTCCCAGTTCTCCACAGGTCAATGGTAAAGCTTGACTGTCATCTTTCGGAAATGTAAACAATGAAACACCGGCTACGTGTTTGTGTTGCTGCAGCCGTCCGCTAATACACCGCTTCCCACCTACAGCTTTCTTCTTTGCTGTCTCCATTGTTCATTGAACAAATTGCAAAAGATTCACCAACACAGATGTCCAGAATACTGTGGAATTTTGTGATGAAAACAGACGACTTAATAGCTGGCCACAATGCTGTCCCAAAATGTCCTCTACAATCCATGATGTCATGCGCAGGCGTCATCATACCGAGACGTTTTCAGCTGGATATTTCGCACAAAATTTAAAATTGCACTTTAGTAAGCTAACCCGGCCGTATTGGCATGTGTTGCAATGTTAAGATTTCATCATTGATGTATAAACTATCAGACTGTGTGGTCGGTAGTAGTGGGTTTCAGTAGGCCTTTAAGTACATATCGTACCATTCCCCACCTTAGTAACGATGTTTAGTACGATCTCTATGTTGCGTCATCTGTAATCTAAAGTAAACAATTAACGGGCCAAACATCATTTCATCCCACATTGAGATATGACGGAATTCATCAAATGTTTCTACTGCCTTCGCTCTGACCGTCTCTTTTGAACTTTGGTGATGATGTGGGAAAGAGAAACGCAAAGCAGATGTCTATCCTTCACTGCAATTTAAGAGAACATCACTTATGTTTGGGTAGTCTTGTCATAGCCTGGACGACTTTAGAACATGTACAGTAGAACTTGTCAAAAGTCGAACATTTTAACAAGCCAAACTGTCATACCAGACTGAACTGAAATGATCTTGAGCAGTGATTCTTAAACTATGCTACGTGTACAACTGGTGGTACGTGGGCTTCATCTAGTGGTAGGCCAAATATTTGACTCATTATTCAAGTACAGCATTTTTTGGTTTTTCCTATATTCAAACAGTGTTACTGCTCAAACTGTGTGTTATGTTACTGTGGCCAAAAATATTGAATATACTTGTTAAATTAAACCTTGTCTTTAATTAATACTTATGCCTACTACGCCGCTGTATTTTATTCTTAGTCATTATGGTGGTACTTGAAGAGCAAAGTGTTTTCTAAGGTGGTACTTGGTAAAAGGTTCTGGAACCACTAATCTAGTGTATATCAAAACTGATGCAAAGATTGATCAATAGATTTTTTTTTTTGTTCAAAGCTTCACATTGATCAGGGGTGACCAAACTACGACCCGTGGGCTAAGTGTGCCCTGCCTGCATCTTCAGGTGAGACGTCACAAGTTTATAAAAAAGTTTGGCCCGCGGTGAGTCTTGAGCCCACTTTTGATCATCTGAGAGTTTTTTTAGTTGAAATTCTGCGGCCGTCCTGGGTTTCACATTAGTATTTCTGAATTTAATATAAAGTGTATGGCGCACAGTGTTAATTTATATGACCCAATGCAAACAACATTTCCCACTCATGGGAAAAATACATTTGAACTAACACAGATGTTGCTTTGGCTTGTTGTAGCGTTGGTCGTGACCCCAAAATACAAGAGACAGCAGGCAGTGTGCAGGTAGAACTAGAGTATTTAATGTCCAAAGTACAAAAACTCAAATAGAGTGCAGCAGGAAAAATGCACCAAAAAGGACGCAAAAAGTATGCTTTAGGTAAAGCTAGTCACAAAAAAATACATAGCAAACATTCTAAATACCTTATACAGTGTTCGTAACTCCAAACGGTCTCAAACAAACTCAAACATCCATAAGCAATGATCCCACCGCCAAGTAAGCTGCGGGCCTGGCGTGAATAGTCCTCAGGTGCTCATTAGCAGCACACTGTAAAAAAAAATTCTGTAAAAAAACGGTCCTCTACTGGCAGCTCTGGCTGCCAAACGAAAACCATGCAATTAAAGTAAAACATTGTAAACCAAATAATGATCAAAAACATTATATTTACAGAAATTTTCATGAAACGATTTGCGGAAAAATATTGTAATTTTACAGATTTTTACTAAATTATTAAGATCAACCACCTTTAATAAAGTGACAATGCAAACAGTTCTGCAGAGCAATACCTTTATTCTACAGAGTTTTTCCAAATTATTACGATCAAACACCTTTAATGGAGTGACAATGCTGGCAGTTCCACAGAAAAATACCATTATTTTACAGATTTTTTCTGAATTGTTAAGATCAACCACCTTTTATAAAGTGATGATGCAAACAGTTCTGCATAAAAATACCTTTATTCTAGTTAGATCGTTAGTATGGACATAGACTTTTATATAACAAGCTACATATTTAATGAAAGATAATTACTGTAATTTTACATTAATTTGAAAGAAATTTAAGAAAACAGAAAATGCTATGTATAATTAATTTGGTATTTTTAGTAAAAAAAATTGAAATATACATAGTTTGTCATTACTGGCATGTTACTTAAAATAACAGGCGGATTGTTTATTTACAGATAATGTCTTCAATTCTACAGTTTTATAAACTATTTAAAAAAAAATTCAAAATTACAGTAGAAATTTAGAGTAAATTAACCATAAAAATAGGTTGGTTTTTTTTTACAGTGCAGGTGAAAAATATAATTACTAAATCACTCGCAGGTGAGGAAGTCAGTGCTCAGCGACAGGGAGGGGTGAAGCTATTGCAGGACTACACATATGGAACAAGAAGTGGAAACAACATAAGAGTGCAAAAGAATGCCCCGGCAGAACAGGTCATAACAACAAAGTTAAGACACATGTCTCACATAACACGCCTCCTGCTCATTGAACTTTGTGGACATTTTAAAACATGTCCAATCGCCATAAATAATTTCAAATGATACCCATATACATCCACTGCAATGCATGTTGGGTGATATGCAAAACACTCTCTCCACACTTCCCCATGTTTGGCACATTTTAGCTGCTTGATATTATTGACTGATTCCGTCGTCACGGAAGTAAACGAGGGAAGAGTCGAACTTTCACATACTCTTTACATCTATTGTTTTATCGTTTGTACCTCATATTGGGTGTCATTGTGGTCTGATGTGGGGGAGGGGGGCGGTTTAAATTTAAGTAGTTTCAGCAAAGTGTTGTTGTTCAGTGTTATGATCCGGGCAGCGGATCATATATCTGTTTGGGTTTTCGGGTCATTTGTGTTTTTCTGCTAGTCTTGGACTCCTCTTTAGTATCTGTTTATGCACCTGAGTTTGTTACCATAGCAACTGATTACTTTCACCTGCCGCGGGTGTTCCTGACGCGCACCTGTTTTTCATTACTGTCATTATTATATAAGCCTGCCTTTCCAGTCAGTCTGTCTTGCTTCGTAATTTGTTTTCATACAACAGTTGACTTTTGTCCCTGCTCTGGTAACCTTATAGCTCCCACGCTAAAGGCTCTGTATGTTTAGTGTTTACCTTCTAGCTCCCACGCTAGCTCCTTTAGTTTCTGCTTTAAGTGCTATGAGCACATTTTTGTTTGTTTCCAGTATTAGTTATTTCTTAAATAAATCATTTTTGTAACTGCAAGCTGTGTCCGAAGCCCGTCTGCATCCCTGAGAGAACGAACACCCGCATCCATGCGACCCGGTCGTCACAGTTTAGTCTGTTATAGCTTTCTTAAATCAATGCAAACTGAAATGTCTCTGCTCATTTCCTGGTAATATTGTAAATCCTATATTCAATATTTTTGTACAAAGGATTGTTGTTACGTCACAATCAATGCCCTGCGGTGTGGCGAAAAAAAGTGTTGAAGTATGTATGTGTGTGTGTCTGTGTCTGTGTGTGCGCATGTGTGTGTGTGTGTGTGTGTGTGTGTGTGTGTCAGTGTATATCAGTACACTAACTTCAGAACTGTAGAAATATGTATATTGTACATACATTGTGTGTGTGTGTTTATATATATGTATATATATATATATATATATATATATATATATATATATATATATATGTATATATATATATATATATATATATATATATATATATATATATATATATATATATATATATACAATATTTTTCAGACTATACGACACAATTAAAATCCTTTCATTTTCTCAAAACTCAACAGTGCGCCTTATAGCCAGCCTAATTTACGGAATAATTTTGGTTGTGATTACCGACCCCGAAGCTATTTTATTTGGGACATGGTGAAATGATAAGTGCGACCAGTAGATGGCAGTCACACATAAGAGATATGTGTAGACTGCAATATGACTCAAGTAAACAACACCAACATTTTATGTTACATTGAAGATATAGAACATTACAAACGGCGCTCAAAAATGTATAAAAATGTTTTAGTACGACTTTGGTAAGCTATGAAGCCGCATCGCTTGATGGATTTCGCCACACCTGGTGTGTGTGTGACAATCATTGGCATTTTAACTTTAAATTGTACTGTGCTTCAACATAAGAGTATTATTATGGTGTGTGTATAAGGTAAGACATTATCTGGCGTTTTCTTTTGCAATATTATGCAAGAGCAACTTTTCTTACCTAATGGTACCTGCTGATCTGTATTTGGGATATGCATAAGTCCTGAAAATTTGCGCCTTTGTAGTCCGTGCCGACACCGTAGTCGATAAGCTTCTTCTTTTTTTCTCTATCTTCTTGTTATCGGACATTCATCCTCCGCTGTTGCCATTTCTAATATAAAGTAGTGTAAAGTTCTTACTTATATCTGTTAGTAAACTCGCCATGAAAGCGCTAAAACATACCGGTGTAGTGAGTTTACATTATTTACATATTTCAAGTTTGGACACCCTAGACTTAGACCTTTTAATTTCACAATATGGAATTTGTATTGTCAGATCGGTATCCCAAAGCAACTTATTGTACAGCCCTGACATCAGAATGTGAAATAGGATTAAGGTTGGACAGCTAAAGTTTGCAGATGTGGGGATCTATCAGTGTGCAGTTTCACTTCTGATTTTACCGGAGCATAAAATAATCACTAACGGCCAGATGTCATGGCTACAGATATACAAAATATGCTGATCAAAGGGGAAAACAACTAGCGACTTTTCGTCTTCAATTACAGAGTCTGTCAACCAGTAACTTGGAACATGAGAACTTCATTAAGAGGCGAACGGTGAGCACTCTTTCCTGCATAAATGACCTGCGGATTAGGTGCACACAAACGCAGTGTAAACAAACAAGAGACCACAGCAAGCAACTTGGTTCTGTCCAAACAAATACTCGACATTCCTGAAAAGTGGCCACACACACTCTAACATATACTCCCACCGTGGTGGGCCACCATTCAGAGACCCTATCTCTAAAGTGGAGAAAGGCAAACAATGTTGTCTGTGAGCATGTGCAGAAGATATCCTTGAAAAACTCTGAGGGCCTGATTTACTAAGGTCCAAATACCACCCGATAGACAGTGGATGCAAAAAATTAAATAGTGTGTTCTATGAGTGGACGTGTTGCATGTGATCTAATAACAATGCGTGTGCAATTGAAAAGTGCTGCAGAGGATTTTGCATGCATACGGGTTTTTTTACCACTGAGACAGACGGTTATTTCCTTCACATTCATGTTATCATGCTCCTACCTGTGTGCGATGTGTTGAAACAGTAGCACACATCTACATTAAACAAAAATATAAACGCAACACTTTAGTTTTTGCTCCCATCTTTCATGAGTTGAACTCAAAGATCTAAAACTTTTACTATATACACAAAATACCTATTCCTCTCAAATATTGTTCACAAATCTGTCTAAATCTGTTCTAGTGAGCATTTCTTCTTTGCCAAGATAATCCATCCCACCTCACGGGTGTGGCATATCAAGATGCTGATTAAACAGCATGATTGTTGCACAAGTGTGCCTTCGGTTGCCCACAATAATAGGCCATTCTGAAATGTGCAGTTCTATCACACAGCACACTGCCACAGATGTTGTCATTTTTGAGGGAGCGTGCAGTTGCCATGCTGACTGCAGGAATGTCCACCAGAGCTGTTGCCCGTGAATTAAATGATCATTTCTCTACCATACACCGTCTCCAAAGGCGCTTCAGAGAATTTGGCAGTAAATCTAACAAGCCTCACAACCGCAGACCACGTGTAACCACACCGGCCCAGGACCTCCACGTCCAACAGGTGCACCTCCGTGATCATCTGAAACGAGACACCCGGACAGTTGCTGCAACAGTTGGTTTGCATAACCAAATAATTTCTGCACAAACTGCGAGAGACCGTCTCAGGGAAGCTCATCTGCATGCTCCTCATCGGGGTCTCTACCAGACTGCAGTTCGTCGTCGTAACCAACTTGAATGGGCAAATGCTCACATTTGATGGAGTCTGGCACGATAGAGAAGTGTTCTCTTCACGGATGAATCCCGGTTTTCACTGTTCAGGGCAGATGGCAGACAATGTGTGTGGCGTCGTGTGGGAGAGCAGTTTGCTGATGTCAACATTGTGAATCGAGTTATGGTATGGGCAACGTTTGTTATAGACAACGAACGCAAGTGCATTTTATTAATGACATTTTGAATGCACAGAGATACCGTGACGAGATCCTGGGGCCCATTGTTGTGCCATTCACTTGAGACCATCACCTCATGTTGCAGCATGACAATACAGGGCCCCATGTTGCAAGTATCTGTACACAATTCCTGGTAGCTGAAAACATCGCAGTTCTTGCATGGCCAGCATACTCACCGGACATGTCACGCATTGAGCATGTTTGGGATGCTGTGGACCGGTGTATACGACAGTGTGTTCCAGTTTCTGCCAACATCCAGCAACTTCGCACAGCCATTGAAGAGGAGTTGCCCAACATTGCACCAGGCCACAATCAACAACCTGATCAACTCTATGTGAAGCATATATTTTGCATATTAATGAAGACAGGGACTCAAAATGGACGGCACGCCCAATTCTGATCACTTAACAGACGCAATCCACTTTGCACACGTTTAGTAGATCAGCTTTGTATGTGGTCTCAGGTTTGCACGTGTTTTAGTACACGCAAACTTTTAGTAAATCAGGCCTAAATTGACTCCATGTTAACAGATTACAGGTCTCATGCCCTGACCTTTTCCAGTAAATGGGAGGTTGATGGGAGTCACTCATGCTTGCTCTGCACTTTAAAATACTTAAGGCCTGGTCTACTAACAAACTAACAAACTTGATAGTACACGCAACGCTGATCTACTAAACTAAACGTATGCACAGAGGATTGTTTCTCTTAAGTGAGCGTAATGAGTATTATCCATTTAGCGTGTTTGTCTTCATGGATATGCAAAATATGTGTTGATCAGCAGAATGCCCACAATACTGGGAGGAGAAAGGGCAAATGTAATTACTTAGCACACGCAGTGTTATTTATCAAGGCTGAAACTGTTCTTCGGCAGCTGTTGTGCACCTATATTTAGTACAAGTAGAAAGGATGTGCAAACTGGCAGTTGGGCAGAAATGGCTGTTGGGAAGGAGGTGATAGTGCTGCAGTTCCATCTCAGTGTTTCCCACACATTCATTTATTTGTGGCGGCCCGCCACAAAAGAATTAAGGCCGCCACAAAAAAAATGTTGTTTTTTTTTTGTTTTTTTTTTGTGTCCTATCAAGCCTCTCAGGCAAATCATATAGTTGATGTAGATGCCCATATCGGCTGTTCAGATTTACTTTACAAAAGAGAAGTGTAGGATCAAGATTTTTGGAGTTCTTTGTTTAGTGGATCAGATGTTTGATGAAGCTTTGTGTCTATCTACCACCACTACTGTTTTCTGTTTATTTGTTACTGACTGTGGCAGGACACCTCTGCCTCTGTTTCACTTTATGTTGCTGGTAAATAATATGGTTGTAGTAGTAGGCTAAAGTTAAATAATTTAGTATGCACTAATTAAAGGGGCAGAGCTTTAAGAGACATTTTAGCTTTTATATTTTTATAAGATATATTTTTTGTAAGAACCACAATTAATAAATATATTTCAGTGAATAACTTATTGTTCAAATCTGTATATAAATATGTACATAAAGTGCTGTAATTATATTGTTAAATGGATGGATGGATGGACGTTTAAAACAAAACTATGATTATTAATGAGTAAGTATACATTTTTTGAGCCTTTTTAGAGAAAATCATATCATTGTAGTAAATTATGCAAATTACTCGATGATGTCATGGTGACCACGCCCATAGCCACGCCCCCACCGCCACAGGTATCTTGGCAGTTTATGGGAAACACTGCATCCTATGAATACTTGTCAACATGTACTGTATGAACAGTTAACAATAATAAAAAAAAATGACATAGTTTATATTCATTAATATCAAATTATATTTTTTAGTTGATGGATGACTTCAGGGGTTGATTCAAATTATTTGAATTGATGCCTTTTGGTGTCTGCTGGCGTTTTTTTTTTAATGACGCTCGTTTTTTCATGTAGGATATAGCAGTGGTTCCCAAACTTTTTTCACCAAGTACCACCTGAGGAAACACTTGGCTTTCTAAGTGCCACCATAATGACCAACATTTTAATACAGAAGTGTAGTAGGCATAAATATTAATTAAAAACAAGGCAGATGTATATTTAATATTTTTGCTACTGTAAAATTACACACAGTTTGAACAGTAATATTAGGTTTTAATATTTTAATTAAGTGATTATTTGGCATACCATTGGATTGAACTTGCGTATTGTACGACAGTTTGAGAATCCCTGGGATATATTATTAACAAATCCATCCATCCTTTTCTTCCGCTTGTCCCTGTCAGTGTCGCGGGGGTGGCTGGAGCCTATGCCCGCTGAATTTGGGTGAATGGCAGGCTACACCCTGGACAAGTTGCCACCTCTTCGCAGGGCCAACACGGATAGACAGACAACATTTAAACTCACATTCCCGCACTAGGGCCAATTCAGTGTTGCCAATCAACCTATCACCTATGTGAAAAAAACGTATTGCGGCTGGAACATTCCACATTGCACACTCGCATTTATTGTGCATCTTCCATGAGCGCATGCTAAAAAAGTGAGTTCTGTTGTAGATCGCATTGCAGGACTGCTTCTAAAATGCCAAGAAAAAAACGCAACAGCTAGGGGCATGATAACATGGATATGCAGTAAATGAATGTATCCATGGTGAAGGCCGCAAAGATCGTGCAAAAACTTCGGTCTGAACTAGTTATCAACTGTAAACGCAGTTTTAGGAGATCACACACAACACACCCACTAATAGTGCACACAATTGAATAGCTTGCACACGCTGTTTAGTGTGTGGTATTTGAATCATACTTCATCAGAACTTAGACTTAGACAAACTTTATTGATCCACAGGGGAAATTGATCAACACAGTAGCTCAGTTTCAAAGGATGGAAAGGGTAAGGCTGGAAAGGATAATGCAGGTTTAAAGTAGACAAAAATGTACCATAGTAGCAATATAAAATATAACAGATATGTAATATTTACATATTTTATATATAGTATATAATATATACTGATATATTATATTATTGTATTATATTGTATTTTTATATAATATATACAATATATAACAAATCTCTATTACCATGTACAATATTACAGTATATGTAACAGCTGCAGCAAAAAAGCAAACATACTCGTGTTATCCGGTGCTTCTGGAATTTGTACCATTATTATGATATTTGGTTATGCCTATTGGAAGTAAAAATGGTGAGTGGCGCCTCAATTGATGCTGTTCTAGCTTTCCCTGTTGTAGGAAGACAAATGTGTGTCCGTGGAAGAAGACCATTTATGGGAGTATAGGTTAGGGTTCTTTGCAAGTTCGTAGACATAAACCAATCCGACCACTCCTTTTCTTGCGATGCTTTACAAACTACCATGCAAGAAACAGAAATAAATATTTCCCCCACTTTTGGTCGCTCATAAATTTCAGAGCACACAGACAGAAACAAGAAATATGCAGTGGGTGTATTTACTGACTTGAAAAAAGATTTTGACACAATAAACAGTTTATCAATTTAAGTGGACCCCGACTTAAACAAGTTGAAAAACTTATTCGGGTGCTACCATTTAGTGGTCAATCGTACGGAATATGTACTTCACTGTGCAACCTACTAATAAAAGTCTCAATCAATCAATCAATCAGAAAAATGGAAAGAGGGATGCATTTCCATTGGCTGAAAAGTTGCAAACAAAAATAAAAGTTAAAGTTAAAGTACCACTGATAGTCACTAGGTGTGGTGAAATTTGTCCTCTGCATTTGACCCATCCCCTTGTTCACCCCCTGGGAGATGAGGGGAGCAGTGAGCAGCAGCGGTGGCCACGCCCGGTAATCATTTTTGGTGATTTAAATCCCAATTTCAACCCTTGATGCCGAGTGCCAAGCAGGGATGTAATGGGTCCCATTTTTATAGTCTTTGGTATGACTCGGCCAAGGTTTGAACTCACAACCTACCAATCTCAGGGCGGACCCACAGGGGTCATTATCGGGTCCCCTACTATTTATTATGTACAGCAACAGCATTTGTAAGATACCAGACACATTGAAGTTTGTGGGTTTTTTTTTATTCAAACTGCACATGTAATGTTAAAAGCAATAGATAATCTTTTACCACCAAATATCCCAAAAAATGTTCAGAGATAGAGATGAAAATAATGACTATAGGGGTAAATTGAGTTTAGAACAGGCTTGTGTTAACATAACTCTTAAATGTCTGTGCATAGCAGTTCGGGGGGGGACTCAGTGCAATAAATTAAACAAGGAAATTAAACAAAGCAATAACATCATTCTCTCTTTCGTGTATCGTCTTCATATGTCCATCTTCGTGTCGTGTAGCCACTCCCTCGTCTCAGGTCCCGCTTGGAAGAGGCCCTCCTCTGAAGGTGGTCTATGCCGGGGACAGGTGGTGATGATGTGGTCGGCAGTCTGCTCAGGCTCCCCGCACTCACACGCTGCATTGTCTGTTAGGCCCCACTTCTTCATGGACGCTTTGAAGCAACCAACCCCTGTGCGAAGGCGGTTCAGGAGGGTCCATTGCCGGCGAGGTAGATCTTCTCCCTCCAAGCCACCTCCAGGATCCTGGATGTAATGGTGTAGGCGTGTCTGTCCTGCTGACTCCCACTCCTGCTTCCATTCTGCTGCCAGCCAGGCTTTGGTTGTCAGATCCTCCGGGATGGAAATAAGCATCTCTTGTGCGGCCTGATTGTATGGGTGGCGGGACTTGAGTCTGCCTGGAGGTGTTGCCATGGTGGTGGTTTCATGGAGGAGGTGCCAGCTGTGTTCCTGGGCTTTCCTTGCCAGGGCGAGGGTAGCGGCCTCTCGCCGTAGGCCGGCTGGCGCTATCCCTGCTAGGACTGGCAGGTACAACACGGGGGTGGGTTTCAGGCAGCCACTTATGATCCGGAGGGCATTGTTGATGGCCGTATCGACCTTCTTGGCATGTGGGCTTCTACACCAGGTTGGGGCACAGTACTCAGCTGCAGAGAATACGAGGGCTTGTGTGGAGATACGTAGTACCTTGGCCGAGGCCCCCCAGGTTGTACCAGCTAGGCGCCGGATGAGTGAGACCCTTGCTGTTACTTTAGCCCTCACTTCATCCAAATGTTGTTTGTAGGACAGTGTCCTGTCCAAGCGTACACCCAGGTACTTTGGGGCCTGCTGGAACTCCAGGGGTTTGTTGTCCACTAAGATCTCCAGCTCCCTTCTTGCTTCCCTGTTGCAGAGGTGGAATGCTGCTGATACAGTCTTTCCCTTACTGAGCTGCAGTCGCCAGCTTCGAAGGTAGGCAGCCAGGACGTCCATGTCCTGATTGAGACCCTCTTCAACCGCCTTCCATGTGGGCCGGTGTAGCATGATGGCTAGGTCATCCGCGTATCCATACCTTCTAGATGTCATCACCGGTAGGTCAAAGATGTAGATGTTGAAGAGCATCGGTGAGAGGACAGACCCTTGTGGGACCCCGTTTCTCAGCCTCCTGAGCCGGCTGCGCTGGCCATCACTGGTCTGGAGAATGAAGCTGAGGTTTGACAGCATCTCCATGATGAAGTTGACCATATGACGGTCCGGGATTGTTCTCAGCAGCTTCAGGTGGAGTCCGCGGTGCCAGACGGTATCGTAAGCAGCAGTCAGGTCCAGTAGTACCACCCCAGCTTTGGTTTTGGCCTGGAAGTTGTCCTCGAGATCTTGTGTGAGAAGGGTTACCTGGTCCACTGTAGACCTGCCCCGACGGAAGCCAGCCTGTTCCCTCGGAAGTTGTGAGTCAACTACTGGCTCAATTCGGCTGTGTATCATCCTCTCCAGGATTTTAAAAGGGACGCACAGCAACGAGATTGGTCTGTAGGACTTGGGGTCATCGGCAGGTTTGTTGCGTTTCAAGAGGGCTATGACAGCGGCCCGTCGCCATGCCCTTGGGAGCTTGGACCTCCGGAGGCACGCAGAGAAGAATGCACGCAGCCAGGCAGATGTTATTTCGCTCTGGTGGATCACAAACTCTGGGTGGATGTTGTCGGAGCTTGGTGCCTTGCCTTGTTTGAGTTTGGCCATAGCGTCCTTGAGCTCAGCTGGTGTGAAATCTCCTGACAGGTTGGCATTAACACTGGCCGCCCTAGAGAGACTGGATACCTCGTGGGATGTTGAGCGGGCAAACTCTTTGTCTGCGTCTGGGAAGCGGCCATTTTTCAGGAGTTGGGCTGCGATGGAGTTTGCTGTCACAGGGCACTTGGGAGGCGGTGTACTTCTTCCTGCCACGCTTTACGGCTGGAGTGGGTAAAGTCAATCGACTCGACGACCTCTGTCCATCTAGCCCTGCGAGTGGCGTCCAGCTTCTCAAGCAGTGCCGTTGCTGTCGCATCCACTTCAGCTCTTGAGCTAGCCTGCTGGTGGGCTCGCAGGAGGTGGTTGCACTCCTCGTTCCAACCCGGGATGTAGTTTGCATTGTAGCCTCGTGGTATGGTTTTCTTCGCTGGCCCTGTCAGCACTTCACAGTAGGCTGCATATGCAGCATCCACATTAGGAGTGTCTGGGTCCGGGAGGGTGACAGATCTTCGCTCTGTGTCAACAGAAAAAGCATGCCAGTTGGCCTTCCGGAAATTCCATCTTTTGACAGGCTTCCCTGCGACCGACTGCACCAGTGATAGTATTCTGATGACAGATGGTCGGTGGTGTGATCGGGGGAACCTGTCAATGACCCTTCTCTCTGGCATCGGGTCATTACTGTGGAACACAGCAAAGGCGAGGTCTGGGTTGGTGAAGGTGTTCCATCTGGAGGAGTAGAAGCTTGGTGGCTCTTTGGGGTCAAAGAGGAGATGGGCGTTGGCATTGGAGGCCCACTCGCTCAGCGTCTCCCCATCCGGTGTTGTGTGGGAGTATCCCCAGTCGGTGTGCTGGCAGTTAAAATCCCCGGCGTAGATGGCGGGTGCCGGGGTAGTTGGGAGGGCCGATGTGGACAGTACAGATAGTGGGGGCTTGTACACGTTCACAACCGTTGTTGTCTGTATCCTCGTGGACATCCACTCGAGACTAGCGCCTGGAGGGGATTGGCCTGTGGCTGTCCAGCTGAGGTCAGACCTGACAAAGGTGGCCATCCCGTGCTGCCTGCTGAGGATGGAGCCGGCGAGGTGGAACCCGGCAACCTGAGAAAGTCTGCTTTTCCACAGTGCGTCTCCTGAAGGAGGACGGCCGCAACTTCATGGGAGTCGGCGAGGTGGCGTATAATGTCCAGTTTGGCGGTGGTGAGGCCCTCGACATTTAGCTGGAGCACTGTCAGGCCCTGGCGCTCGATGATCGGGATGGCTGCCCGCCCTGACGTGAGCTTGCGTCCCCCCGGCCTCTTGCGCCCTGATCTGACAGCGTGACGATTGGGTGGCGACATTCGTTTCATGAGCTGGTCTTGCACCATATCTCATTACTTGCAGGGGAGGCCGCGTGGAGGCTGTCGTCTTCTCCCCCGTCTTGTGTTAACATAACTCTTAACGGCGTGGCGAAGTTGGTAGAGTGGCTGTGCTAGCAATCGGAGTGTTGCTGGTTACTGGGGTTCATTTCCCACCTCCTACCTTCCTAGTCACGTCCGTTGTGTCCTTGGGCAAGACACTTCACCCTTTGCCTCTGATGACTGCTGGTTAGCGCCTTGCATGGCAGCTCCCGCCATCAGTGTGTGAATGTGTGTGTGAATGGGTAAATGTGGAAATACTGTCAAAGCGCTTTGAGTACCTTGAAGGTAGAAAAGCGCTATACAAGTATAACCCATTTATATTTTATTTATTTATTAAATGTCTGCGCATATCAGTTGGGGGGCGGGGGGGGGGGGGGGGGGACTCAGTGCAATAAATTAAACAAGGAAATTAAACAAAGCAATAACATCTTTGAATTTAAAAATAAATAATTTTGCACACGCATCATGTTTCTTTGTATAATCATTTTAATAACACTGATTTTTTTTTGCAGATTAAGAATTGTATTAGAGATTGTTTTTTGTTTGTTTGAATTGTGTAGATCAGTGGTTCTTAACCTGGGTTCGATCGAACCCTAGAGGTTCGGTGAGTCGGCCTCAGGGGTTCGGCGGAGCCTTCGCCGCGGACGTCAAGACACACCCGACTCATCGTGTAAATAAAAACAACTCCCTATCCGCGTATTATGGATACCCCCAAACAATGTTCCCTCTAATTTTCCATATGGGTGAGCAAACGCAAAAACTCCTTGAGCATTCAGTGGAGCACATGTGAGCGACGTCATACGTGCACATGCACTGTGGCCACACCTGCAGCACACCTGTCCCAAACTTGACTAAACAACAAGTTACATGTTTTACTCTTATAATCAATTGACAGCAGTCATTCCCATGAGATTATTTTCTAATATAAGTGTTTTGGCCCACTTACAATGACAATAACAAAAAATGTTGTTTTTCATGAGCTGTGTACTAGTATTGTATGTCTGGGTGGAAAACGAAGAAAAGGAACAGACTTTGCTGAGATAAAAAGGAGAGGGGCACTTGCCAAGGTGAAGCCACGCATGTCTGAACTGGTATCTCAAAGGCAACAACAGAAGTCACACTGATTTGCAGGTGTGTCATTTGTTGTGAGTTCATGCACTGTGTTGGTTTTGTTCTTTGAACAAGGTGATGTTCATGCACGGTTGATTTTGTTCACCAGTAAAAAAAACATATAACTTTGTCTTGAATTTGAAAAAAACAAAAAAAAAATTATTCACGGAAAGAAAGGTTTGGTGAATGCGCATATGAAACTGGTGGGATTCGGTACCTCCAACAAGGTTAAGAACCACTGGTGTAGATGGTTCGTTGTGTTTAAAATAAATTGGTGAACTGAACCAAGCAGACTTACACTGAGTGAGAATCAACGCAAACATGAGGTTTGTATATTACTATCAGTTCTTCATAGCACAACACATTATTATTGAAATAACCCATCAAATGGTTTGTTTCAACAATTGTGTCCATATATTGTGGGTCTCATCGTGATTTCATTACATAACAGTTCATGCATGAGCAAAGCAGCTGCTGAAAGATGAGAAATGACGGACCCCCAAATTGCACACTGGCAAAATGAAGCTGACTGTCTTTTCTGGTATTTTTCTGAAAGCCAAGACAGACATGTGGGCTGCAGCCCAGCGGCGGGCCTGATGCATATCAGTCCTGTGAGCCCTCCTGGTCCCAGCAGGAGCACATACTGTAGGATTTAACAAAGTATACCTTGAACCTGTTCTCCATTACTTTTGTGTTTCAAGTTTAGCGCTGGCAGTGGATGAATAAACTTTGATTGATTGATTGATCAGAGTGAAGCCTTCAGTCATCAGCACCAGTGAAAACAAACCTGCTTGCAATACCGCCGTCTGACCTACATCACTCTCAGGCTGTTCTTTAACATTTTGGTCATTTGTAGCATGTCTCGGACTTCATTCCTTTTGTAATTGTACAATGACCTTTCACCTTCACTGTAGGATGGACAGATTATCGCCAAGGTAATATTTTTGTGTAAACATTCTCTCCACGTTATGAGAAGTGAAATGTCAGAAAAATATGTGATCTTTTTGTACCTTCTTTTGCCTGTTTTTTCCTTCTTTTATCTAGTTACTTACTTTTTACCTTCTACCTGCTTTTACCTACATGTTCCCCTTTTATACCTACTTGTATCTATTTTACATAACTTTGTACCTTCTTCTACCTGTTTTTACCAATAGGTTTACCTTCTTTGTTCCCTTATTTCAACTAGTTCACTTGTTTTTGTCATATTTTACCTAGGATTACCTACATGTTTACCTTATTTTTTCCTGCTTTTGACTTTCTTATACCATGTGTCTATTTTGTTTTACCTCTGTAACTTGCTTTTAACTGCTTTTTACTAAAAGTTAAAGTTAAAGTATCACTGATAGTCACACACACACTAGGTGTTGTGAAATTACTCTCTGCCTTTGACCCATTCCCTTGTTCCACCCCCTGGGAGGTGAGGGGAGCAGTGAGCAGCAGCGGTGGCTGCGCTCGGGAATCATTTTGGTGATTTATATATGTCCACCCCGGGTTTTTATCTTCTTCTACTTGCTTTTTACATTCGTTTTACATTATTTTGCCAATGTCTACCTCAGACCTGGACAAATTAAGCTTTTCAATCTGGCGCGCTGGACATTCCCAAATATTTTTTTTAGATTTTTAAGATCGAAACTGTCACTGCCATTATGAAGTGCAGTGATCGATCAATCAATCAATGTTTATTTATATAGCCCTAGATCACAAATGTCTCAAAGGGCTGTACAAGCCACAACGACATCCTCGGTTCAGAGCCCACATAAGGGCAAGGAAAAACTCACAACCCAGTGGGACGTCGATGTGAATGACTATGAGAAACCTTGGAGAGGACCGCAGATGTGGGTGCCCCCCCCAGCCCCCCTCCCTCCAGGGAAGACCGGATGCTAGTGGGCTAGTCGAGTGGGACTAGCATAATATTGTGAAAGTCCAGTCCATAGTGGCTCTAACATAATAGTGATGTTTTCAAATTACCGTAAGTCTTGAACTATACAAAGTATTTGGTTGGAATCTGCGCTTTTGCATGATCTACTACGTTTGTAGTTACTATGGTAATCTAAGTCACAGCAGCTCAGACGAGGCACCAAGCAGTGTGGGTGAGGAGCGTTTCCACAGAGTGTTTCCAGAGCGGCCAACCTGAAATGCGGGTGTCAGGGACCGACACGGAAGGAGATTTTTACAACAAAGTTATAAAGCTTAGTGATATATCAGATGTATCAGATTGTAGGTGGGTTTATTTTTTACCCTTTGCGTTCATATTTCGCTGTTTGTTGCATTTTGGTTGCGTTTCGCTTTATTGTAAAATTTCATAGTTAATATTGTAAATCACACATTCTTTATTTTCATGTACATTCTGGGTGTCTCATTCAGTAAAAAATTTAAAATTCCATTCTGTTTTTAAGGCGGTCTGTCATAATGTTTTTAGCATTCAATCAGACATTATTGTGAGGTTTTGTATTACAGTTCCTAAAAATAGATATACCTGCCCCCAGACACATTTTTTTCTCTAAATTTGGCCCCCCGATTCAAAATAATTGCCCAGGCCTGGTCAACCTACTTATTTTACCTTCTACCTGCTTTTACCTGTTCGCATACCTTTTACCTTCTTCCACCTTTTATCTTCTTTTACCTCTATTGATCTACTTTTACCTCTATTTAGCTTTACTTTTTTACCTCCTTCTTCATGCTTTTTACCTTCTTTCAGCAATGTTTACTTTTGACCTTCTTCTACAGAACACTCGGCTTACTTTATGCACGTTTTCTTTAATAATGAGAATTTTCCCAGTTTGAATGTGAACATAAAACAGCTTTCAGCCTTGAATTTATCTCTAGTGGCTATTGTTTGAGTTTCCTGCACAGAGACACAGTCAGAGGAAGTACCCACCTATCCTGACTCCTTCTTTCTTTACAATCATATGGTTTTCAGAACCTTTGCCCTGATAGCAGAGCTCCTTGCAAACTCTTCTAGCCAATAATACAACGGATGCATGCAGCAGGTTTGCTATTTGTTGGTGTCATCTGGAAGTCACTGTTCCTGTTCTCAGGATGACACTGCACAAGTGAAGATATTGTGCAAGCGTGGGTTAGTTTGTTTTCTGGCTGGGTACTGCACAGTACAATAAGTTCCAAGGAGAAACATTTTGTGCAATCCCCTACCACCTCGACCCCACCCCCAAAATATCCTGTCTTTGCTTCTCATTGACGTTTGTGAAACCTCCATCAAACCGTTAGTTTCCAAAACACCACAGTCGTGTTGAAAAAACGAGGGGGAGAGCGCATGTCTCATGTCGAGATGTCTGGCTTTTTTAATCCCAGTCTTTCATAATGACATACATCAACTATATACGTAAACCATACCTGTCAACCATCCTGTTTTTCCCGAAAAACTCCCTTAATTTGTTATTTTTCCCAGCTGGAGCAACACAGCTTTCAGTCCTCTCGGCAACACAGGGGAATCATTGACGTAGCCCATAAAGTCAAGCATGTATGGCCTGCATATGAGGGCATGTACCTACATAAGTATGCATGCTACATCAAAAGAGTTAGCTGGGAGATACAACTTTTACAACATCATTAACTTAGCATGAGTGACTTTTCTGGCAACGTGTAGCAAAAACATCTCATTAAACATGATAAACTGCAAAGGCTGTTATATACATTTGGGGAAAACCTACAGCACAGGGAAACATTAATAGGTGTCGCTTACATGTGCAGTAGATTTTCACTCTGTAGAATAGGAACAGCATGCGAGACACATGAGGTGGCATCAAATTTAGTATCGTAAGTCCCAGATTTACCAAAGGATTTAGACCTTAGTACAACAAGAACGATAGTATGTACATGCGAGTGTAAATAGAATATAATGTAAATAGAGTAGGTTATAAATACACTATTCAATAAATTATGTCGCGCAAATAGAATGTAAAACAATGACAGCAAACCAAAACCAAATAAAAGATTGACTGATTGATATCAGCCGCGTCCCGATCCA
>NC_084734.1:65736936-65763540 GCF_033978785.1 Entelurus aequoreus | reverse complement strand
AGGCGAGGTACACCCCAGACAAGTCTCTACCTCATTGCAGACACACTCTGGGTAATTCCTTTAAGTCAGAACTGGGCTTCCATATGCTAAAACCACGGCCCTGTGTTGTTCTGTAAAAACTTGGTCAACTTGACAATTGCAGCCAAGATAGCTGCGGCCAATAACTGTTTTGTTAGCATGCTGTGTTATTAGCATTGCATGTCCTGCATTGTCATTCCATATTGCCCACAAATTTGACAAATGTTGTGTGGAGCTGGGTTGTTGATGTGAAAGATGACGTATATCCCTGAATCAACAAGAGTTCATCGCACTTCACATAGCCCAGACAGCTGCTGATAGCTGATAGCAGTCTTGTTAACATTAAGTGGTATGACGATGTGTTATTGATGAGGCGGGGGCCGAAGATAAAGTCCATCAACAAATTATTCTGCCAAAACATGGGTCAACTTGATTGTCGTGGAAAAGATAGAGCTGACTAGGGTTGTACGGTATATGGGTACTAAAAGTACTGCGGTAATAATGAATTAACGGTACTATGCTGCTTCTGAAAAATACCAGTATTTTTTTTTCTTCGGACATGACAGCGCGACGTTGTCACGTCGTGACATTGCTGTTAAAACCGGCAGACGCGCATATTAGGCAACGCACACGCACGTAGTACTTACAAGCAGGAACAGTGTGGAGACAGAAAAAGGAGAATGGACGCATTTTGGGCCTAAAAACAAACAATAAAGTTGAATCAATAAACACTGAAGCGTCACTCTGCAAAAGGTGCTTAGCTCTTGCTCTGGTTAGCCGTTATCCAGCTAGCGGCTAACGTCCATCTGCGGTCGGTAGTGTTTTAGCTGCTTCTAAATCACTAGTCCTAGCTGCCATGGTGACAAATATACTACATTTCTTACAAGTTCAGTTTTTTCTTGCCCTGATGTGGGATCTGAGCCGAGGATGTCATTGCGGCTTGTGCAGCCTTTTGAGACACTTGTGATTAAGGGCTAAATGAATAAACGTTGATTGATTGATTAATTGACAAGTATCAATGACCAGGAATAGCAGTACATATATTGATACTATGAATGATAAATGATAAATGGGTTATACTTGTATAGCGCTTTTCTACCTTCAAGGTAGAACTTTAATTATGACCAATTAGGGGTGTAACTTTACCATGAATTGTTTTACGTGGACCCCGACTTAAACAAGTTGAAAAACGTATTTGGGTGTTACCATTTAGCGGTCAATTGTACGGAATATGTACTGTACTGTGCAATCTACTATTAAAAGTTTCAATCAATCAATCAAAAAGGTACGTGTATTTGTATTGAACCGTTTCCATACGGGGGTTTCGGTTCGGTTCGGAGGTGTACCGAACGAGTACACATGCTAACAGCGACCGGGCTAGGACAACATGTAAAAGCCAGAGCTGGAAGACCCTCCTACCTCGTTAAGATCTCCCGTTTGGGACCACTTCGGCTGCGCGATACAACAATGGAGGACGGAGGTTTGCCGACATTGTTCAGCAGCTGCTTCTGTTCGTCCTTCATAGCGAAGGACGAACACTATTTGATTTCCTATTATGCAGCTCATTTTTATTTTACACTTATTGAAATATCTTGTGTGACATCATGTTTTTAAACTATTGTAGTGGCGTTCTGTACAAAAAGTGCACTTTAATTTAGTGTTGTTTTGATAAGTCATCTTAGTGACATCATGCACAAAAGTGCACTATTAGCTTGTATTAAAATGTCTCTGACAATCTTGCACTTTCTGTTTTGGAAATGACATGAATGTTTGTGCCACTGCTTAATAACTGTTTAATAAATACAGTTTTGTTAAATTGACTTAGTTGTGATTTCCTTCTCTGCCTGAAAGTTTAAAATGAGCATATATTAATGCAGTATGAACAAGAATGTTTTAATGTAGACACATAGAATCATCATACTGGTGTGATTATATGTATCAAGTGTTATGGTAATTCAAGGCTAAGGCAAGATATACATCGTGTATCGCGATATGGCTTAACAATATTGAGATATTAAAAAAAGGCCATATCGCCCAGGCCTAGACTAGCTCTTTCTTTTTTGTATTTATTTTGTCAGGTTTTTTTTTTTTGACTGCTCAGTGGCCTTGTGGTTAGAGTGTCCGCCCTGAGATAGGTAGGTCATGAGTTCAAACCCCGGCCGAGTCATACCAAAGACTATACAATTGGGACCCATTACCTCCATGCTTGGCAATCAGCATCAAGGGTTGGAATTGGGGGTTAAATCACCAAAATGAATCCCGGGTGCGGCCACCGCTGCTGCTCACTGCTCCCCTCACCTCCCAGGGGGTGATCAAGGACACTCTAACCCAGGGGTCCCCAAAGTTTTTGACTCGGGGGCCGCATTGGGTTAAAACAATTTGGCCGGGGGCCGGGCTGTATATATATATATATATATGTATATATATATATATATATATATATATATATATATATATATATATATATATATATATATATATATATATATATATATATATATATATATATATATATATATAGTGGTTAGAGTGTCCGCCCTGAGATCGGTAGGTTGGAGTTCAAATCCCAGCCGAGTCATACCAAAGACTATAAAAATTGGACCCATAACCTCCCTGCTTGGCACTCAGCAACAAAGGGTTGGAGTTGGGGGTTAAATCACCAAAATGATTCCCGGGCGCGGTGCCGCTGCTGCCCACTGCTTCCCAAGGGGATGGGACAAATGCAGAGGACAAATTTCACCACATCTAGAGTGTGTGTGACAATCATTGGTACTTTAATCTTAATCTTAATATATATATATATATATATATATATATATATATATATATATATATATATATATATATATATATATATATAGATATATATATATATATATATATATATATATAGATATATATATATATATATATATATATATATATATATATATATATATATATATATACTGTATATATATATATATATATATATATATATATATAGATATAAAATTGTATATATATATATATATATATATATATATATATATATATATATATATATATATATATATATATATATATATATATATATTTATATATATATATATATATATATATATATATATATATATATATATATATATATATATATATATATATATATATATACAATTTTATATCTATATATATATATATATATATATATATATACAGTATATATATATATATATATATATACATATATATATATATATATATATATATATATATATACATACATATATATGTATATATATATATATACTGTATATATATATATATATATATATATATATATATATATATATATATATATATATATATATATATATATATATATATATATATATATATATATATATATATATATATATATATATATATAGGGCACTTTCTGCTCGTGCGATGATGTCACGTTATCGATGAGAAAATGCATTTTTAGACAATATGATTTGCCTGAGTGGCTAGGAGACACCGTGAGTAGCAAGCAGTACAAAGTGGATAAGAAAAGACAGAAAAAAAATATATATATATATATTTTTTTGAATACTATATATATATATATATATATATATATATATATATATATATATATATATATATATATATATGTACAATTTTATATATATATATATATATATATATATATATATATATATATATATATACAGTATATATATATATATATATATATATATATATATATATATATATATATATATATATATATATATATATATATATATATATATATATATATATATATAGGGCACTTTCCGCTCGTGCGATGATGTCACGTTATCGATGAGAAAATGCATTTTTAGACAATATGATTTGCCTGAGTGGCTAGGAGACACCGTGAGTAGCAAGCGGTACAAAGTGGATAAGAAAAGACAGAAAAAAAATATATATATATTTTTTTTTTTAATACTTGGGACTTCCTGCGGGCCTGATTTTGGAAGCTGGCGGGCCGAATCTGGCCCGCGGGCCGTAGTTTGGGGACCACTGCTCTAACCACTAGGTCACTGAGTAGTTGAACGACTTTACATATCCACATCAAAACAATTAATCAGAAAAATTAATCAAAATGCTTTTCCTTTGACTGTGATTCATTTTCAAGTCTAGTCCCCAGTCGGGCGGCACCCACATGGAGTGTGGCCCATTAATAAACAAACAGTGTCTCATATCTGTCACTTAAAGGAGCCATTCAAAACACTTTGATTAATTTGCAAATTCACATATCTAGCTACTGTAGCAGTAATCAGCTTGAACCTGCAAATGGAAGTCCAGCTTGATGAATATCTTTATTGATAGCAAAACATAATAATAGAAAATAAGACAAATACTGCACTGTAATATATATATTAGACATGAATACAATTCAACACTTAATTTGAAATGCAACTGTATATCTTGCTTGGTCAACAAAGCTTAATTGGGATATGTGTTGCAGATATTCAAACACATTTGACGTCATTCTAATGTAGAGGGCAAAACTCACCGATGACATATGTGAGCAGCAGGGCAAGGGTCAGCGTGAGAAGCGACGCGGATAATGCCGTGCACTTCCAGTTGCAGCAGCGGTGAGGCTTGTTGAAGGTAAACAGTGGTCTGGTCACACTGCTCCGTGGCAGGGGCCTGGGCGGGGGCGAGTACACTGTCCCAGAGGTCAGGGGGTAACCCTGCCCTGCACCTGACAGCAGGGCTGATGAACCCGAGCCCTGCTTGAAGAGGAAGTGTCTATAAGAGAGAAACAACACAAAATGATTGCATTGTCCTCCAAGTCACACTAAAGTTGGTCAATACAGTAGAAATGTTTTCCCTCACATCGTCTCGTGACCTTGTTTTTGTGCACCTTGGAGGGAGACAATGTTGTGGCATAAAGCTTATCTGCTTCATGTCACTGACTGATCATTATCTAGGCTGCTAATTAAGATAGCTGCATGGTGGGGCTAAAGATGGGTATTACCCCCAGCTGTTTCATTTGTGTAAAATAATCAACTTCAGCCAAAGACATACATTGAAAATGAGCATGATTTCCTAATAACATGAAATCACATACTGTAAGTCACGTCTGTGACTCTAGCAATATAGACTCACACTGGGTATAAACACTATATATGAAGATGGGATATTGACATACATGTACTGTAATGAGGAGTATAAAGTAGGCATAAAGAGCATACAGTAAATGAAAGCAATAATAGTGATCCATACATTTATAAGAATGTTTTGGACAGTGGCGGGCCGTGCGTTTCCCACCTAGGCCTTCAGTGATGTCCGACTTCAATGATTACCTCTCAAAATACCATAATTTATGTCCCCACATGACCATTGCTGGAGAAACACTATACAGGAACACATTTACACACTACTGGGCATTGAATCACCACCAACAGTGTACAAAATGGGTTGTTTTCTGGCGCATTTAAAAAATCAATAAACCCGCATCAGCAATTAAAACATATCTTATGTGGTACTGTCAAAGTTAAAATTGCAAAAAACATTTTAAATGTGAAAAAAATAAAGAAATAAAATATCTGATTTATTATTTTCATAGCTGAGCTAGCTTCCGGGGGTTGGCCGACATCGTCTCACAAGATGTAGTTTCTCTTTAAATATCCTTCTTGAAAATGGCCTTGCAAATATTTGTGTTGTCTTGTCTAATGATAAAAGATGCAGACGAGGTGTGTTGGCTGAGTTCTTAAAGTTTACTCCACAGCGTGCTCATCAAAAACATCCCATTGCAGGCATGGCTACGTTCATCATAAACGGGGCTACTGCGCAGGCTCTTCACTACTGTGGCATGTTGGGTAATGGAGTTCTTATGTTACCTGGCTTATAATATCACTATATATCTGCCTTAGGCCATCTAAAAGGCCTTACTGACAACAGCGTGTGATCTGATTGGCTATCGCAACTGTCTATCACTGTATGTCCCCGTTCACTTACAGTGCACGGACGCCCACATTGCTGAATCTGAAGGCCTCAGGCAGATTTTGTACAGCATGGCAACATAAGTTAGCTGAATTCTGATTGGATAAAAACTCTATGAACTAAAAACAACAGCGCTGGAAGGAGCATAATATGACATGAAGAGAATATGACTAAGTTTAGATATTTAGGGAAAATAAATTAAAAATTACTTTTATCTTTAATTATGATGATGATGATTTCTGGTTATGTTAGGCCAGCAGAGAAGGCCTTGCTGGCCCTGACAGCACACCACTGGTTTTGGATATACTTTAAATGCAATTTAAATATATGGTAACAAGATTGTGACCACTTGGAGAATTGTAATATCTATAAAACTGAATTATGTAAAAGTCTCCCCATTCTAAATGTTTACAATCATAACAAAAAGCTTGTGTTTAAAAACTGACATTTGATACAGCTTACGGTGCTCATTAGAATGCTTAGGGGTGTAACAAACAACCAATATGAAGCATACATTGTTTTTACAGGTCCCTGGATCGAGCCAAATGTAAAATAAACTGACCGATGGCTCGTTTACAAAGTTATGACTCAGTTTAATTGATTTGCTATGCTGATGATGCTTCCTCACTCTCTTTCTTCGAGTGTGTGTGCCCTTGTATCGCTTCCTGTGAAACACTCACAATACCTGTCGCAGGAATGTAAACAAACAGGAGGGAAATATATTCAATCTTGCCTTTCTTCATACTTTCTCGAGTCATTTGAAATTTCACGTTAGCGAATAGCTCCATATATGGTAAAGTTTTATACGAAGAGCTTTGCGCGAGTCCACCATTGTAGTCCAACGTTGTAGTCAATAAGCTCTTTCTTTTTCTCAATTTTCTTGTTGTGGGGCGGACTAACTCGCAAAGGCACATACCGTAAATATGCAATGTATAGTGTGACATAGTGTACTAGTTGTGTGCTTTTCATTTCCAATGTCTTCTAAATTAGCATACAAATCTCTCTAAAAAAAAAAAAAAAAAAAGATAAACTTACATCAGTTTAAGAGAGAAAAAAAATCAGTCTGAGCCTGGGCCCCTGGAGAGAGGGTCCAAACTGAGACCAATGAAGAAAAAAAATTCATAGCCATAGCACACATAAACATGTGTGTAAGAGGGAAACATCAAAGAACACAAATACATTAAAAGAGCAAAGCTGATGTAACCAGCCACTTTTACACAAAGCCACAAAAGTGAAACAACAACAACAACAAAATAATAATCAACCAATAATATACATTGCATACACACGACTGCACCATGCATGGACAAGCAACCAAAAAAAACCATCATTTCAACACCGACACACACTGTGGTGGACTCTGCGGTCTTCCACGCCATTGTCTGCTGGTCTGCGGGGAGCATGGCCTGAGACAGCCAAGAGAGCCGACTCCACCCTCGGCCGCCCACCAACTCTCGGCCAGTGTCCGGTCCGCATGGATGAGTGAGGATGCGTCCAAGG
Source organism: Entelurus aequoreus (assembly GCF_033978785.1). Taxonomy (NCBI): domain Eukaryota; kingdom Metazoa; phylum Chordata; class Actinopteri; order Syngnathiformes; family Syngnathidae; genus Entelurus; species Entelurus aequoreus. The sequence continues at coordinate 65,756,061 of NC_084734.1, read as the reverse complement.
AGACCGAGGCGTCCGATACACGCTCATTCAGCCAAGACACCGTGAAGCCCGTCCGTCCCGGCGCCAGCTCCACAGCCCTGTCTCTTCATCCACATCGCCTCTCCTCCAGTCTCTCCAAACGGACTCCGGTGTGGCAGAGACCCAGCAGCTGGTCCCCACGACCAAAAGGCTCCCAGGAGGCAGATCCAGAAGCCCACAAAAAAGCACCGCAGAAGACACGAAAGTGCCACCCATTGTCGCACAGCCCCAAAGGGTCCCGAAACAAAATGCAAAAAACAACAACCAAAAAAACACATGAAAACAAGAGGGAAACACCAGAAACACAAAAGGATGACACAAGAGCACAGAGTTCCTGCCACCAGCAACCACCACAGCGGCGCCATCTTGAAAAAAAAGAAAAAAGAAGAGACCCTTATTCTGGTATGACCGAGAATAAAAAAAATCCCTGACTTACTTATTTCATTTTGAACTTATCCAAATGACTGCTCAATGTATATGACTGCATTATTAAGACTGAGAGGAGGTCATTTTCTTAAAGAGTGCTTTAAATGAAGATAAAATCTAAAATTAAGTGCAATGAATCATTTCACTGTATATTGTGTCCCGGTAATGGAAGGAAGGACTGTAAGGTGTCAGCTGAGGAAGCAGAAATATGCGGAATGGGGAACTATGCAATTTGCAAAAGTGGGTCTTGGCAGGAAAATATACATTATTTTAAACAGTTTTTGCAAAATTGTTTCCTCTTCTCTTATTAGATCGACTCCAATTTTAAAAAGAACAATGAAGATTGGTGTTGGCAGGCCGTGCATTTCGAACCCCATTCTCCTGTTTGCGCGTAAGTCTTATTTTATGTGCTTAAAGTTCCGAACGCTTCTATCATTCACACTCTTCCATTCAGCCTGCGGACATAACCGACTTACGTGGGTGAGGCAAAATTGCTTAAGTGGTGAATAAAGGTGGGCTCACGACTAATGAGGCGGACTTTACCATGACGCCTTGTTTCCATGGTTGTGTAAAAATTGCGGAATATGGAGTTTTACAAATACGTTTTATGCAGGGGTCACGCCCTTCTTTTCTCCCACCTATGAGAAGACACAGCCAGGTAAATTATGTGAATCTAGTTATTTGGTTTTAACTCATGATATCAATGAATGTTTCCAAGTGTCTCCAATCCAGTCGATCAGAATAGATTAGGTAGATTTTTGGACCTCTCACTTACCGTTTTATTATATTCGTCCAAACTTCAAGTGCAATGTTTAAAGTTATAAGTTAAAGTACCACTGATAGTCACACACACACTAGGTGTGGTGAAATGACCCTCTGCATTTGACCCATTCCCTTGTTCCTGGGAGGAGAAGGGGAGCAGTGAGCAGCAGCGGTGGCCACGCTCTGGAATCATTTTGGTGATTTAACCCCCAATTCTAACCTTTGATGCTGAGTGCCAAGCAGGGAGGTAATAAGTCCCATTTTTATAGTCTTTGGTATGACTCGGCCGGGGTTTGAACTCACAACCTACCGATCTCAGGATGGACACTCTAAACACAAGGCCACTGAGCAGGCATGTTTCACTTTTCCCCAGACGCTGGACTTATTCCAGCCTCAGGAAAAAAAATATAATTTGATGGGAGAATTTGTGGAAGTTCAGATTTGACTGGCAGTCTTTAAGGGTTGCGCCACCCAGAGCGCATATCTTGAATGACAGCACTCAGTGACAGACTTAAGTTGTGCAGGAGAATGCTGTACAGCCAGATTCCGTTGAGAATAGGGCCCTTAGTACCTGGGCCTTCCACCTTTTAATATGACTTTTGTTGCAGTATTGCAAATCGTCAATAATAAACAAAAATGCAACATAACATCTGATTGGTTCATCAAACGGCCCCAATTCTAGTACAGTTAAAGTCACACTAGGCCAGCACTCTTGATTCTAGAGGCTCTGTGCAAATTACAATGACATGGCAGCACAAAGAAATTAAAATATGATTGGACAAAAAAAATTCTAACCAAACACATACAGCCAATAGACCCGCTACAGTATGAAGAAAACAGACTGTTGGGGAAAAATGTATACAATTTTATAAGAAATTGTAGAATTAAAGCAGCAAATGCAGGTCAGTGGTTTTAAAGGGGTTTAGGCCAGCATAGACAGTCCTGATTGCCCACCACTGACTGCTGGTGATTAGGAAACTATTAAAGAGTAGGGCTGCGAATCTTTGGGTGTCCCACGATTCGATTCAATATCAATTATTGGGGTCACGACTCGATTATAAATCATTTTTTTCGATTCAATGCCATTCTCGATTCAAAAACGATATTTTTCCGATTCAAAACAATTCTCTATTCATTCAATACATAGAATTTCAGCAGCATCTACCCCAGTCTGCTGACATGCAAGCAGAATAGTAGATTTTTGAAAAAAGCTTTTATAATTGTAAAGGACAATGTTTCCGTACGGCTTTGAAGCAATTCTGGACCACCATCCGCCGCCTCAGGAAGGGGAAGCAGTGCACTATCAACACCGTGTATGGTGAGGATGATGTTCTGCTGACCTCGACTGCGGATGTTGTGGATCGGTGGAGGGAATACTTCGAAGACCTCCTCAATCCCACCAACACGTCTTCCTATGAGGAAGCAGTAACTGGGGAATCTGTGGTGGGCTCTCCTATTTCTGGGGCTGAGGTTGCTGAGGTAGTTAAAAAGCTCCTTGGTGGCAAGGCCCGGGGGTGGATGAGATCCGCCCGGAGTTCCTTAAGGCTCTGGATGCTGTGGGGCTGTCTTGGTTGACAAGACTCTGCAGCATCGAGTGGACATCGGGGGCGGTACCTCTGGATTGGCAGACCGGGGTGGTGGTTCCTCTCTTTAAAAAGGGGAACCGGAGGGTGTGTTCTAACTATCGTGGGATCACACTCCTCAGCCTTCCCGGTAAGGTCTATTCAGGTGTACTGGAGAGGAGGCTACGCCGGATAGTCGAAACCTCGGATTCAGAAGGAACAGTGTGGTTTTCGTCCTGGTCGTGGAACTGTGGGCCAGCTCTATACTCTCGGCAGGGTCCTTGAGGGTGCATGGGAGTTTGCCCAGCCAGTATACAAGTGCTTTGTGGACTTGGAGAAGGCAATCGACCGTGTCCCTCGGGAAGTCCTGTGGGGAGTGCTCAGAGAGTATGGGGTATCGGACTGTCTGATTGTGGCGGTTCCGCTCCCTGTACAATCAGTGTCAGAGCTTGTTCCGCATTGCCGGCAGTAAGTCGGACACATATCCAGTGAGGGTTGGACTGCGCCAAAGCTGCCCTTTGTCACCGATTCTGTTCATAACTTTTATGGACAAAATTTCTAGGCGCAGTCAAGGCGTTGAGGGGATCCAGTTTGGTGGCTGCAGGATTAGGTCTCTGCTTTTTGCAGATGATGTGGTCCTGATGACTTCATCTGGCCAGGATCTTCAGCTCTCACTGGATCGGTTCGCAGTTGAGTGTGAAGCGACTGTGATGAGAATCAGCACTTCCAAGTCCGAGTCCATGGTTCTCGCACGTCCGACAGGTAGGAGGCCACGGGGAAGACCCAGGACACGTTGGGAAGACTATGTCTCCCGGCTGACTTGGTAACGCCTCGGGATCCCCCGGGAAGAGCTGGACGAAGTGACTGGGGAGAGGGAAGTCTGGGCTTCCCTGTTTAGGCTGCTGACCCCGCGACCCGACCTCGGATAAGCGGAAGAAGATGGATAGATGTATGGATGGATGGAATGTTTTATCAACTGATTGCAATAATGTAAATTTGTTTTAACTATTAAATGAAACAAAAATATGACTTATTTTGTCGTTGTGAAAATATTGGACACAGTGTGTTGTCAAGCTTATGAGATGTGATGCAAGTGTAAACCACTGTGACAATATTGTTCTTTTTTTTTTATTTTATTTTTTATAAATGTCTAATGATAATGTCAATGAGGGATTTTTAATCACTGATATGTTGAAATTGTTACTAATATTGATACTGTACTGATACTAATATTGTTTTGTTGGATTGATTAATTTAAAAAAAAATTAAAAATATTGTTTTTAAATCGATTTTTGAAAAATGAGAATTGATACTGAATCGTACAACGTGACAATGGCGATTTGAATTTGAATCGATGTTTTCCCACACCCCTAATTAAGAGGGATGTGATACTTGTTTTTTAAATAAAAAAAAGTGTTCTTACATCCTGCCCCAGGTCACTTTGTGCTCTCCTCGTGGCATTAATAGTGGGTGAAGGTGTGATATGTCAGAGCAATGCACAGCTTTTCCTGACTTCTTGTCTGTTCATGCAGCAGAGGGTGTGAGGTCACGGGCTGCTATTGGGTCTTTCAAGGGCCGTTGGAGGACAAGCCATTAATGTGGAGCAGGACAGCAGAAAGATAGCATCGGAGAACATCGGGATGCAACACAGCCCCTGCCATCGCTTTGTCTTATGTGAAAATCATCATATTGAATATAACTCAGTATGAGATATTCACTCCAAAAGTGAACGGAGTAGAACAGTACATGAAAGAAGAGACACTACCGAATCACAGATATTTTGTCAAGATATTTGCAGGAAATTTAACTTTAAATTTATGACACGGATCACATCAAAATTAACCTGACTCTCGCCAGATCCTTGTAGTTCGTTGAGGTCCACACAAGGATCTGGGCTCGAGGGCATTGCAAACTCCTTCAAGATAGCAAAAAATAATGAACCAATCAGGATCGCGGGGCGGAATTTCAGAGATGTGACGTAGCGCCGAAGCGACTGTTTGATTCAAACGCAGTGAGGAGTCATGTGCTGCCATTGATTCTGCATATTTTCTTTGCACAAATGACATCGATCGTCTATTGACATTGCTGCGTTGTTTCAATAAATGTTCTCTAACTTTTCGCTTTGTCGTTATCCAATATGTTGGCTGTTCTGTTTTGGATTTCCCAGCGTCGCTCTCATCAGCGTCACGGCTTGATTGCGATTATATTTTTACAACGCCTAGGAAATACATCTCCTATTGAGAAGTCCCAGATCCTTGTGTGGAGCTCAGCGAACTACAAGTATCTGGCGAGAGTCAGGTTACATCAAAATACCTTTACCGTAAACCCTGCTTTTTCGCTGTTCTTTGGTTTCGGGCCTGACCATGGTAAATGCATTACCACAAAGAAAGCTTCTAAATACGGATTTGAACATTATGAGAGCACTCTAAACATTAAGTAACACCTCCATAGCTACCTTTACACTAGTTTAATCAAATAGTGATGAAAGAGGCTAAGCCAATGAGCGACTGAACAGTGCACTCTTATTGGGTTGGTCTCATCTAGTGACTAATACCATTTTAGTATTGATATGTTCTAGTTCATTAGCCATCGTACGCTTGAAATGCTGAATATAGGCCAAAAATACATAGGACATGCTTGAAAAAAATTGTATCTGCGAGAGAGTGAAGCTGCAAACTCGGAAGTGCAATGTTGCGAGCGACAACATATAGTGCAGAAACATCTCCTTTCAATGGCAGGGTTTGGATTTTGTTTAGTTTTTAAGACCCAGAAACAGACTGGATTTATTTAAAGGTTCCTCTTTCTCTTCTTCACGATGTCAGGCTGTCAGTCTTTCATTGTGTTTCTCCTGCTCCCTTTGTCTAACTTATGTGGCCTCGTGGCAGTTTAACACGAGAGACAGATGACAGCCATCCTTCTCTGTTGGCCTCCCTTGCTCTGCCCATCCACCCATTCAGCATGGGCTGAAGGCTGGGAGTCAAATGGGGGACACAGAGGCTGCACATGAAGCAGCCACACAGCCCTAAGGGTCAATGCTAGTTCAAGTCTAAAAGGAGATAAATACACACACACACACACACACACACACACACACACACACACACACACACACACACACACACACACACACACACACACACACACACACACACACACACAGAAAACATGAATAGACAAAGACATGACAAATGCTCATGAGATGCTTACTATGCTGGGGTCACTCCACTGTCAACAATGATTAATTATCAATACACATTAATAAAAACAGGATTTATATTTAGTTATATTTGCCAAACTGCAGGGGTTGAAAGTCTTCTTGCGCTTTAAAAATGTTTCACTGTTCTTTCCAGTTCACTGCTTTTGATCATCTCAGACAATATTTGATGCCCAGGAAGCTCAGAACTCCTATATTGGGGAGCAAATTTCCCCTGAGACAGAAAGTAAATGAGAGATCCTGCATGCTCTTCTGAAAAGTCTACTGCCCTAGGGCTATTCACAAGGTATACCCATGCAGATACAGTATGTGAGAGATGTGTGTATACATTGTCATGTTTTGGCAGTGATGTGGAGAAAAGGCAACGTATCGGTCACTGGACTATAGTGTTTATACCTAGTATTCCTTTATAAACACCTAATGTGAGACGCGTAAAAAATATTGACTAGCCATAACTCTACCCCTGCACAAAGTGGTCACACCAAAAAAAGCAGGAAGGAAATCTTTGCACACTTGAAAAATTCTTAATCAACACATTTCAATACAAATTGATATAAGTGAATTATATATTTGTATGTGGATGATATATTATGCATAAAGGAAAATGGCCCTGTTCTTGACAAAACATGATTTGTTTTTCACTTTTTCAATATAGGTCATAGCATCCATCCATCCATCCATTTTCTACTGCTTGTCCCTTTCGGGGTCATATTTTATATATTTTATATTATATTTATACTGTTTATACATGTTATTATCCTCTATATTGGAATGAGCTCTGAATGAAAATATAACTAAATACGAGAACAGGAGTTACCAAGTAAGATAAAGCTGTGTCACTAATACAATAGTAGCCATTAACTTCTGAAATGTAGAATACAGTGATTCTCTGTGGTATGTGTATCATTAGTATGCCAAAAGATTCACTTTATTAAAGTACAGTGTTTTATTTTCCTATTTTCAAACTAGGGTTGTCCCGATACTAATAATTTGGTACCAGTACCAGCATTTATATAGATACTTTGATACATTTCAAAACTTTTTAATATTGGCTTTATTTTAACAGGAAATCTTACAATACATTAAACATATGTTTCCTATTGCAAAAGAACCATTTTAAAAGGTTAACATAGAAATTGAAAGGCATTAAACACATTGGGCTTTTCTTGTTGCACTCAAAGAACAATTTACAATTTTCCATATTACATATAGTCTGCCATAATCAAATATTAGGTTAGAATATAATAAAAAGCTGTATTGACATTATGTTACATGTTTCATGATTTATGGTTGCCAATCATGTTCTCTGCTTTAAGAAAAATACAACTATTAGTAAATACTAAAAAGAAAACTATGGATAAATGTACACAGATAAGCCATGTAACAGGCAAGACACACATTGTTAAAGATAAAACAAAAATTGTAGGAATTTGTTATGTAATTCAGTCATTTCACTTGTATTAGTTGATGCTAATAGGGCGGTTTTAGCTCTGCTATTATTTGGCATCGAGCCAAGCAGCTGTGTGCACGTCTACTATCTACATGTGCACAGCAGGGGAGCTGGTTAACTTATGAGAGTAGTGTGTTGTGTGTGTGTGTGTGTGTGTGCGCGTGTGTGTGTGTGTGTGTGTGTGTGTGTGTGTGTGTGTGTGTGTGTGTGTGTGTGTGTGTGTGTGTGTGTGTGTGTGTGTGTGTGTGTGTGTGTGTGTGTGTTTGCGGGAATGGCAATGTGTTGGCTGAGTGATGTCATTGAGTGAGTGGGCGAGTAAAGAAAGAGAGGGAGCGCATGCTCTGCGCCGTCGAGTAATGAACGGGTCTGGTTGTGTCCTGAAAAATCTAACAATATTGTCACGACTCGATGACCTCGTCTGACCCGAAAGCAGAGCTGAGCAGAACCACTGCCAAGGAAAGTGAAGGGTGTTACGCCCGTCGAAAACATTGACCCTAGAGCAGTGGTACCGGTCCGAGGACCGATTGGTAGCGGGCCGCACAAGAAATAAAAAAAAATATATATATATATATATTTATTTTTATTTTTATTAAATCAACATACAAAACACAATATATACATTATATATCAACATAGATCAATACAGTCTGCAGGGATACAGTCCGTAAGCACACATTATTGTATTTCTTTATGAAAAAAAAAACAATTTAAAAAACTTTTTTTTTTTTGGGACAAATTTTCAAGCGTTGACCGGTCCGCAGCTACAAAAAGGTTGGGGACCACTACCCTAGAGGGAACGTCTGCCCTGTGCTCCTCGACTACAGACTGCATGGGAGCCGAACAGCAGGAAAGGTCCAACAACAATTATTACCCGTCACTCTTTATAACTCCTTGTGCAGATCTGAATGCTTATTATTAAATGTTTTACCTAAGTTTGAAGCAAAGGTGGTGATACTAATCGCCTTATTTGGTGAGGCGTGTCTTAAAGCAGAACTTGCAGTGTGGCGCTCCCTGTTAAAAGCGTCACGTTTTTCTGTTTTTTGTTTTGAAGCCCAAATACCTCTATATTGCGCTTCACGCACCTTCTTTATTAAGCAGTAGAATTGCTGTTTTTTTGCCACGATGTTATTGCTTGTATGCACTTTGTGTGTGCGTTTTGACACTCAACATCATGCGCCTCTGCTTTGTCACCACCGCACAGCATCATAAACCGTACTGGTATTTTTCAAAGGTAGTATGGTACCATTTGGAATTCATTAGGACAGCAGTACTTTGTTAGTACCGGTATACCATACAACCCTAATTTAAACACAGTGTTACTTTTCAAATGGTTTATAATGTAAAAGTGGCCAAAATGATAAATATACTGGTTAAATAAAACATCTGCCTTGTTTTTAATGAATACTTAGGCCAACTATACTTCTGTATTTTAATGTTGGTCATTATGTTGGTACTTTTCTGAGGTGATAATTGGTGGAAAAAAGTTTAAGAACCACTGGTATAAGTAATAGCACTAAACAATGATAAATTGTTTAATTAAGTATCATAATATTAATGGGCTAAAGGCTAAAATTGTAATATTTTAGAAAACAATCCATCTCTGATTTTGATGTGACCAAATGTATTTTAATTTAATGAGTGCCTTAAAAGGGCAAATACTGTTTTCAAGTGGATATGTCAATATTTGTATTTTAAGCCATACTAACTGAAGTAATTGTCAAGATTGCTGCATTGGTACAACATTTAATTTATTACATTTCACTTTGAATCTTTGAAAAGTGCTGCTGGGCCCTCTGTGACCAATCAAAAAAGCTTTTAAAAGCTATGTGTGTTTACAAAGTTTGAATAAAAAGCAGCAGTGTTGCACAACATGTGGGCAATTAAATTGCTTCCTTCGAGGGATGACAACATAAACATAGTAAAACAAAAAATATGCAACAAATTGTTGCAGAGTTTTAAAACATTTTTTTTTTAATGATTATAATAAGAAAAGTACAAGCATACACATTGTAACTCTAGCAAAAATAAAACTGTAGGTTGGTATCAGTATGTGTTGTGCTGTAATGTATCGTACACAAATGGTCTCCGGCCATCCCTAGTTACAATGCACTTCTGACACGTCCGTATAATGACACTCGTCGGGCTGATGATTCATTTAAATGGTCACTGAATCTAATTTGATTCTATTCTTAGTCTTTCCTTTAAATGAAATAAGATCTAATTATGGTCTAATGCATAACTTATTAAAACTGCTTCTTCTCGTGTGGCAGCCTGCCAATCGCACCCTCAATGCCAGACTTCAGCCACACCAAGGTCTCATTAAACATGCAAACATATTAAAGTTAAAGTTAAAGTTATTTTGCACCTTGCTGCTTCTTTCTCAAAATCAGCCTCACAAATGAGAACGTGCAGAATAACTCCATGATCAATCATTACTTATGCACCTGGGAAATACCTAATTCAGTTTGATGGGATGAAAACCCATAACCTCATAGCTGAGCATTTGGAAAAAAATGTTTCCAGGTGCCACAGCTGGAGGTGGAATTTCAATATGTTCCCAAAAAGAGGATTTGTGAGGTATTAACTCATAATAGTCCCTTGGTGGAGTTTCAGAGGTGTGGTAAGAGAATCCTAAAAAACCTGAGAGATCCACAATGGCTTTGATGGTGTGCAAAGACTTGTTATATTACCCATGAGGCTTGTGTGCTGCTCCACTTTTTTTGTACACTTTCAAAACATCCAAATAAAGTTCTTTACTTAATTGTTCTTCACAGATATTGTGAAGAGTTGCCAAGTCCTGATGAAACCGTTGTCTTTAATGTAATGGCTCTCATTTGTGAGATTAAAGATATACCTTAATCAAATGACATTAAATTGAAGTAGGGATTGCCTTGAAGAGCCACTTATTTGAACAGTCATTTATAAATGACAAATCCTTGGATTTGGACTGAAAGCTTTTTGGAAAAGACTGCTCTATGTCTGTTCCAAATTTGATGTTGAATGTATGCTGAGGTTTCATTTGTTCAAATGAAACTTCAACGTACATTCAACAATTTTGAGGTCAAGACAACAATGTTTTCCCATGCGCTGCATTTTCTTACCTGGTCTCTAAGGGAATGTTGCTGTTCAGCACCCAGCTGTCATGAAGCTGCGCCTGGTCCGTGCTTGAACCGGTGTCTGGCCCCTGGACACCCTGGGTGGCCTGACATCGCGTTGGCATGGTCTTCCTCTGCAGACTGACTTGAGTATAAGGGGCCGGGCGGGCACAGGTGCAGGCGTGGGGTGGTGGAGGAGGTGGCGGTAATGGTCGGAATGTGAACTGACCACCTGGACTGCTGGGCAACTCTATGTGGAAAAAGGGATGTACATAAACATAGTTGTGTCAGCAACCATTGCATATATTACAATTACTGTACAAATGATGGTGTGGTGCCATCACTGTGATTAAGGGCCATAAATAAACTTGCCTTCATACTGTATCTGATTTGATACATTTCTAGTCTCCCTATAAATAGATACTTGGCTAGTGCAACACTGGGTCTTTAAAGTGCTCAACTTAATCCTCACCCGCCAACCCAAACTACCCATATGATGTTCGTTATGAGATATGTAGCTCAGCAGAATGAGCTAGCCAGCTGTAACCCGCTCACACAGGTAACCTCGAGGTCTATCTGGCACTTTTTCTTATTAATTATTTAACATTCCCCGTCCCCATTATGCCTTCTATATTACCCCAGCCTTCCTTCTCACACTAATTGGCGTTCTGCCAAATGGAACATTTTGTTTTTTGTGTGTCGGTGCTCGGATGCTTCAGATAGGACCAGTTTGCATGTATGTTCATGTGAGAAGGCAGCTGTGTATGTGTTTGTATTTATTCATGAGTGCACATCAAGTGTCCTGAGACTTTCTTTTTCAGTGTTTGGGGAAACTCCTGCCATACGGTTGTAATATGGTTCTATGAACACAGTAATGGTTTGGTACCAAAGCACCTGCATTGGAAGAAATGTAGTGTTTGTCTCAAACCATTAAAACGGCTTTAAGGAATGAACAAATATTATTAACCAACAATATTTGAGAACAATAATGTGAAGTTTTACAAAGATACCATTGAAGAACACATTTTAAGAATCTTACAAGATGAAAACTAAGACATAAGTAAAAACCAATCAGCTTGTTCTAGTTCTTCAAGGGCCCTATATTCCCTGATGTGCTAAAATAGAAAAAGCTGCACAATTGCGCATTATCCCCTGTCAACTTGGGTCTGTCACTACGCACCTTCATCCAAGATGTGCACTCTGGGTGGAGCAAGCCTTACTTGTGCCAAGTCAAATCTGGATTTCCTTGTATTCTCCTATCGACTTAAGTACTTTTGTTCTTACGCACTTCTGAGACTGCAATACGTCCAGCGCCCCAGGAAAGTGAAACATTTTATTGCACTTGAAGTTTGGATGCTGTGTACACCGCATGTAATAAATGACAAAAGACTTCCAGAAAGCTATAACATCTATTCTGATCACTTCAATTGGAGACATCATATTCAATTATTCTGCACATCTAAAAATAAAATGTGTCATGGTCAATTCCGTCTCATTAGCATTGAGCCCGCCTTCATTCATGACTGGGTCTGTCTGGAGGCTGGATGGGAGAATACAAATAAGAGAAACGTGTGTAACTTCATGCGCGTAAAAAGCTCTTAAGCGCAAACGGGACAATAAAGCCATGACTGAGCACGAACGCTCAAAAGTTTTTTTAAGTCTTTGACTTTTGCGTTTTGATGTTAATGTAGATTAAACAATTTGTACAGAGGTCCAATAAGGCCATTTGTCCAGCTAAATAAGGCCTTTTGAACAATTATACAGAAGTATTTATGATGTGCATGCATATATCTTAAAATTGAAATTACTTGATGAGTGTGGCCAACTGGTCATCATGCTGTTTGACCCAAAAAATTGGTTTCGATATATTTTACGAGTTGATGCTGCTTATTGAGATTGTATCAAGATGTTCCCAAAGCATGAAGTAAAATATGTCTCCATTCTCTGCACACTGACACAATGAAATGGTCTTTTCATTAGTTGTGACAAACCATTACTCATCTCACATATTTATTTCATGGTTTCAATGACACTTGGAGTACAGTCTCACTAAGTGGTCCTCCCCCATTGCATTTGCAATGATGCACAGTGCACCCACACAGGGTTTTGTATTTGTATTCTGCCTAAAAGGTTTGTGTTTAATTGTCAACCTGTAGTTTATGGACCTGTTTTCCAAAGTGGGGGTCAAATTCACAAACATTAGCAGCACAAGTTAATCAGTTTGAGCTGAAGCTTGTTCCATTAAAACGGGTAAAATGACAAGTAATATATTTCTGTTATCACCTAGAGGTGCTGTTTAATAGAAACTAATGTGGAAAATGAAGGTTATTTTTGTCTTAAGCCACCTCGGAGTATTAAATGTGTACCGCTTAGGGGAAACTGACAGAACATTTTTAGAGCACTACTATTACATTTTGTGTCAGTTGTGATGCACCAGGAGCTTGAAAGTGCATTGCCAATTTTAGAGGTCTAACTGATTCATCAGCAACTGGGAGTCCTTTGAGCCCTGGTACAAAATCCCCTGCTACCATATTGTGTTGGGTTTTTTTGTACACCCAATGTCAAATATTATGCAGATGATCCACATTTCACTGCTTTGCATAACTAAATTGTAACAGAATACAACTCGGAAAATAAATTCAGTCAAAAAAGGTCATAGTTACATACATATTACAAAGTGTTTTGTTTTTTAAGTGATGTAATCTGTATCATGATGCAAGCATTGGTATGCACACTCCCCAATGTGAATTGGCATGTTAGTTGTTGGCACTAAATAATGTGTCACAGCTCTTCAATGTCTTCCATTTTTGTATCACAGACTCTATGATCAGTTATTCTAAACTGCACAAAATCTAAACACACTTTGATCAAAATGTAAGCTCAGATGTAGAAAATGTTAAGAGAACCATTATGGTTTCATAAAAATAACTACATTGTGACACATCAAACCATTTCTAAGTCACCGAGATAATATAATATAATATCCTCTTACTGTATTATTTTTACAGTTGCAATGCAACTATGCATATATGTATTAAGGTACTGTACAAGGTTTCCCCCAACTTGCCAACATATCTATGGTGGTGGGGGAGTGGCTAGTGGGGTGGTCAATATGATATCATCATATAATTTGCATATTCTGCAATGATGCATATATTATCTTTAAAAAGGCTATAACAAAGTTATACACACATTTTAAAACACATCTGTGTTATTAATTTATATCGACATACAGTACTGTATATGTTTTCTTATATCTATATTTCAATTGTTGCTGCTTATTGTATATTGTACTTTGTTGAGAATATTTCAAGTTTCCAGAGACTTTTCCAATCCTTTTAGTGATTGTTTCTCTATTTCTAACAACTAACAACAAATCTACCATCTTTTTATGGTGTTATTAGAGACTGTTATTGTGTTTAGAGACCTTTTACTTCTGTCGCTCCATGTCCACGACAAACAGCGAGAGCTGCACATTTGCTTTGTTCTGCTGCTCCAACTGTATTGTCCCTCCCCACTCTCCCCACTTAATTTTTGCATGTTACACATTTTGTGTTTCTTTATTTTCATGACTCTATTTTCATGACATGATTGTAGATTGTCACTGAAGGCATCACAATTATGAATGAACACATGTGGAGTTATGTACCTAACAAAAAAAGGTGAAATAACTGAACACATGTTTTGTATTCAAGTTTCTTCAAAATGGCCACCCTTTGCTCTGATTAGTGCTTTGCACACTCTTGGCATTCTCTCGATGAGCTTCAAGAGGTAGTCACCTGAAATGTTTTTCACTTCACAAGTGTGCTTGAAGCTCATCGAGGGAATGCCAAGAGTGTGTAAAGCAGTAATCAGAGCAAAAGGTGGCTATTTTGAAGAAACAAGAATACAAAACACATTTTCAATTATTCCATCTTTTTGGTGAAATAACGCATTGAATGAGAAGGTGTGTCCAAAGTTTTGGCCTGTACTGTATATAAACACACAGTACTGTATATATAAATATGCATATGCATATGTTCCTCTAATTATGTTTAAAAGAGCCCATTCACTTGTACTCATATACAAAAATTAAGCTTGTAAAAATAACAAACATGTTTGCAGCCTGAGTAGAAACACTGCAGTGTTCTTCAGCACAGATAAGCCCCAATAGTTCAAGGAACTATTAAACAAGTCCAGAGATCCCACCCTGAACTTTTATGGTCGCTGGTGAAACTTTTTTTTTTTTAATCCGGCTAATTTTTGGTGGATTCTCAGGGGATTATTTCATAAATTTAGTGTAAATAGGAACATTCCTGAAAAAGGTTCCTGCAATAAAACGGTTTTCGGGCAACGTAATTTGCTATAATGACAGCTGGATGTTGTCTTTGTATGTGTGAGGGTGTGAATACGTGTGTATGTAAATGTGTTTTTCTTTCAAGAAGTATGACTCTTCTTGAAATTACACCTTTTTTAAATTATTATGAGTGCCATTTCATATCCATTTCACCGTCTGTATCCATTTCACCATCTGTGACGCACTCCTAATATGTCCAAATACCTGTTGTTACCTGTTCCATTTCCCTTTCTAAATCTCCTGGTTTTCATAAGTCTTTCCTTCATATATGTCGCTTATATAAGCAAAAGCTGATGATTCCGGTGAAATATCTCATAAGCGACTTTTCAAAGTGCTTCTTCTGGAGGGCTAAGTCCCAGAGAAACCCCAGGGCAGAATATGCTCTAAACTGTCATGGATGCCTTCTGAAGCTGCCGCGGCTCCTCCCTTATTCTCTATCTGCTACCCGCAGAGTTAAGTTGATTTTTCTGAACTTCAGGCTAAATGAAGGAGTGTTTTACGAACCCCTGCCCTACATTGACAGACTTCTTTATGTCACTTTCAGAGCATCACATTTTGCTTTTGATGGCACTTTGTCTTGCACAGTGAAAATGAAGGAATGTGTTTAAACACCATGGTAGAGATTTTATGTGGTGAGAGGAACTGAGTCCGTTTGTAGATCTTTGGGATCGTAGACCCAAAGCTTTCCTAGCTAAGCCTTTTAAAACACCATCTGGCGTCCCCGACCTCCTCTGCCACTGTACACACCAAGATTACATTCTCACTCCCCTGGTTCTCCATGGCTGCTGCATTTCCTTTTTCCCATCACCATATGGAATGAGGGGAGTTGTGATAAATTGACTTAGAGCTGTTGTATCTCAGATTTACTAAACAGCCTAAATTAATAATGAACTTGTGAGAATTGAGAAGCATGAATAACAAGGATGAATTATTTTGGTTCAAATACAATAGGGAGGCACTAAAGCTGGAAAGCGTCTCTCAATGAACTCTTTCCAGTTGTAGGAATTGGTTAGGGATTAGGCAGGACATAGCTGCTTTAAGAAGATACACTGTATATCAATAAATACAGTAAATAATAGAGATGTCCCGATCCCAATCATACAACCAGTTTGGGGCGCCAATATAGTTACCTTTTTACCTGTTTACAGGCTAGAGATTGTAGTCATGTGAAATATTCTTTCAAAAGAGATGCACACAATTATATTTCCATATTCCTTGTTACACACATGTAGGAGTTGCATAAATACCAGGATGGTGTCTGTCTTGCCAGAACACCGGCTCAAATTTGAGAGCAAGCTGCAAGAATGTCTCGTCTATCCACAGTGCAAAGCAGCTTCTAAGATACTAACCATCACCACTTTGGCAGGGAATAAAGAAAGTTTATTCCAAGTATATTATCACTGGAAGACTAGAGGAAGAGGTACGGCTATGCATGCTGCACACGCACACTGGGCAGGACGACACAAGAAGCTAAGCGCTAAAGCTTCAATCTAAAATAGGGGTGATCGTTCCAAATGTTTATACTATTTATATCTGGTATTGTGAAGTTTGATCAGTATTTTTCTTTTTCTTGTTTTTATTATTATGAAATAATTTGCTGGTTGGTTTTGTTATTGTTTACAAACTCAGCCAGGAAGTCTCTGGATACAGGAATTTTTTGATGGCTAAACCTAAATAATTTAAATTGGAGCCAACAGTAGTTTATGCTTTTGTTTATTGATCTTTGCACTCGCCACTTTATTTTGTTTGAAAAAAGTTATGTAACTAAGTCAATACCACAAATTTGATACATCATCTAAATTAAATCCATTACAACACTAAATTGAATAAGGTGTTTACTTTAGTTACTAGCCATAAAACATTTTTATTTCTATAACAGTTTCCCACAAGACTGAATTAGACTTGTGGAGGTTGGTTGTCGATGCATATGACGTAATTTCCTAATTTGTATAGGGGCATGACTACATATGATGTCATCATCTAAGTCAGTGGTTCTCAAACTTTTTTCATCAAATATCACCTCAGAAAAAACGTGGCTCTCCATGTACCACCACAACGACCAATAATAAAATACAGTATATTAGTAGGCCTAAGTACTCATTAAGAACAAGGCAGAGGTTTTAATTAACAGGTATATTTAATATTTTTGGGGACTGTAACATTACACACAATACACAATTATCATCAATAATGAACTCCTTATACATTACATCTTTACATAACTATTTGACATACCACTAGATGGAGCCCGCGTACCACTTGTGGTACCACAGTGTGAGAATCACTGATCTAAATGATCCATCAAGTGTTTGTGGATACATTTTGGTTCGTAATTTTAAAAACGTGTGACATTATCTAAAGTTTTAAAAACCTATTTAACAAAACAAACTGACATTTTTTTTTTTTTTTTACTGACTTCAGTGACATTCATTGACTTTGCAGCTCAATTAATAAATTGCATTTAATCAAACATTACTTATAAAGCACTTTTCATACAAAAGCAAGTGGCAAACAAAGGGCTGTCCAAAAAATAACAAAAAATAAAAAAAGAATATAATTAAAGAGCAGGGAATGCAAAATAATGCATGCGCACGGCGCACCACATGTGGATGAATATACTGTATGGGAAACACTGCATAATCTATTCTAAGCATCAGATTGGGACTCGAAAATCTGATTGAATTTAAGGCCCAAAAATTTGATCGTATCGGAGGTCAAATATGTTGATTTGGACTTTCCTACAAAATAATATATAGAAAGGACAGTGGAACCTTGTCTGACAGGTTTAATTGAATCTGTAACGGTGTAATGTGTAACATGCTTTTAAGAAGAAAAACAAACTTCTAGAAAACAAAATGTGTATTAAAAGCAATACAATATAAAGTACCACAAATAACTACAGTAGTTTTATGTAGTAATGTAATACTATTGTACATAATATACATTTAAGAGCAGACATCTATGGTCTCACCTTTGAGCTCCATCAGCAGATTTTCCAGATGTCTGAGTGAGACACCGGATGTTTTGGTCGGATCTTAGGGCAGCCGACTATCATTTGGGAGGCTCATAATCAACATTTTTGCTCTCAACATACAGTATAACAAGTAGCTGAGAGACAGCCTGTATCCTAAACATCTTGTGAGCTGGGGCACTCATAAGCCAGGTACAACTATAGGTACATTTGTGCTTGCCTCGCCAGAATTTACTATGAACTGGGCCAGTACGAGTAATGTTAATGTATATATTAAGGCTTGATAAGCTCGGACTGTGCCACATTTCATTCCATGCTTCATGCTGAAAAGCATTCCTTTAGTTGATTGAGTTGCATCTTATATTGTTGTTATCCAGTTATTGAGACCTTGGCTTTTGTACAGTGTCGGACTTAAGCAGATGCAGTTCAGTTACCATAGTTACACTGAACATCATTGTCCGTTTAGTCAGCAATAAAAGAGGTACAGCGAATACAAGGTTATCATGCATGACAGACTGAATACCACATTCTCTCCATGTGGGGATAAGTCCCATTCACCCTCAAGGATCCTGCCAAGAGTATAGAGTTGGTCCACAGTTCCATGACCAGGATGCAAACAACACTGCTCCTCTTGAATCCGAGGTTCGACTATCCGAAGTAGCCTCCTATCCAGTACACCGGAATTGACCTTACCGGGAAAGTTGAGGAGTTTGATAGTTAGAACACACCCTACTGTTCCAATTGTTAAATAGAGGAACTACCACATCAGTGGACCCCGACTTAAACAAGTTGAAAAATGTATTCGGGTGTTACCATTTAGTGGTCAATTTTACAGAATATGTACTGAAATGTAAAATCTACCAATAAAAGTTTAAATCAATCAATCAGTCTGCCAATCCAGAGGCACCGCCCCTGATGTCCACGTAAGGCTGTGTCTTGTCAATCACGACAGCCCCACAGCATCCAGAGCCTTAAGGAAATCAGGGCGGATCTCATCTACCCCCGGGCCCTACCACAGAGGAGCTTCTTAACTACCTCAACAACCTCAAGGCCCCAGAAATAGGAGAGCCCACCACAGAGACCCCAGTAACTGATTCCTCACTGGAAGACATGTAGGTGGGATTGGGGAGGTCTTCAAAGTATTGCTTTCACCGATCTACAACATCCCCCATTGACGTCTGCAGCAAAACTTCGGACATGAGAGGAATTCAGAGAAGCCATGGAGAACGACTTCCGGACGGCTTCGAAGCAATTCTGGACTATCATCCGCCGCCTCAGGAGGGGGACGCAG